>NW_023339807.1:4574361-4587550 GCF_004916995.1 Morone saxatilis
AACACATTATTATCATCTGTATCATCGTTTGGAGGCTGACTAGTTTGGCTCCTGCTTGTACAATAAAACACAAAAAGGGAAACATTTTAAAGTTTATTTGGAATAAACGATGATGATTCAAAAACTGAGAAAAGCCAACAGTGGAAACAGCTGTGCTTCAACGCGGTATCCTGTGCCATAATGCCCCATCATATTCTAATCTCTAAACCATTCAACCAACAGGCTAAATAATAGCACTGGTCGAACAGGCACTAGCTTGCGTTCACCTTGCGTAACTAATGTGGTCTCATTTCATCAAACTAATGCGTATTGAGTCTCTAAAAATGTACTATCTATATACTAAAACAGACCATTCTTTCTGCATAGCAGGACAACTCAAGTTAAAGAAAATCCAAAGACAAGCCAACATGACATGTGCTTCTCTGTGCAGCTGCAGCTTCACATCGCGGCAATTATATGAAAACACTTCATATGAGACTGAAGCCTTTAGATTATTGCTGCTTTCTGGCCACGACTTGGCATGCCTAGTTACTGTTATTTGGACTCGACATGCCATTGAAGTCGGTGGGAGGTTGGTGGGGAATAGTTACACTGTTTATTCAGTGTAATAAGTAAATGCAAGATAAACAACTGTAAATATATGTAATACTCTAATATGAAATATGTTAAATTAAGATTAAATACATTTAATTCAACTGATTGTAGTCAACTTGTGTCTTTTTGTGGCAGTTTAAATCTCTTTGTAGTCATTTTGCATGGGCCTGCATGCAGTAGATCTGTTCAGAGATCAGTCTATGATATCCTGACTCTGGTGGGGGGCTGTCAACCCATCCATGTGCTGAGTGACCTTGGGCACAAAAACTCCACAAAAGGATCCTTTATTCTTCAGTGGTTATATTGAGTATGGACTGCTGCAACACATGTTAATATGTTAATAAAGATCTAAAAAGCAACAGATGATGTAATGATAACAAGCAGAACTGTTGAACAATGTTATTAAGAATAATTTGCAGATATGCTCATATGATTAATTATGAAAAAAATAATAAATATGCTTCCTCATAATTTGTTTGTCCAAAATCTGCCAGATGCTCCACAGCCAAGAAGGAATGTAAATTATGTCTCAACTATCTTGTTCTATTATATGTTCACACACACACACACACACACACACACACAAAGCAATTTTGTTACTGCCTCTTCATCTACTCCATGGTAACCCAGCAATCTGCTACAGATGGTGCGTCTGCTGGGCTGGAAACACAGGGTGTGGTGGGTTTGGTGTTTCTACCAGTGACCTGTTGCCATGCAAAGTCTGAGAGCCACGGGGAGAAACAGACTGGCTGTCTGACTGAATAAGTCCACAGGGACAACTGTCTGACTGGGAGATAGTTTGTAGGATGGAGGTAACTGTTGGTCTGATTGACTGAACAATGCTCTGCAGGGTGGACTGTCCGTGATACTCGATGACTGTTGAAGGAGTCCAGTCAGATGGGAAGACGAGAAGAAGTGAGGGATTGGAGAAATATTCATGAGAAAGACAAAAAGAGAGTATAAATTGCAGCAGAAGCAACTAGAAAAGGAGCACAGTGCAAAGCCACTGTGGAGAAATAAAAAGACAAGGAGAAAGAGAGCTAAAGGCAATGAAAGAGTGATTGGAGTGAGGACAAAGAACAAAAGGGAAAAGGAGGACAGAGAGGAGTGCGTGGGAGTTATCATGGAAGGGGATTTCGACCGGGAGGGTGTCAAAAGCCGGTGGAGAAGTGAAGAGCAGTGAAGAGCTTAGAGAAGAGAGCCCGAGCCCATAACAACTGTCTGCTGTCCTCCTGACACCCACCCCCACACCGTCTCTCGGCGCAGTCAACAAACAGCCTGCAGCTACTGACCCACACCGACACAAGCAGCCCAGACACCGGCAGCCAGGCAAGGCTGAGGGGGCCGGGCCAATCTGTTACAACCAAAACAAGGCTCTCTGAAGGAGAGGAGAAAGGGACCTAAAAATGTAAAATGAAGATTAGGAAGAGGGGGACTGGATCTGAAAATAAAGTTTCAAGAACATCCTTGAAACAAAACAAAGAGAAAAAAGAGCAGGATCCCAGACCTATGAGAGCATACTGTTGATGAATTTCAGATCTGAGGCCAAGCTGTTGAAGATGTGGACTGTGTGTAGGAACTGTTTAAACCAACTTGTCATCCACTCAAACTGAACACATCTCACCTACACAACTGCACTTAATCGCTTGACTTCCCAACGATTCATTCAAGCTGGCCTTCCTGCTACAAGGTTAGATATAACAGGAGCAGCTTTTTTTCACCCAAACAAAATGAACATTAACTAGTTAGAGTTGAACACACCTGGGACCAAAAACACACACACACTCTCCACATGTGCAGCACACACCTGGGTTGAAATGAGCAGCTACAGATATCAAAACATGTCCTCCCTCATAGAAATACATAAACACAGTCTCTCTATCCCTCTCATTAAATCTGGCAGATCTGAGAAATGGGTGTTGTGTTGGTAACATTATAACACGCATCACACATCCCACACAGTCCACATGAGAGAGGACTGGGAAGACACACTTGGTGTCCATTAGCTGAGAGCTGCTGCTCATAAGGCACCACAAGGGTGACAGGTATTGATTTATTTTTGGAATAATGCCAAAATGTTGACTTGCACAAAAGCTAAAACTGCTGAAATTGCATTTGTACATTATGTTGCTGTGTGGGAAGATAACTGGCTGCAATCAAAGTAAATACAGTGAAGAGTAAACATTAAGATTAAGTTGGTCTGTTTAATTGGCTGCCGATGGTGGCATATTGTCAAAAGCTGACAATCTGTCCTCTTATTCATCTTTCAATGAGAAATTCTAGTTGGAAAAAAACCCAACCTAGGCTCAGTTTCTCAATAGTCCACATGCATGGGACCTGATGGAGACGGTGTGAGGACCCTTGCTTGTATAAATTCTTCATTTCCACCCGGGGTATGATTTATTCTCATTAGACAGAACCTGCACAGTCATGCTACATCAGATGATCATCCACCTGATCCAAACTTCCAATCACATCTCACACAGATCAAGCTGCCAATTCCCCTCTCTTCCCCGCGGTTTCTTCCCTGAGTACATGTGCTACTCACTCCTTCCTGCTACACGCTGCTACTGGCTGCTTGTGCCGATTTCATTCTCCACCACCTCCAGCTGCCTGGTTCCTTATAAACGTTAATTACCAATGATATACTGGGGTTGGTCAACCTAACCCTTGTCGGTTGATTGTGCTTCAGGTTTAGTTTCTAGCATGCTGCCTGTACTGTGAAATATAACCCGGCAACCTTTTATACAACAATAGTTCATACCTCATAAAACAAGTGTTCTTGAATTACTTTTATTTGACTTGAAAGGTTTTAAACATGGAGCAGCATTCGCTTAAGGGATGGAAATTGGCATAGACATTACTTCTAATGCCATTATCGGTTTGTCCAATACTTTGGTTTAAGACCAATCCGTGAAACGCTGTGCCTCACAGAGTCGCAGGCGTGGCTGCACACTCTAAGTCTTGTTTAAAGGTCCACTGTATAATATTTGGGAGGATCTATTGGCAGAAATGGAATATAATATTCATAGGTACTATTTTTATTAGTGATAATCACCTGAATATAGGAACTGTTGTGTTTTCGTTACCTTAGAATGAGCTGTTTTTATTTATAGAAGGAATGGATCCACTTCTACAGAGGTTGCCATGTTAAACCGCCATGTTTCTACAGTAGCCCAGAAGTGACAAACCAACCACTGGCTCTAGATAGGGCTTTCATGTTTTTCGTGGCCACTGTAGTTTCTCCTACATGCTTGGAAAGGGAGGGTGAAGTGAGGGGTTGTAATATGCCACTACACTGCAAGATGCCACTGAATCCTACACACTGGTACTTAAAAAAGTGACACAGTGCAAGGTGTATACACTGACCACAAGCTTTTATCCAAACTCAGGCTCATATCCTGGACACGCATAGGAAAACAAACCCAAGTGGGGCTTTTGTTACTCATTTCAGTTATTATATGCACACTAACTGACCTAAAAGAACTGCAGAAATGAGAGATCACTTTTCTTGATAAATGCTGCTGCACATTACACACGTCTTTATTGCACTCTGAATTATCTGGTCATTTACCCTGCTAATGCCTGAGGAATTTTCACTTTTTACAGTGGCACTTACTGTACTGTAAGTCACTCTGAATATCTGCTTAACGCCTATCTAAACGGTAAATTGTGGTCTCTTGCGCCTTTATTCCTCAGTTGTTAACTGGCTCGCTGACAAAGATTTAACATACTGTCCACTGAACCTAAAATCATGATGAGCATGATTGTTGATACCAAACAACATAAAATGACAAGAAGTGTTTGCAAATCGAATGAGCACTTTCGAAGAGGGAGCACCGAGTTCTCCAAGAGGTGTTAATCGGAAAATTTGATATATAATCTATTTGGTACAGTGGTAGACATACAACCGACAGATCAATACACTTTTAGGCTAGGGAAGCTACGGCAGCAACACCCTGTCACAGTCACCTCACATATTTCAAGCGAATATTGCTTTTCCAGGCTCCTGCTTTCTTTGCACTACTAAAATCCTCTAATATATGACCAGTGTTTGTCCTGCACTGGCCCCCTAGGCATCCAATATCTTCTCAGCTGGTGCTGGAGTGTGGTACTGTGAAGGATGATACTAACTGCGCCCCTCTCTTTATTACGGCCCGTATGAACCTTCAACTTCATACAGTCTTTTCATTTAAACTGCTAAACCGCACAGGTAAGGTAAGGTAAGGTAACGGACAGCAGTGGTAGAAAAGAAAAAAGAGAAAAGAGCGAAGACAACCTCACTGAAAAACTCTATAATGAAAATAATCAGGCTTTATTTGACCTTATTTGAGGTGAGTCACGATATGTCAGTCTCCTGAAGTGACCAGATTCCAGTCAGAGTCTTGGAAATGGAATTTTTTCAGTGTGTGTGACATCAAAGGGAGAGAAAGAACACAGTGCAGCATAGTGGACAGGCTTGCTGCACTGAAATCCAAAGATGAAAGAGCTGCTGCGCTGGCCTCAGACTGTGAGTAACTGCTGTGGGGGGAGAGGAGATGAGGGATGGAGGTGGACGGCAGGACGGACGCGTATTGAAATGGACGGACAGGAAGGGAAACGCCAAGGTGAGAAAAAAGCGAGGAGGGGTGCTGGGCAAAATAAGGCCTGACGGGGCCACCAGGAGCTCGTCTCTGAGGGTTTTGGGGGAGGTGGATGGAGCACGGCATCCCAGTTATCTACTCTACAGGAAGCTGTGAGGGCGGCTGACACTGATGGTCCTGACAGGAGATAGGTGTTAACAGTGTTAGACGACAGCTGTGGTGGGGCTACAGAAATCAATGTCCTTTTAGTTTCCAACCAATATTTCTCTCAGTTAAAGGCAGAAGAGAAAAAATGTAGATAGAGGCTGTGGCTCCTGTGAAATATGGCTTCTATCCAGGCTGTAGCATGGTAGTGAGGACAGGGGGGGTATATATTGTAAATGCAAGTAATATATCAATAACATACATTCTGTACATTCCCTAAATGTGTAATTTCTTTAACAAATCCACCTAGGAATGTTTCCTTTTATATGGTATGTATACTAGTTGCATTTGTCTCAATGTAATAATAAAGATTTCAGAAAGGAAGCCTACAGGTGTTATCCAGCTTTGACCTTGACAGTGACACATGGTGCAATCAAAAATCAATCCACAGCTCCACCTTGTGGGCATGGTCACGTTCTGCAAGAGGGAGCACACAATTGTTGGGATTCATCAAACGCCCCGATGAGCTGAGATACTGGCTTTGTTTAAATGTAAATTTTTTTTTTTTGTTAACCACAAGATTCTTACTAAAACATAGCAGGTGCTGCATTTTAGGGGATAAAACCTGTTCATATGAGTGAGATCATCACAAACGCACCTATGTGGCACCAGATATATAGGTAATCTAAAATGAGTCTACTTCCTCCTCTACTAATTTTAGATCACGCCACAGTGGAAGAGGAAGGAAGGAAGGAGGGAGGCAAAAGAGGTGCCAAAAGAGGAAGAGACGGGGAAGGTCACAGTAGTAGCTGTGCCACCAAGGTGAGTAATCGTGTGCGTGTATGTGTGAGTATGAGCAGGAGGAGGGTCTGGATAGGACAAAGAGGACGCGCCTGCCCACACAGATGACCAGAGAGCAAGTATGCCAGTGAGCCGGTGGCTGCCAAATAATCCGACGACAGCAAGACCGCCAGCCGGAAAGTCAGCCAGCTCCCCATGCACGCGCACACGCGCGCGCACGCACACACACATTCACACAGCCAGCCAACGATCCATGCCTGCAAGATGTGTTACTTTCTGCTGCCAATACCAGCAGGCCGGCAGGCAGACCGAGAGCATGAAGACACTTCGGAGCTGCCTTATCTGGCCTTTAGCTGTATCAGAGAAACACTGAACAACTTGGCTGGATGGGGAAAAACTTTTACCTCGCTTACTGATGCATGGGCAGTGTTGTATAACAAATGCATCAAAGCATATGATGGACTCATATTTCACAGTAGATACTCTATAGATTTATGATTAGACAATTTGGAAATCTCATCTTTTCCAGTTATCTCTGCGTAAACAATTATGTTAGACAGCCCAATTTTGTCACTTGTCTATTAAACTCACCATCCATGGAGGTTTTCAGGGCAAGCATTGGCAAAATAACTTGATGCGAAACAATATCTGAAGACATTTTGGATGACAACTTACACTACATACACAAACGCTCCATAAATGCTAGGCTAGTGCTTCTTCCAATTTAAGGCGTTACACAGGTTCAGCTATTCTTAAAGTAAACTCCACAGCATCTTCCTGGAGGCGTATTTTCTATATCCTAACTTTATGCAATTTATGTTCTTTCCGTTAGATTTCTGTTTATTTTGTCACCTTGAACTCTTCACTATGTTACTATACATACTACATATACTATACTGTGTTTCTGTGGGTTCATCATATTCTGTGGTACTGGTTTTATTTGATGGAAAACTGAAGCATACAACTGTGTGAACACCATTAAAGCTTCAGTAAAAATACGTAGACAAACGCATATGATCTCAGCCACACAAATGTATCCCTGTATTATTCTGCAGTGAAAAACCTCTTATGTTTAATGGCTTTGATTATTTGTCCGGTTATTTGAACATCTAATAGGCTTTTTAAACATCTGGTGCTAGATTTGACTCTTTTTATATCCAAAAGTAAAAAAAGGAGCATCTGAAAGTGGTTTCTCCTCATAGCACTCGTCTTCATCAGGGTTATACAAGCTATTTGCTGCTTGCATTGCTATTACTATACACCTCCCAGAGCCATTTATTTGGATAATATCCTCATTGAGACGAGCATGCCGAGCACCAAAATAGGCTTGTAATTAAAAGATGCCGGGGATTCTGGAGAAGAAAAAAAAAGAAGCCGTGTGAGTTATTAAGGTCCTTCCTGTGGTTTAAAAACCAAACGGCACCTGGATGCTGCTCGCTTCTCCAAGACTACCAAATGACACACACACACACACACACCACAGGAAGAGAGAGAGAAGAGAACAGAGTATGCAGGCCAGAACACACCACAAACATGCAAGTAATTGACAGATACAGACGCTGCTCACTCAACACCTCACCCACTCCACACCCACACCACACACATCACGACACACACACACACACACACACCAACACACACACCACCACAACGCCTCCACAAACACATACAGAGTTGGCACATCGGGTGAGGTAATGTTCCCTCCCTTCTGCCTTCCAAGCACACTTCCTCTGCCTGGAATAATTGCTGCCTGGCTGCTTGTCTGGGAGAGCGAGCTGCTCCGTTCATTAGTTGCTCTAAATATCAGACACGGCATCACTTTTAAAGGCTTAATTTCTCTGCAGTCACAGCCCTTCTCTCTGATCCTCGCCCGCCGAGAGCCGCAGAATATGCTCCTGTTCTCGCAGGCATGACCTAAATAGATAAGTAGTAAATGAACGGGGCCCTTTCTTTTGGCAACCGTGGAGAAATTAACGGACAGAGATGAGAGCAGACGAAAAAGGGGAGCGCTTGTGGTGGGAGGGTGTCTAAACTCGAGTGGAGCGGCAGTGGAAGTGATTGCGATGGTATCCGTGTTCTTTTTAAAAGCGGGAAAAACAAGACGTCCGTTTCCATGGAGACCAGCAAACAGTCATATTTCTTAAGGGACTACTGGGCTTCCTGCGGTGCTTAGTGATTAGCTCATTCAGATGCTGCAGACACCTGAGGGAGATGGCTCATACTGCTGGTCTTAGAGCTGGGAGGACAGGATGTGCACGGCTCACTAGACCAGACCTGAAGTCGCTTCAGACACTAACAAGGCGCATTTAACCTCCAGCTTGTCTCCGATTCTGCAACACCAGTAAAGCTGAGAGGGACAAGTGGGGAAAATATGATGTCATGTAAATTTAGCCATATATCAGAGCAGGGATGAAAACCCACCACTAAACAACAAGGTGACAAGGGATATTGTGTATCAGACTTATCATCAATGTTAACATAAAACAGAGTGAATGTGTGATAACTTAAAGCAAGCACTTGGAGCTGGTCAAAATACANNNNCACTTTTTCACACCACTGTACATCTGGCCACATTAACAACTATGTATGAATGCAATGTATTTTCATCTTCATGTAAAGAAACTACAATAATGAATCAAACCAACACTGCCCTCAGCAGCCTGGACACTAATTAAGAGCAAAGCATTGGTCAGTTTCACACATGCGCCTTTTTCTGTAAATGCTCCAGTAAATTTACAATCAGCTTGCATGTTTGAAAAGTACCACAAGCTGTTTTTTTTTTTCCGATAAAAGTCAGATAGAAATTGCTCTGGCAGCCTGCATCTCCCTCTGTACAGTAGGTCAATGTGAATATAAAGCAGCCATTTTAATGGACGCAGCACTTACAAGGACAAGTTCTTCTTGGACATACAAATACAATAAAACACACATGTATAAATGCATGTTTTGTGCTGCCTTCGTAAGACAACAATATATTACATTTCACGTCAAGTAAATTTAAATAAAATAACTTTTTTAAAGAAATGCAAAGCAAAATTCAGGATTTGAAAAGGAAGTGAGTGTTTTATTGTGTAGTATTTTTTTGTTGACCAGTGTCATAAATGCCTAATTACATTTACTGTTTTATAATGACTCAAGTATATTCTATGTTAAAGCAGCTTACTAGGTTGTAACTATATACAATACTAAGAGTATAGTCCAAGATGGTCAGATTTCTACTGGACCCTCTTAGTTACATGTTTTGTTCCACAGTAATCTGAGTGGAAAGAGTATGGCATTGGAGGGGAAAGTGAAACATGATAAAAGTAGTCCTTGTTTTGAGTTGCTTTGACAACTCAAACAAGGAAAACACAGGGGAAAGAAACAACAGCTCTCTCAGAACATGTTAGTCAGGGGTTGAGTGAGGTTTGAAACCAAGAGCAAATTTTAAACTTAAATAACAACAACCACAATTTATAAAATAATATCAAATGATGGTTTATGGAAAATTTGCAAGTGTAACCATATCATCCTAGTTATAACTGAAACTGTTCTAATTTATTTTTTTTCTGTTTGACTTGGGGTGATTTTATTAATGAAACTGGTTTGCTTTGCTGGTTTGTCGGTAGTCTAATGACATCTTGTCACATGGACTCCTACATCCTACAGTTTTCATAGCACAATGGAGAGAACATATATGTTCTCAGGCTTAATGCACTAGAAGAAATCATTTCAGTCTCACAAGAAGTGCCTCCGTCGCACAGTGACTGTATGTCAAACACAGTACACACACATCACTCCCTGTCCTGTCCTTGGAGAAAACAAGGCAGCTTTTATTGTCCGACCTATCCTTGGAAATTATAGGCACCTCTTGTCCTTGACAGCATGACACATCATCCTGGATGTTCACCTTTAGGCTGACAATGAACAGAGCTTTAAAATGTGACAGCAATGGTTGAAGCATAAGTCAGTGTTTGCGTATATGGTATGTGTGAATGTGTGTGTATATGGCGTTGACAGAGAGGCACAGACAGCGTGTGCAAGCACTGTATGTAAGCTACTGTATATAGTGATCAGGTGCCTATAGGTCTAACAGTTTCAGAGTCCAAAATTAAGATGCAGGGAAAGTTGGGTCTTTGGTGGCTGACTGGATATAACATTGGAATGCATTTGTTATATGCAGCCTTTGGTATTTTTATGTTAGTTCACTGTGATCAATAGGGAAACTTGCCATCTCTGACCAAATAAAAAAAAGTGGCCCAGAATCTCACAATTAGAATGTTCATCGTTTACCCTCTTCTTTTCTGTTACCTGGATGATAAACTTAAACAGTAACATACAATAGGAGACACGACGCTACTACAAAAAACAAAAAAAGACGGCCTATAAAATCTGTTGCATATAAGAGTGATACGTTTTATATGATTGTTGCTACATTGATTATTTCATACAACTCTTGTTCTAACCATAAATAACAGTAAGGTTAACATACTACATACTACATGAATGTGTGAGATTGTGCGTCAGAGCTGTGGTCAACATACCGTCACCTTCTCTAAATCAGCTTCTGAGGAGGTGGGAGACAGGGGGCTGATGGGACTGAGGGAAGGGGAGCTCCCGACACTGGAGACGTACTCGGGATCAGGAACGTACAGTACCTGCAAACACAATCCATGTCTGTATTTACACAGGCGCTGCCTTTGTGCAAACACGCATTGCACACCACACATGCACGTACAGGGAGAAATGTGAGAATCTCTCTCACACACACACATATGCACACAGCCCAACCAGATGTTTGACATGGCAAATAAAATAAAATCAAGAATAAACAGAGAAAAGGAGAGTGAAGGTAAATCAACATGTGAGAATTAGCAGCAATCTGAACTGATGGTTTTCATGTAGTTAGAACACATGCAGTAACTGAAGGCAATGCTTTACATTAAGTTGGAGTGTGAGTATCTGTATCTGTTGTGTAATGTAATGACAAAAAAGGGGAATGGCTATTGAAAGGTACTTTCTTGCTGCAAGTTAGGTAAGAAGACTGATCCCGTAAATCATGGTAGGCTTTCTGCCTATAATTAAAAATACAGGGATCCCTGTGATAGTACTGTGATATAAGAAGCGGTATCTCTACAATGACTACTTCTGTAGGGATCATTCAGGATTGGCATGTTTGGACCTTTACAATATCTATTATAAGAGAAAATAGATTAGGAGCTAGTAAAGCCTTAAATGTGGTAATAAATTTCTTTTTAGATTGTAGATTTTTGGCTTGCACAAGAATTTAGATGAAACATCAAAGTACAGCTACAGCTACATCTACCTCTAAGTACAGCTTTAGGGTTAAAGAAATGAGCTGTTTTAGATGCAGCAGAACTTGTGCTTCAGGAGCTGAAGGAGAGGAGGGATGCTGGTTCAGTAAGTGCTCTCCACCACCCCACTGTTTGGACGCAGCTCAACTCATTGTTTGCCGAGAGCTGCCAACGGGATTTGCGTATGCATCTCGTCTCCATTTGTCTGGATTTCAAATTGATGCCAAGAAATACAGAGACAAAATATCGTTTTTTGGATGTTTGTCACATTCCCCCATTAAAAAAAACTAATTTAGAATTTGTCTACTGGGTCTATTGCCGTAAAGAAGGAAAAAACTAACGTGAAAGCCAGGGAAGCTGGCAGTGTATTTAGAGGGTTAAAGATGGGAAGCTTGTGTCATGTTGTCGGAACTAAAGCGTCTATGGGAGCATTAAGGATCACACATATTATTATACCTTTTTAGAAACAAAATAGGTCCTTTGCAATGAATTGCATCCTAATGGGACAAGTGACACTGTAATTAGCAGGCAATTAAGTGGGGATACAGATCGTAGGGATGTGAACAGTGAGTCAGCAAACTGCTCTGAGAAAGTAGGAGGATAAACACACGCAGCATGTTATGTTCCCACAAAAACCTTCTATCTCCAGTTTTTCCACCTACATTCTCACATGTGCTGTAAAAAATGTTTACTGATTGTGCGATCAAGGCCAATGATTGGGAATGCATTATGAACTGTCAAAACAGCTATTACGAGTTTAACCGGTTGGTGAGATGCTGTAGATATGAGGTTGCTGTTAGACAGTGATGAAGTGATGCAGCTGAATATATCAGTGATGGCGTGCACGGCGGTTCACACCTGGCCAGGCACCACTGCTCTGGAGAATAGCTTGTTCAGCTGAACCAGTTCGTTGGGTGTGGTGTCAAACTTGAGCGCAATGCTGTTCAACGTGTCCCGCGATTCCACCTGGACCACAAAACAAGAGAGAGGAGACAAAATCACACTCCTGCTTCTGTTCACGGCATTTCCAGAAAGCTGTACAGGGAAGACTTGGAGATGATGATGAGAGGCAGAGAGAGGAAAGATGAAAAACGGTGCAAAGCTGTGCACTTATTACTTCAAAAGGTTTTAATGTTGCTTGATTTTTGCATGTTAGATTTTGGGATGTTATGCAAATTAAAGCTGTCAGTTGTTGACCAGGAATAGATTCCCACGGGAAGCAATGTTGCTGGTAGAAATATGAACTGATATGAATGTCACCAGCAGTCATTTAGCAATGTCTACCTTTTTTTTTTTTTTACTTTAAATCAGTGAGGATGCTTTTATGTGCACAAATACAGCTATGCATGAAAATGATTATCTTTTTAATTACAAGAGTACGTTTGTCACGGTGCAGGTTAATGTTAGCAGTTCTGTCCTGCTCTTTATTGTTGTTGAATTTTCTAAACTGTTGCAACGTTAACAGTGAAAAGCAATTCTATTAAATCAAAATCAATGTTGTCTCTTAATTCTATGTCTTTCATGGGCAACAGCAGATACAATCTGCCAGTGACAGTTGTCATTTATTTTAAAAGATGTAGCTTTTGTCTACCTAGTTTGAAATTATTTTCTTTTTATTTTCAGTGGTAAATCTGCCATCATTATCATTGCAAACTGCACGTGTGAGAATGGAAAGCTCGACAGTGTAGCAACAGTAACTGAGGTGGGGCTTAGCAAAACATAGTTTGTCTGACCAACAGCTGTAAGCCTAAAGATATTCAGATTACAAGAATA
>NW_023339807.1:4587638-4588019 GCF_004916995.1 Morone saxatilis
AGAATAGCCAAGAAAATTAGAAGATCCCTCATTCTGAGGGTACCACGATTAAGCATTTGCTTGTCTCCACTAGTTAAAATCCATACAACAGAGATGTGCTCCACGTGTCTGAACTAGTTAAGCATCTAACATGCCCAATGGGAGTTTCTACCTTCCAAATAAGGATGACAACCATGTCAGAAAGTGCCTGCATGTGTGAGGAAGATGGTATGAGTGAAAAAATTGTGCTCAGGGGAGCAAACCCCTGAAAACCAGGCAGGCAGGGCTGACTTTGAGCTGTGTATAATTAGGACAGGATAATGGCACTGTGTGTTTTAGTGAAACAGTCATGGGACTGCCTCCGTGGTTCTCTGTCTGCCTGTGTGTCTGTGATGGTGTAGG
>NW_023339807.1:4588119-4596430 GCF_004916995.1 Morone saxatilis
GTGTGTGTGTGTGTGTCAGGCAGTCACACATGACATGATCAGGATCAGATCATGTCAACACAATAACAACATTGAGGGGAAGAAGCAGAAAATTCAGAAGATGCTAGCAACCAGTGAAGGTTTTCAGAGTAAATATCAACAGTGACGTGCACTAACTCAAGCTCCAAAAACAGACCATTTTGTCTGCAGGTAACAACACAAGTCATTGTGAAGTGAAAGATTAGAAGCTTTCAAATCTTTCCCTGTATTACATGGGTGTCATGCAGCATTTCATGAGACCAAGTCCTTAATTAACTCAGAAATGAAGTGTGCATGGGTTTGGGCTTAAAACAGAGCTCTCAAGAATTAATATTTCACAAATTTGAAATATACAAAGTGTACTTGATTTAGCAAGAACAACAGAGCCATATGGGATCATCCCAGGAATTTGTGGCTCCGAAAGCCAAGCAAATCAAGCACTCAGCAGCACAAATATTCAAAGTGTGTTATTTAGCCTGTTAGCTTGAGCATCTTCTGAGGAGTGGGGCCAAGGCTGGGGACAGGAACAATGTAGCTGTGGACTGGTTTGTGAAGAAATCAGTGTTAAATACAATATGTAGTGTATTTCATCTCAGTCGTGGGAAAAACACTGCAGGAGTGAGTGCGTTCTCAGAGAGAAGAGACATTCAAACAAAACCTGCAGAAAACTCCAAGACATGTTGGATGTGTACTGTACTTCATTTCTAATCAACTTCAGCCTAATGTTGTCAATGTGTGTGTGTGATACCAAATATAGGGTTTAAAATGATTAATGATCATGGTTATTTGAATTGTTTACAAATCTAATGAATGAATTCGGCCAAACAACCATCCATATTGAGGCTATGGCTGAAGCAGCACCACTTCAGGCAACCAGAGAAATAACAACAACATTGATACAACGTCTCTGGAAAAACACTCCTAGTGTAATAAAGATGTATGATAAAAAAAGACCAGCTAATGATGGCAGAAATCCTGCAGGAACAGCAAGTAAAAGGCTAATCACCATGACAGTACAGCAACAGTAATACTGCTGTGTCACATGTTTTGGTTTGAGAGCACAGCCCTTTAACGTTTGGAGCTGAAAGGTCTTGTGATGCTGGTCACTTGCTTGTAGCTCCATCCTCCACTGTTGGGCAATTAAAAAAGATGGGGAAGGAGTATCTCATACATAAAAGTAGTTTTGGTTTTGAAACCAAAAACTGTCTGCAAAGAGAGTTTTGAAATCCAGCAATCTCAGCAGCTGTTGAAATAACGGTTATGTCTGATTAACAGTCCTGTCATCAGGGGGGGATTTCTTACACATTTCTTCATGTCCCTTTAATCTAGACTGAACTAGTGTTGGATACATTTGGGCTGAGAGTGCTAAACCAAGGCCCAGATTGCAGGCTACACTGGATTTGGAAGCCCTACCCTCTGGGGGAACAAACTAATCAGATCCGAGGTCAGTCATGCTGCTGGGATACAGTCTCCCTGACTCAGCAATGTGTGCAACTTTGTTTGGACGACAATGAACAACGCAGAGCAGGGAGTCATTGTGCAGTATGGATTGGGTGGGAAGGCTGTGCAGGGCTGACTGAGATAGTAGTTTCACAACACAGGTTTCATGGTGAGCCAGTGTACACTGCACATGATGATGGGATGGGTCGAGAAGACTATTCTAGGCTACTGGTTGCAGATGGATTAAAGGGAAGTGAGGACCAAAGGTAAACCTTTACATTTCCTTTCCCCCTCAAACACCACCACAGACAATTATACTACAAAGACTGAAAACAAAATAACTATTGTCATATATCAGTATCGGTGAAGCAATGGCCAAGTGAAAAATGACAATGATTCACACATAGACCGGCTGTTAATCCAGATGTCTATTTTTGTTTTGTATTCTCAGACAGATCTCTTTGAAGGGTCAAAGTGGAGATGCACAATAACGCCAGTGTTGAGATGATTCAATTGCCCAGCTAGATTAAATGTTAATTTAATCATTTTCTAGAAACAAATCATTTCAAAATGCTATCTGATACCTTTAGATTTTCACTGCTTGTTCATTAGGCAACATTTAATTCAATAATTCAAAGTAGTGATTAAGTTAAAGGCTGGTTGCACAGCAACCACCGCAGTGAAGACATGGACAAAGCTCATGGACTCATGGCTGTCAGGTTTAGTCTAGGTTTCGGATCACTGCCTGCCATGTGCACAGGTACATAGTTAAACAGTAGTCAGTCAGCAAAACATTTGGTTATAAACAATGCAGTGATGGTCTGCAAACTGCACTAATGTTAAGAATTGACAGCATTGTTTTTTGTCTTCCATTACTAATGATAAGATTGAGAAGCCAAATCCAGAAAACAAACTGGGTTCATCCTCAACTGCTGAAGCAACTCAGTTTATACAGGAATGACTGAGTGACGATGTTGAGGATTCAAAGAGATGCTGCTACTGATGCAGATGATCAAAAACCTGCATGCTGAATAACCAGGTTTCTCTACGTTACATGTAAACACCCTATCCAAGGTTGGATCATAACCAAGATAAGTGTCAAAACCAGGATACTTCATTTGCTACAAAGCACCTTGGTGCCTCCCACCACAGTGACTAAAAGAAACGGGTGAGGCAAAACCACAAAAAAGACATAAGGAGGATGTGGTGACAGTTATGTGTCCCATCTCAAACATCTCCTCTGAACTGTATCATTAACAACTGCTCTTAGACGTCTTATGACCGTAGCAAGGCCCATTCGTGATTTGTCATCTCATCAGCTCTGCAAAGGGAGTCGTACTGTTCACTCAGACAACAGCAGCATGTCAGCTTGATAAATATGCTGTCTGAAAGAGGACAGCAGGCGTCACAGAGATCAGACCCCCGAGTGGCAAAGTCCCTGTGACTCTACACAAACACGCATTCAGTGTATTTACAACAAAGCCATAACAAGCAGGATAATAACTTTAAAGTACACCCTAACCATTCAAAAAGCATTACTGTGGTGTGTCAAAGGCAATCATCAATCATCCCACCCTGAAAGCATTTACAATCCTCTGTTCAGCATTTGTTTGTGTGATGTCCTTGGTACATGGCTGGCATTTAAGATTTAAAACTCAAAGTCTTGTTTTAAGGGACAAAAGGAGTTGTCTTTGAGTTAGGAATATAAGGAGTTAATAATCATAAGGGCTCCTACAGTGTCAGAGCCTTTCATCCAGGCGGCTTCAGCACAGAGCATCGATTCTCCCTAGGTGCTATTTGTTACCGTCTCATCCATGAACTATTTATTTTTAGCTTTATAGCTCCTCTGTTGCTCAGCACAACACCAGCCTATATGACATTCAGGTCTACAGGACATTTACAGCTGCTCAGATACTGTTTTTATAGGAGTTTCTTAACCAGTCTGCAATATAAGGTCACATATTTGGCTTATATGGAAGAAACCTCTGCTTTTTGCCCTACAAACTAGATATTTTAAAGCTTAGCCAGACCAATAACAGCTGCTGACTCCTGTATCATATAGCTGCTCTGGTAGTTCTTGTATCAGGAGCTCAGCCAAATCAATACGGGTAAAAATATCTAGTGTTCAATGAAGTAAACACTGGCAACGCCAGGTGGTGGGCTGATCTTGGCACCAAATGTAGTGCAATAATAGCATGATTCAAGTTTGCCTTTTAAGTTTAATTAATCGCTTCATTTACATGGGAAAGTAATATTAGAAACACAACTAGCTTCATTTGTCACAGAACAACCAAGGATCTGCTAAAATGGCACACGTACATGTGACTCCACCAAACCTAAGAGGGGCAGCTATTGATTGTACTGTAAGAGGAGCTATCTCTAACTCAATTAAGTGGCAGAGGACAGGGGACATGCAAATGTGACCCACTGATAAAGACCTGTTATTGACACTTTGACAGCAGAACGAGGGAGGAAGGGGAAGGGAAAGAGAGAGTAATCACAATCAGGTTCATAGCCACTAATGACAGGTGTACGCTATCTTCTTATCCTCCGGATCAATAATACCCATTATTCATCTCAAACTGGGGATAAATAATTAAGCTTCTTCCTCTTAGAATGACATCTGTCCTTTCTAGCAGAAGGGTAGAGGAAGGCCGTGGCAGCCATCTTGAGAGTGACTGACATCTAGTCACCTTGTTGAACAGGAGAGGACACACAGATTCAACAAGGGCAGTCGGCTGGACAACCAAAGACTAATGGCTCCATTAAAGAGTCCGCTGGCGTCTTGGTAAGAACATTAAGAATGGAACATGAGAGCAAATCTATGAGTGCTACTGCAAAAGGTCGACCAAGGAAATAAGTTGCAATCTCATAGCTACGGCTTCTTGGTCAGATTATTAAGCAGAAAGGTGTTTAAAGGTAACCTTTCACAGGTGTTGGCTGGTCCACAGTTTCATGCAAGACCTGTTTCTACACTGAGACCACCTCATATTATCAATGAAAAATGGGAAAGCAAAAAAAAAAAAGCAAAAAATATGGGAAAGCTGGAGAAGAGTTAAAGAGAAACCATAATCAGTGCAATGAATCAACTGTGTCGTCATCAAACTGGAAATAAAACTCAACAGCGTACGGTTTAATCACCCATAATGCCATATCAAAGCAGCTATCGCTCCTCATTTTATAATGAAGGATGAAGCCCGGCTTTAGCATGACAGTTGCCATGGTGACTTTGTCGTTACTATCCTAATGGCATGTGTATTGTGTGCAACTACAATCTTGCTGAAGGTTTGCAGACCTAAATTTAGACCCTCTATAAGTGGGGAGAAAGTCACATTATTCTGTCCCTTTCAAGGGGACACAGAACAAATTTGCTGTCTTACTTTCAAGCTCTGATGGATCCCTCCTTATGCCAGGTTTTGACCTCCTGCTTCATGCTGTTATAGCCTTTCCACTGATATACCAACACATATACAGGGGCCTAATGACACACAGGAACCAGCAAAGCAAAAAGATACTATTATTAGCTAACTATGATTTAGAAATGCAAAACTTAAGCAGTATTTGAGCCAGGATTTTCTGGGAGGCGGTCAAATACTTTTGATTTCGAAGTTGAGCCACAAACTGACAGGACAATCTGCTGCTCACCTCTGAATGTCCAAAGATTCAGATTTAAGTGATTAACATATTAATGTGGTGTACAGTATAACTGAACAATTTTGATTATAGTTCAATCTACTAGCATCCGCTCATAGTTACTACTTGGCTGATATCTGGCTATCACGTACAGGGTTGGAAAATGACATGCACAGGCAGCTAATGCAAAAAAATGTATTGAGCGACAGACTATTACTATATACTATTGGTATTTTTAAACACCAACAACATGTCATTTTTTTAGATATCAAAATGATACAGAGTAGTATTTCACTCACTAAAAGTAAAAGTGAAAGGTTGTTTTTGAAGTTTGTCTTACTATCAGAATAAATGTTGACACAACTTATAAAATCTAAAAATGAGAGGCCTGCTAATAGCATTGATCCTGCCCTTGGTTTTTTTAAAGGGTTATTGTCACAATGGCATGATCTTGCTCAAACCCTTTCTAAGGGCTGATTTTAATGAAGATGTCACATTTCAAACTGTGTTAAAAATAACACAAGTCATGTATCACCCTATGGCCAGTAATACATGGTTAGGGTTCAAATGTAACTGAAACAGTTTCCAATGTTGAATACACAGGAGGCAAAAAAGGTAGCACACATGTTGACATTGCCAAAATAAATTGGTGAAGTTGAGATGAGTCAGCTTTGTACTTGAAATCTGGGTGAGTGCCTTTGGGTGTTTATCCTGGGCATTCAACATTTGAACAAAATACTGGGAAGGTTCATCCTCTCAATGATCTAACTGAATTTTTTTCACACTTGTTCATTTTAAACCAGAATCACAGGCTCCAGCATGTAGGTGGAGCATGTGCAATAGAGATGCTGACATCTGGGCCATGTATGAGGCTGCTCTTCTACCCATCTATCAGTCCATCTTCTCCACATGCATTCCCCTCTATCCCCTCCTCCATCCCTTTTAACATCCACACACCCCTCCAATCCCATCATTCCTCCATCATCCATTGACTTGTTCTCCTACTCACAGAGAGGGAGCTGTGAAAGAGCTGAAACAGTGGGATCTCCTCTCCTACCCAGCAGTGAATAATGCAATCAGAGTGACTGACTGACACCGGGAGGGTGCAGAGTTAAGATTGCCGCCGATGTGTGTGTCTCTCTGTGTGCACACACGCACACACCTGGTGCTAAGCGTATGACTCATCTAATGTCCACAAGTCCTCTAATGCCCACCATGTTTCCTCTAAGCCCGGCAGAAATCCGTTCAACCTGCAGACCGGTGACACTGAGAGACCTTGGCTCTGACATTAGTGGCCTTTATCTTCTTCATAAGTGTTGGTAGCACATCTGGATCATACCTCACTCATATACACAAAACAAGCATTTATAAAACATGTAAAACTGAGGATAACTTGTGGGTTGGGTACTGAACCGCAATATATTTTTGGTACAGACTAAAACGTGCTTGTAGCATCGGAATCTGTCAAGTACAGAAAGGTGGCACTGCATGCTTGCTCAGATTTGTAGTCTTGTTTACTTGTTTCTCAATCAGATATTTGCTGATTTGCTGAAATCAGAATTTTGCCCTTTTCAGAAATTTTCATTGAGGAAGTTCCTATATGGCTCCTTGTCTTTCAAGAACACTTAACATTAAAAAGAGTTTGTCTTCTTCAGCTGAATAAATAAAAGTTTTATAGAAAAATGTGTCCCTCAATGCATCGAATCAAGACTAAGAGGCTGCAGCCATTCTATGCTAGCATGATAACATGCTCAAAATGACAATGCTAACATGCGGCTGTTTGCCATGCCATGATCACTCCAATTTACTAATTAGCACTAAAGACAAAGTACAGCTGATGCTGATGGGAATGTCATTAGTTTTGCACGTATATTGTCATAAAGCAAAGTATTGGACAAATAAAAAGTTTTGACCTGATGATGGTGATGATGACCAGGGGATGACCAGTTTGTCCTGAGGGTGACATGGATGTGTGTATTTCATGGTAATTCATCCAATATTTGTTGGGAAATTTCACAGTATAGCCACAAATTCCATTCTCGTGGCGGCACTTGGGAATTGCCAAAGTCTTTAGGAGTCATCGTCTGGGAACCGTCTGTGTAAATTTCATTGTCATCTATCTGATAGTTGTTGAAATATTTCAGTGTGGGCCAGCGTGGTGGCCGACCAAAAGACAGACAGACCAACCGACATTGCCTCCCTGAAGCCATTCCACTATAAGGCTAAATATTTCAAGTGATACCCCAGCAATACATGTTGTAAGTGAATACACATTTTAGGGCAACTGAGTGCTATGACTGCTGTTTTACTACAACTCGCTACACAGTTTGTACTTCTATCTGACTGATCATATTGTTGGCAATAATGACAACCTCATGAATGCTGACAACCTCCTCCTTTGTTCGCCCAGCCTACAAACTGGAATCCAGACAGTCCTTCCCCTAAAAACTGCTCTCTAGTGCCACTATACAAAATGTAATGAGAGCTTTGCTGTGCCAGTTCTGCTGAGAGCACTGCAATAGACTGAAACAGTGTGGGTTGGGAGGTTCAGGCCAAAAAATTCAACATGACTCAACATTAAAGAATAATTCCAGTTTATCACAACTTGGTTACTTTTTTGTTAGTCTAACGATACCGGACAATCCGAGACCTCAGTGCCTAGCAATTGTCTGTGGACCCTTACTTTAAAGGACACACCTTACTTAAAACAGTGCTGAATATTGAAACACTACCGCCATGTCACCGCCCTAAAGACTTTGGATTGGTTCTGCGATGCAGGTTTTTTATGCTCTCTAATTGTTTCCACCCAGCTTTGGCAACAATGGCTGAGAAAAAGTCCCTCAGTCTCTATTGAGCAAGACATTTAGACACTTTTAAGTCTAGGTTCAGTTCAGTTTTATTGGCCAAGTTAAACAGAGATATGGGAATGAGAGTGGTGAAAAGAAGTCAGATACAAGCTTTCAGAATATCATACAGGTTTAAAACAGAACCCTTAGGTTAGACAAAGTTATTTGGAAGAGAACATACAAGTGAACAGTAAAATGACCTTTGTAAACGTCCATCACAGTTTACAGACCGACTCCATGTTTCATCTTTGACCTTCAGTACTTGTGGTAGTTGTGCATCCACAAAGTTTTCCAGTGCAATGAGGGATAATTATGTTATTACAGACATTACAGGTACACTAACTTGGCTTTACCTCCAAATAAAGTGGTTTAGA
>NW_023339807.1:4596530-4615612 GCF_004916995.1 Morone saxatilis
CCTTTCCTCTCCTTTCCTCTCCTTTCAGCAGACAGGCAGACAGCCGGAGCTGAGCCACGGCAATCCCACTCCTCACTGTTGCCACGGAGAGAGAGGCAAGGAAAAGCAGTCTGACTGCAGCTGGATTTGAGGGTCATTTGAAGAACACAACCAGGCAAAGCGGAGACAGGCTCCATTTTCAGCTCACGCCAAGGAACCAGAGCCCTCTCCCTCTCTCTCCCACTCTCTCACCCCCCACCCTCCCCTTCTGCTACACAACAGCTAAATCAATAGAAATGACAACGCAGTTGGAAGGTCATTCGCGAGCACACTGAGCTCTGTGGTGGAATGCTCTCCGATACGTGGCACGGAGAACGAATGGAAAAACAAATAAACATCCTGCCAGCGCTCCTGCTCGTCTGTCCAGCTCTGATCCAGGAAATGTACGGAGCTGCTACAGTTCCTCTGCTTTCTATACATCAACATGCAAAATGGAGCTGAGCGTAGTGCTGCTGCACAGTCTTATAAAGGATATATTGTTTCCATAAGCTTTCTATCAGCTACCCTGCACGTCTGTGCACGCACACACATGCACCGTCCTCTTTATGTAAACAGCCTGAGAATGAGGTACACGTGTTACACTGGTAAAATCCACAAAATGCTTCTCCCTCTCACTAATGAGCTACCAAGCATGGTCAGACACGGTGCCTTCACAACACAAACAAACTGCTACAGCTAGAATATTATTATTACTAGTCTAAGCTACAGAACCCACCAGCAGCAGACACACACACACACACACAGAGAAGCAGCAGCAGCAGCAGCAGCAGCACGGGAGCAGAAAAGCGTCAAAAACACATAACGACATTAACACAGAAAGAGCAGAGTTGCTTGTGCGTTACTCACAGAATATTCAATGGTCCCTTTGGGTCTCTGAAACGACATGCGTCTCCCATCCTTCTTCTCTGGAGTCTTCTTCTGGCCGGTATCTGAAAGCAAGCGAGGCAAGGTACGCATTACATTCATGTTCCTCTCTCCCCAGCTTGTCACAAGCTGCCGTTTCCCAGCCCCGTGGGTAGACAGCTCATTCGTCAACAGTGAGCGAGCCAGCCAGCCAGCCAGCGATGTGAGCTGTGAGCGCTGGACCACTTTCTCTCGCTCTCTCCCTCTCTCTCCTTCTCGCTCTGCTTCTACCCTCCTGCCCTCGCTCTCCCTCTATCACACTGTCCTCTCTCTCTCTCTCTCTCTCCCTTCTTCCTCCTCGCCCACCGTGCAGCACAATGACAGCCGATGAAACCGGTTCACCTTGCCTCCCTCCCTCCTGTTGCCTCTCACAGCAGACAGAGACCGGGCTGACCTCCATCGGGGCAGTGCCGCTCTGGATGCGAGCCCAAGAGGAGTTGAGGAAGATGGATTCGGTTGGGAAGTGGGGGGTGCTAAAGCTGGAGAGGGAAAGTGGGGGCTCTACCAGAGGGTGGATGGAGGAGAAGGGAGGGTTTGGTGCTACGTGTTGGTTGGGTAATGGGGGGAATGTAGCATGGTAAAGAAGAGGGTGGAGGTGTAGAGCTGTAGTGATAGCTCCAGCTGTTTTTCAAAAAAAGCGGAAGATAGAGTAATAAGAGGAGGACCCCAATGGCAGCTAGGTTTAGTTAGAGTGAAAGAAATATATTACGGTAGAGGAGACTGGCTTTTGGTGGATAGTGACAGAAGACGATGGAAGATTGCATGTGAAGAAGCTGGGGGGCTGGGCGAGGTCGGGAGAAGGCGAGAGGGTGGATGGAATGTTGAAGCAAGTAGATGAAAGAGAGAAGCAAAAGATGGGAGATGAAAGAAAGTGGAAGGGGACTCTTGGGAATGGAGAAGATCTAGAAAAGGGGCTGACGCTTGTCTTTGACTTAGAGCGGAGAACAAGCAGCATGGGAAAATGGGCTTGAAGAATAATGTGCAAGGCTTTGTTGATTGGAGCCCGGTGTGGGCCTAGAAAGGAGGCGATTGGAGGAGGTGAGCGAGTTTTGGTGAAGGATTTATGTTGGACCTACGTTGACCCCGTGCCCTTCTTTTGTAGGTGTTGCATGTGACAAATTAGTCCCTTTATTCATGGGTTTCTCATCAGGCATCTCAGATAGCTCCAAACATGAGTCATACACCAGTGTTGCTATTTTTGGGGCTCAGGACTGCCTGGCAGAAAGTGAGAGGGGAGGGGAAATGAGAGCTGCTTCAGGTGTAAATATCAGTGTTGTAAAGATGATATTGTGGGTGCCGTTCATGAAATGTAGGCTAAGGCTGGCAAATCTATGGATCTAATACTGATGCTGTCAAATAAGGCTCGATCCCATCTTATGTCTTTGTATATAAGACTATTATAAATTAGTTCTAGTATCTTCCTTTCATGGTTTTCAAAGCTGCATTAAAGCAAACTGATATTTAGGGAAACATTAGAGCAGTGATTCCCAACCTTTAAGGCCTGTGACTCCTTAATGCAAATGAATGGCTTCTTGCATAGATGAGTCTTCATGGGTCCAATCGCTTCTGAGGAACACAAACCCAAACCAGGACCTGTGTTGGCCCAGGTCCAAATTTGACACTAAGTAGATTGTATAGGGTCTTGTTTTACTGTCACAGGTCTGTGTGTCGATACGTCCAATACCTGAGTGGATCTAAATGGAAATCCGTAGCAGTAGAAGAACTGACAGTTATTTCTTTGAATGTGATTTACAGATATTCAGCTAGTTAGAAAATTATTATCTTTTGTCTGAATATCTCCCACGTGGCAACAGAATGTGTTATTGTTGGTGCAGGTAGTGAATTTAGGACTTTATTTCTATGAATTAGTCTTTGGAGCATATAAAAGAATAATTTTTGGAATCAACGTCTCTGACGACCGGGACATTTTCTCAAATATTATTAGTAAAATTCTCCTGTTTCGACCACAGGTGCTTGTTAATTAATAGCTAATCATGTCTGCGTTTGTGTTCTTTCTGGTCAAATCAACTGCAGTTTGGACCTGGTCTAATTATCATCAGGTCTGACAGTCCCCGTGTTCCCTTTGGATTAGACTCTCTATTAAAAATGAATTGAATTCAGGTTTGGGTAGGTTCTTCAGACATTTTGGACCCATAAACCCCTCTACTGCTCAGATTGTTCTCTGATTGATAATCTTAAAGAATGAAGAGGTGGAAAAATCCACTATTTCATTCCACAAGAAAATCAAAAACAGAGAAACACAGATTAGATAAACGTTTAAAAAAATAAGAATTCTGCATAGAGGTTGTTTGCTTTTTCTAATTTCCAATCCCAGGGATAATCCCATGATCCCTTAATGATTCACCTGAACGAGTACAGCCACTGTATTAGAGCATAAATGCAACAATGAACGGCCGCGTTTCCTCAGCCATCATATTTGCAATACTAATTATCATTTTTGTATCATCTACAAATAGAACCAACAGTCATCTCCTGATTATCTTCATTCAATACTGGGGCATTTTCTCATAAAGATCTTAGATTTGGTCAGCACTGCCTAGCTAAGGTAGTTTATAAAATAACCTGTAGCACTATTGTATTATGAGTTGTGTAGAAAGAACACAATGGCTGCAAAAACTGTGGGCGTGTGCCAAATCAATTATTCAATATCCAAATAAAAACCTTGGAAGGATGATGATGATGATTGCGTTTTAGTTGCTATTTAGAGGCATCACATCATAACTGTGATTCCATGCCTCCCTGTTATGAAATATAATCCACCATGTCTCTGCTTAATTGCAGGTCATGCCAGTGCGGCAGACTGCATGTAACCTGACTCAGTTAGTAAACAGCGGAGGTGTTGATCTGCTTTGTTGGCTGCAGGACTGCAAAGACAACAAAGATTTTTTGCTTTTTTCGTGCTTATACACAGCTGTAAACACCAAACTGGTGCAAATAATACAGAATGAGAGGAGAAGGAGAGAGTGACAGAGAGCGAAAGAGAATAACAGATATGCATTAGCAGCTGCAGGGGTGTTTGCACATGGTGAGCCAGTGATTGGTCTAAAATTAAACCTCACCATGGATGGTGGCACAAGAAATGGGCATTTTATTCACACACCAGACACACAGCAAAGCTCAGCGCCGGGGCATCTTCAGTAACAAAGGCTCTGGTTTCATCCCGCTCCACAGGCAGCCAGGAGCATCTGTTGTCTCTAAATAAGCTCTGCTCCTATAGAGGGAAGCTACTTCTTAAGTCCACAAATCATAGCCTTTTTGTTTCATATGATCCATCCGCATCCAGTGATGTATTGGAATTTTGATTTCCAGTCAAGAAGGGTTTTGCCGTCAATATACATACATATATGTATTTCAGCTTTGATTAGTCCTGTTCTGATACGCTGTCTTTGCTTCTGTACCATAACAGTAACACGTTGCACGTCACGCATTGAGACAGCATGATATAACATGCTCAAAATGGCAGAATCAGGAGATGCAGAGGCTGCACGGGAAAGGCGTGAAGAATTGCGCCTGTGGTCAATGCCAATCTTGATAAAGTAAACCCGGTTATCTTTGCTGAACAGCACAGTGGGAACATTTCTAACAGAGGTGAGCCGAGGTCCCCAATTATCTCATTTGTTGTTCAACCAAGTAAAACAAGTCGCCACAGCGTAAGCTATTTTACTGTTGTCGTTTCCCATAAAGAACATTTTACTTGGCTCATTAATGGGCTGAATTACAATTACACTGGGTCAACTGTGAGAGAAGCTGTGTGACTCGGTCAGACACTGAAAGGAGCTGCTGTGTGTCAGGAAAAACAAAGGCTGCCTCTCACCAATCTGGGATGTAAACAGTCACAAGAAGTCATGCCTATCTGAGCAACTCAACGGAAAAATGCGTGACAATGGCCAACCCCGCTGCCTCATGGCAACACAACCCCGGGGCAGACAGGAGCGCCGCAGGTATCAGTGGGAGCTTTCGTCCTTGTTGGACAAATGATCACAATTAAAGAATATGTGAGTGACTTCTCTAGTTGTGCATTAGGTTTGACTCTCACCTCTCTGCCGCTCCATTTTTAATATGGCTATGTGGGGGTCTGTGACATGAAAACTGTGATAAACACCCTGCTGAGTGACATATTTTTTAAAATGAAGCTTCTTGAGGACAGAAGAAAATACTGAAATAAGTAAAAATACTGTTTTCTCTTTTCTAAAGAGAAAGTTAAGTCTTTCAAAAAGGTAAACATCTATTGTGTTAGCATGCATGCATGCGTTTTCTCTCTCTGTCCTAAAGAATGAAAAGAATTTCTTATTCCACAAGTATTTTGCAGTTGCTCGCTGACGGTTTCTTGAAACGACTTCACTATGAAAAGCTTGTGAAGAACAAAGCTTCAGTAACTCTTTCATATCTGCCATTAATGGATGTCTTCTGTGATAGAATACACAGAAAAAAGAAACAATGTATCGTGTCTCCATTAAAACACACAAACTATCTGTAAATCTGGGAATTTCAAGTCCAACAGCTGCCAAGGAATGCAAGGATGTTTCTCGAGCTAAATGCAAATGCTACTGTACTTGACTCTATAAAAGCGCTGTGTTCTGTGCCCGTGCAATCTGTTGAGTATGAATCACGCCTGCTAAATATATAGTTCCCTTCTCTTTGTACACAGCTATGACAAACTGAAGCAGGCAGGGAATAGGAGAGTCAACAACTATCTGAAGAACATTCCCTCATGGTCTGATAGAATACACAAGCAGCCAATTTCCCTCTGCTCCCTTGTTTTCCTGCTGGCTATACAGCCCTCCCCAGATGCTATTTTTAGAAAACCCCCAAACAGTACGGGGGGCACGAGCTCTGCACCACAGCCACACTGAACAGGTGTTGTGCAGGAATAGTTAGAGAGCTGCAGACTTTCCTCAAAAGTTTGTGAGGTAAGGGAGGACAGAGTCGGTGGCACAGCAGTTTGTCGTACAAAGGGGGTCGGAGACAATAACAGAAATACCAGTGAAATGTAATGCAATAGGCCTGCAACACAGTGCACCTTTGCGTTTTGTGGAGCTTAGAATAGTTGGTGTTCGTTAAGACTGTGTCGGAGAGTTGCTGATTCAACTTTGTGGTCATTTTTGAGGATATTTGCTTTATATAGTTACCATTGATTACCATCTACAATGTTGCATTGGATCATTATAGGCACTGCTGCAAATCAATGATCAAAATTATTAGATATTTTGCATCAATGTGATGTGGGTCAAGTATGTTGTTGAACGTACCCATTGAGTGAGACGTCATGAGAGAATTTTATTCATTAAGGCCAGTTATATTAACAAGACTAAGTCATGCTAGCAGCATTGTGATGCTATACTTACAGCATTGCTTTCAGAATGCTACTGTCAGCAATGCTAATATTGGCTAATTAGCACTGAACACAGTACAGCTGCGGCTTATGGGAATCCAATTCATTTTTCCAGGTATTCTGTAAACCAAAGAATTGGACAAATGACATTTTGGACCTGATGATGGTGCTAAATGAAAAGCGAAGGGATCCACTGGGATCATGAATGTCTGTACCTAAAATCATCCATCCAACAGTTGTTAAGATACTTCTGTCTGCACCAAAGCAGAGGGCTGACTGAATACAAGAATGTATTCATTAGTCGCACTGTGCACACAGAATGTTGTGCAGCTCCTCGTATGTAAAACTACATACACTGGCTGTTACATCTCCTCTAACAGGATAAGACAGCATCATTGTGGGGATTCTGGACATTAATGCACATAAAGTCATTTTTGACTTTCGCATCTATCGGCATTAAAGTAACTGAACAACATCAACAGCCCTCTGGCACAGTTTATGATAGCCTGTAACGGACACATTTTCAAAACAGAATAAGCTTGCTGGCTAGTTAAATCAGAATCCAATAAGAATGTCAGGTAAAGAGATAATAAGGCTGTTTCACAACACAAAACAATATTGCTTTGCCATTAGTTTTTTTTGCCCTGAGAGGAAAATGTGTGGTGACACAGGCTGCTAACTTTTTGCAACATCTTCCAATGTTGAGTGGGGGATGTGGGGAGGAGGAAGCAAGGGTCAGGATTTGATCTGTGCACCTGGTTGGGTAACGGATGGGTCATTTTGTGTTGATCAAATCATGCAGCACACTTATATAACCGCCTGACAGAGACAAAAATCTGTTCAGTTCCTGTTGTTTCAAGAAACACAAGTATAAAACAGTAAAAAGAACAACTGTGAATGCTCTTATATTGCGACAGGTAGTCCACAGTTGTTGGACGATAGATGGAGAGTCCCTACTTCTGACTTGAAGTCAAGAGTCTGAGAAAAGAGACTGTGATCGGCCAGTGAAATGCTTACTCAAATAAAACGGGAGTGAAAAGTGCTGACTGTCGCACAGTGACAAACCCTGGCTTTAAACTTAAGCTGGTGGTGGCGTTATCTTAACACCAAGTCGTTAGGTGGACGTGACAACTTTATTACAGCTAGGAGGAGCTGCGAGTTTCTCTTTCTCACGTGCAAAAGGAAGTCATCTATAATGTATCGCAAGCTACTGTACGTAATTACATAGCATAAGCAAAGTATTAATGCAGTCTGAGCCTGAGAGCTGAGAGTTCACGGATGGTGTGTGTCGAGTATTGCTGGTGCCAGGGCCTGTGTGTGGAGGCTACAGAGATCATGCTGCTTGAGAGAGGAATCTCTCACTTCATGTTTGGCTGCAGACAAACACACAGCCAGACACACACTCCTCATTTAATGACAGCGCAACATGGATGGATTATCTTGTTTCTACTGTCATTGGTTGCAAACAAATAAAACGAGGGCACGATTTCTTTAAAAGGCTGACTGCTAAAGGAGTGGGGTCCACCAGAACAAGGCAGACGCAAGTTGTGCCCGTCTTTAATGACCAGATCACATTCAATAAAGCTAGGTTTGTTGTTCTAAAGAATTTTTAATACTTGTAATGTCTCCAACCTGCAGGAAAGTAATTACACTTTGGATCCTCTAATTACTTCTCTCACTGTAAGCTGCTGGAAGATAAAGGCAATATATCATCCCAACAACAGCAAATATCAACTTTCTTAGTCAACAGTCCCATTGTCTCAGAGGACTTATGAATACCACTGAATGGAGGAGAAGTGCCAACAGCTCTGTATCAAGAAGCAGGCCATTATTGCTGCGTAACTCCACTATAGTGCTAGCATAGGCTGTAGTCTTTCCCCTGTAATGAATATACAGTACATGGGTCTAGTGGAGCTGTCAACCTAAACACAGAGAACGCAGTGTGACAGGCAACATCCCTTTGCCAACACTCTCAGTACCACTCAGCTCTATATTACACTGCCAGCCTCCGCGGACCAGCCTATACACCACTCAGCTTTTATGGGAAACTTTGCTGAACTGCAGTTTTGTGAGCGTGTGGGCAGGTCCATGCTAGAACAGGAGGCACTGGATCTGCCCTGTCCTCTCATTAACACTCTCCCCATGCCGGCTAATCACACTCCTGTTGTGTCGCTGGTAATTCTTTACACGGCGAGATGATTCTCTCTCCACATTCTCAACATTCGAAAGCCAGACACTGGTCTGCGCTGGGGTGCGTTAATGCTCTCTTAACCACTCACACACCCCTTTTAATTATTATTCTGACAGCGTGTACATGACTGTTTCCATAGTGACGAACCCGGTGCAGACTGAAAGGGAAAAGGTGTCATTAAAAAGTAAGAGTGGCAAACCTGTCTGCATTATACAGTAGTGGTTACAGCTGGGAAAACTGCTTCAAATCATATTGTTCTGGATAAAAAGAAGAAGCACTTAGACTGCCTCACTGTAATCATAATGACACAGTAACCATAACCAGCTATGCTACTGAGGTTGTTAACAATTTATTAACAATAAATGTCAGCATACTAGTCGTTTCCCTTACATATTTTTCAATATGTTTTTGTTTGAAGCCGTTTTTAAACAGGGAATCTATAGACACTGTACAAGTCTCTGTTATGTAATGCTCTTGTTACTGTGCTCACAAGAATAGAGCAATAATAATTAGCTGATTAACTGATTAGTCAATGGACAGAAAGAAAGAATGTGAACTCTTATGTTATTTATCAAGCATTGCCCTGTTTCCAGCCTCACAGATGTGAAGATTTGCTGTTGTTCTTTGTTACATATCGTGTTAAAATAAATATCTTTATGCTTTGCACTATAGGTCAGACATAACAAGTAACCTTGGGTATCGAACCTCAACACTTTTTTGGTACAGACCAAAATGTGTCCGTAGCAACAAGTATAAAAAAGCATTTTACAGACCAAACTATTGATCTTTTAATAGAATAAATTAAGACAGATTAATGGATTATGAGAACTGCCCTACACAAGTATATATCCAGAGACACTGACACCACTATAATGAAACAATAACCTGCACACCATGAACCAAGAAAAACTGCGTTTTCAACAGTTTGTTTCTCACTAACACGTTTCGATCCGCAGCTAAAGCGGCTGAAATCAGGAGGTCCTGCTTGAGCTCCAGACCTCCCATCCTCCTCCTCCTCTCTGCTGTCACATGCATTCAGACTCTTCGCTCGCTAATCACACTGTGATTCCTCCAACCTTTGGCGTTAACGTTATTGCACTTGGAGCAATATTTCCTTACAAGTCAAAGTTGGGGGTGGGAGTGTGTGTGTGTGTGTGTGTGTTGGGGGGTAAAGGGGGACATGATGAATGGTAAGGCTCAAGCCTAACGCTGAATTGGCTGGATCGATGGCGATGATACATATACATAATGTACCCTCGCTGTAGCTTCCACAACAACTCTGTGATTCATCTTTTATCATGGCATTAATGCATCGCCGTGACTCAACTCATGTGTGGTGATGTGCAAAAAGGACCAGTGTCCATTCATTACTATTATTATTATTATATAATCACCCTTAATTAATAAAGTAATCTTTTGATTGCCTCAAGAGAAAATTCTTGGTAGAAGAAAAATGGAGCAGGGTTGGCATGAGCACACTTGTGTCGTCCACCTTTGTGATACAAAAGAGCATCTTTATCGGTTTATGTCGTCCTTTGGAGTCCTGGCACTTTGCATCTCGGCAGCAACACTAACCTCTCAGGTTACAGCTTCAAATCAATAGCAGGAGAAGTGATGAGCTCAGCTATGAGAAACACAAACTCTGCATTATCAGACCTCCTTATTGAGCCAAAAGCCAAGGGTCCAGTCAGGTTTTGAACCGGCTACTGTACAGTACAGGCCAAATGCAGGTACAGGGAGTAATACACTGGGGGAGACTGGTGCAATATATTTCTTTACATTCTGTAAATAATAAAAAGTTACATTAGATCGGTCGTTGGAAAGTAACTACGTACATTAACTTTTTCCATACAGTGGCCACTAGTGGAAATCAGGGGATAATGGTAAATGCTGATAAGGAGTATAATCCATATAATATTATCAAACTTATTCAGCATAGTTTGTTATACTGAATTTTTGCAAAGATTACCCATCCCCTTCTAGTGGTCATGCTTGACCAAGGAAGGCTATAGCAGCAAATGTGTTGAGCATGAATGCGTTTCATTGCTCAACTTTTCATTTGTGAGATAGTCAATGGGTTATCTCTCCTTTCAAAAGTCACACCATCATGCTTTCAATAGGAATTTAAAGTAGTTAACATGAGTATTTGCATTTTGTGCTGCTTCTCGAATATCACCATGCATCACTTTTGTACTTTAGTTATTTTACTATAGACTAACTAAAGAAGAATTAACTTATATAAATCAACAGTTGAACTCATGCTTGTTCAGTTATATACACCCACAATCTTAAGCTAACACTCAGTTAGTTCAGTCGGTAGAGCTGGCGACCCATATACAGAGTTGCTGCAGCGGCCCGGGTTCGAATCCGACCTGCAGCCCTTTGCTGTGTGTCATCCCCTCTCTCTCTACCCACCTTTCCTGTCGATCTTCAGCTGTCTCTATCCAATAAAGGCATGAAAAGGCCAAAAAAAAAGATATAACTTTAACACTAGCTTATGGTAGCTAATGTTAGCTTTTAGATACATATTGCAGTATTGCTTTTGTTGTTTTTGTATGAATGAAACAAAGAAGATAAAACATGTTCATTAGTGAGCTTTACTGGTGCTGGCAGGTGACAAACACTCTCAAAGATTGTTGTAGGGACTTACAGAAGAAAACAAACAAGCCCAAACTCACATGAATAAAATCAAATATTTAAAGTAAAACTGATCTACAAAGGGAAAAAAGGGGGAGGGAGAAGACCAAACTAAATATTTACATAAACTGTTGGAAACAACTTAAAACCAGACATCTAGAGAGGATGAGTAAGTGAGGGCAAACATGCTGCACACGTCACACTTTCTGACTGCCTGTGCACGGCACAAGGGGAGAGGGAGAGACCTAGGCGCTGTTGGTGGAAGAGTCATTCTATGACGCATACATGTAATAAATTCATTTGTAATGATAGATTTCTCTACTTTCCCAGAATGGTCCCAGACACCATATCTTTGTGTCCCAGATGCTATTTTTAATATCCCTTGGACAATATAACATCCTTCATTTTGAGCGCTGGTTACACCTGTACATTATAATTCCAGTAAGGGAAACAGTCCTCACCACTGATCCCATAAAGCTAAAATGATTAACCTTTGCTCCCAATTTAAAATAACACTTTCACATTCATGGAGCCACACCTAAATACACAAAATATCGCACAACACATAAGGAAGTGAAGCCCATATAATTTAAAAAATGACTACCAATGGTGGCATATAACCATAGGACTAGACAATGAGTCAATACAGTCAATTCAGTGTTGTACAGTATAAAGGTTTCTCGATCATTGCAAAGATAATTATTTACACAAACAGAATTTAGCCTAATGCCTGACTTCTGTAGTTTAACTGTAGTGTAGGGTTAATGATATAGTTGTCTTCATCAACATCTTAAAACAACCTTTATCTATGCCTACAAACCTACAGTGAGCTTTAATAAGCAGTCTTTGTAGTTGTGCCATGCCTCTTGAAAACTCCTTGAATCTTTTCAAGAGCTGCATTTGCCTCCCAGCAGTTACGCTGCTCACACGTTTTTCACCATGAGAAATGAGGTGCTACCTGACCTCCTGCTGGAGAGTGACACCATCATCTGTACACTTGATCACAAATGTCTCTTCACACTGGCACCCCACTGGCTAGCTCATAAAAGTTAGAGAAATCCTCCCAATTTGAGTTAGAGAGCTGCTTTCCCTGTTTTGATTAACAGAGCAAGTCCATCAGCTTAAAAAGGCTGAAGGAAAAAGAAAGAAAGTATGATCAGTGGTAGAGAAAGAAAGAAAGTATGATCAGTGGTAACCGAAATCCAAGCTTCAAAACATGCCTTTAGAAACTCCAGTTGATGTCATACCCACACTCTTTTTAAGTCCATGGTTTGACTTCTCTGATGTTTTTAGTCGGGAAATTTCCACCACAGGTGTGGAGTCCTTGAATATGAATATGTTTCCAGAGACTGGGCTCTCTTTTCAGCTGGAGAGATGAAGATGCAAAAGATGCAGTTGAGTCACTCTGAACAGGTCTTAATTACCTTAAACGTCAACGGTACTCAGCATTTGTGCTCATCATCTGGCCTCTTTTGAAACATCTGCTGTTGAAAATATCTTAAACCCATCTCGGAAATGGCAATCACGACATGTATAGTGCTACTCAGCTTATTGGCCACATGTACTGTATGTCTACTTTAAATCCTTTGAGGCCTCATCAACCCGTTACGTCTTGTCATTGGTCGCAGGCAGTTCTCCTTCCTCGTCACACAGACCTAAATTTGTTGCTACTAAGCTTAGCCTCTGTTTTTCTCATAGGAGATGCACCACCCTGTTAGTGGGACAGACGGTCATCATTTTGGTGACAAAGTCCTTGGAGAAAGATACAGTGTCAGCGCGGTCACTGATACTGTTGACTCTTGAAACACAGTCCAGTTTGTGTGGACAGAGCATCCTTGAAAAGCCAGGGAGCAGTCATTAGTTCAGATCCTGAACACAGTTCTCTGTGTGCAAAGCAGGTGTACTGTGCTGCGGGCCGGTGATCGCACTGGGACTCCTCCTGCCACTTACCTTCCCTTGACAGAGCCCTAACAGATCCCAGGAGAGTCTTATAATGGCATGCAAGGCGGGTGACATGCTGAGACGAACTGCTCAAGGACTTTCTGGAAATTAAGGTGATTAAAATCACCTATTACAGCGCTGAGAGCATCAGCAGATTGCACTTTCTGAATCATCCTGATAATTGCGGCAGAGTTGGTGTCAGCCTTCGGGTGAATGTGAAACAGTGACAAATAAGTGAACACCCTGGGGGACAGAGGGAGAACTTAGAGATGCAGAGAGGAGTTCAATGTCGAGAGGACAAACCTGCTCTTGCACCGTGGAACTGGTGAATCATCTGCTATTAATATATGGGCACACAATCTGTTTATGTGGTCTCATGGACACTTCACTGTAACAGTGCGTCCGGGGTTAAGCTCATGCCGGATCAGTAGTGCTTTTGTAATGTGTATTCCAGTACCTAACAAAGCAATACACACAATTTTTAAGCTGTATAATGAAAGACAAGAGAAAAGACATTTTCAGGCTGTGTTCCTTCAAGTCTAGTTCAATGCCATCACCACTCACAGGGGTTGCAAGATAAATCGGAGGGGTTGGGAGACAATAAACAGGATAGGAAAGAAGAAAAAAAAATACCCTTTTTTTCAGAAGCTCCTCTAAACTTTTTTCGTTTTAAATAATGGTTTTTACCTGGAGTTTTACCTCTTCAGATATCTAAAAATTACCCAAAGTATCACTTTTGGTCATAACCCATACACAGATACTGGGTTGGAAGGTCTTAAGTGGACATTGCTATACTTATATATACGAAAGGTTATGATTCATTGCACTTGAGCAACGGAGTCTGCTGTATAAGTCTGATGTATAATATATTACTCCATACTTAACTGCTGCAACCTTGCACATTTTTAGTTCAACATCGATCCAGTTGGAAGATCTGATTTAGAAACAAAAGGAGGGCTTGATATTTAAGTGCTCTCTCAGAACATGGTTGAGATTACTTTTTGGTTTTTGGTTTGCCAGCAAGTCTTCCCTCTCCACCGCAGACTTTACACAGACATGTTAAAACCTCCCAGCACTGCCTCCACTGTGCTTGGGAGACCTTTGGCAGTATAGTTTGAATGTTATATTCAGTCACAACCCTCATCACACAACTATCCCCTATGAAAACAGAGGAACTACCTTTCAGAATATCCCGTCTTTCTAATTTCCTCACAGAATTCTATCATCAAATCAGACAAAGAGAAAAAACACACTACAAGACATACACACTACAGTATCTGTTCAACCAGTGTACTCTCTCTCTCTCTCTCTCTCAGGACATCCAGAGTCATAAGCTGCTGATTTCAGCGGAGACCAGATGATCTGCAGGAGCATGCTGTGCTGTAGCATGTGTCTCAATGCCTGCAGATGTGGCAACCTCTGTGTTTACAGTATACACCTTAAATCCTGCCGCCGTGTCTCTAATAGCACTTTTAAATCTCTCCATTATGTCCCATTTTGCCTCCTCGCGGGTAAGCCTGCAGGGGTTTGCACTCAGTCTTTGCAAGGCTATTCATCTGAGTCACTACTGTATCTCCCAGCTAAACCAATTCCTGGGATAGCTGTGACACGTTAACACTAGTAACTACATAGAAGATGGCAAACAGCCTTCACAACACTATTCAGCATGTAATTCATCATGTCGCAGGTGTGACTTGTCAAAGCAGCTGAAAGCTAAACTACATCTCATCATGCCTAACCACCCGTGTGAACTCAGACTTTGACACACGTTCCAGATACGTTTAGAAAAGCTCAGGGCTGTCCCACTGTTACATCAGAAAGGGATTCAAAAGGCACACTTTTCAAGCGGTTTATGCAAACGTTTAAGTAGTTTGCTCGAGGCAACTGCCCACAGTTTGTTATTCTGATGCTACAACTGGAGATGACCATTAAAAAGCCATTGGAGTCCACATGCATGCAAAACAATTACTGTGTGTAGCTGTTCCTATGAAGGCAAGATCCAGTTTGAGTTTTCATCTCTTTTACTTGAACATTACTGACACGCAACAAAATAATCAGAGCTCAGAGGTTAACTTACGAGCTTTCAGATCAGATGGGGCTGTAAACTGGGAGAAAATAACTAATCAATAATGGACATAATCATTAACTGCAGCCCCAAGCCACTTTTCACAGTCTTAATTCAGCAGATGGAGATGGCCCAGGTGTCATCATGTGACTTGTGAAATGTAGAACTTTGGTCATGATGGGGTTGATCACATGCCCCGCCTCAGGTCAAGTCTTAGATGTCGGATGTAAATGGCCCCTTTCATTTTCTCTGGCAAAAACATTGCTAACAATATACACTTTTATTCAGAAAGTGAGCAACAAACCCTCACGTTACCGCCCACTTCAATGCCTCAGCCCCAAGTAATATGAACTCTCAAAGCGCCGTCCCATTCCTCACGCGGCATTTGGAGCTAGGTCATTTTCTCTCATGTGGAGTGACGATCACACAGGTTTCCGAGGGGGTTAGTGTGGACTGAGCGACTGGGCCTGCCATTCAGTGTTCAACTTGTCAGACAGCCCATTGCCCACCCATGGTTCACCAGCTGCCTCCGTGCCCATCCTCATCTCTAACATCTTCTCACTTCCACCACCTGACTCCACCTCTAGTTAGGTCCACTCTGCGGCGGAAGAGAGAGGCACCGGGACTGCTAATGAACCCGGCTGCCATCCGTGGCGTTTTCAAGAGCAGCATGTATCTGATTAATCTTTGTCCTAATTAGATCGAACAATTAACCTGCCTGCCACCAAACTCTGGAGCCTGATGACTCTGCGTGAGCTGCAAACCCCCGTACACTGAACCAGAGCGGGGTTGAGAGTGTGCCCTCACACCGCAACTTTCTGTGTTTTCAGAACAACCAATTAATGCTAGCTAATAGCGCCAGGCATTCTGTGTGATACTGGCCGAGAGCTCGGATCTGCTCCTGCTTTTCATTTCAACAGCGCAGCATTTTTCTGCTTTTAATTCAAAGTCAGAGAAGCCAGTGATGGGTCTCATAATAAATTATGTGTAAGAGGCAAAGCAGAAAAGAGGGGGGAAAAATCCAATCTTCATTAACATGCAGAAACTCCCTGATGTGAAAAGCCTTGAGGACATACTTGTTCACTCACTGGCTGGACGGTTTAAACATGCACTGCCTGCTGATCTGAAGTATTCCGAATGCCTCAGTGTGTCCTCGCAACAAAACTGGACAGGCAGAGTGCAACCACTGAGGACATGGACTGATTTGTTACGAGTTAACATCAGTGCAGGAAAAGGAAATTACAAATGCACAGGGACCTTCAGTCCTATGAATACACTGTCCAGGAAGTCTTGCTTAAAATTGTGTGCCAGTTACATCATGTATTTGCACCCCCATCCACAACCTAATACATGCACACATTTATGAAATATATGAGAAACATGATAAAATAATGGGGTCTGGTGATTGGCAGACATAGGTTTGAGAGTTGCAAAAGTTCATTAAAAGTCATGCACAAACTGGTATGGTGTGATATGCAAATCGATGTCTAAATATTCGTGTAAAATCAGAAGATGTAACATTTTTGTCCACTCAACTTTTGTATGCCACGATGTTCAACTGAACACGTCGTATTTCAGTGACAGGGAGCGGTGGAAATAACTACTGCTACTACAACTAAAGTCGAAATAACATTTGAACAAGCGAAACTTAATGAATAGAAAAGAGCCGAATTTAAGGGTGACAATTATTGCTTATTTCTAGATTTTAACCTTTGTCTTATCAGGTAAGAAAAGTACCCAAGGAACGAGGACACCTTAAACTGAACGATTTTTAAAGGGAGTTTGGTCCATCGCTGTGCAGGACCGCTTGCGTTGGAGTTTTGGTTTCTTTTGAAAGTGACGTCTTTTCTAAAACTATAAGCTAACGGAGCTGTATGTTAGACTAACCTGTTTTGGAGTGCGCGGTGTTACTGTCGTGTGTTGTCCCGGCAGGTTGTGGTTGAATTTGGACAGTCTCCTGTCCTGGTCCGGGTCCGGGTCCGGGTCCAGGCCACAGTCTCTGAGTGAACACGTCCCTAACGACTCTCACGCTGCTGCCCGTAACAGAAAATATGAAGTCCATAACGCCACCGCTGCCGAACCTAGCTAGGTTAGCTACAAACAAAACTTTCAAAGTATTACAACGCCCGCTGTCATTGCGCCAAACGCAGTGTGAGCAAAACGTAACGAGATTAAACCCGTGGTGTGAAAAGCCTCTGACACTCTATTACATTCCGAAACAGGAAATATGTGAAATGCGTCAACAAGTGGCAACTTTTTTTTTGCCAGTGGTGGAGTCAGGCTGTGCAACGCAGTTTGGTAAAGGATTGGCTCCTTTAACAGCAGCCCACTGCCCTATTGGCCTATATTACACACGCTGTTTACTGCAAGTACTGTAAATAAGTAATCAGAGATTTTTTTTTTTTCCATTTCTAAATATACACAATAATTATAAGGTCTTTGGAAGGCAACATTTTCCCTAAGCAATTTAATTTATTGAATGTTAATGGCAAATTAGATTTTACACTTAAGAGCCATATTCTACCTTCTCTTATAAAGATATTTCAGGCCTACTACGTTTAATTTGAAATGAATAATAAGATGAAGATGCAGCGCTGATTGGAGGCAGACTTCTAAAGGTTATTATAATTCAGATCATGAACTGAAAAATTTACTTTAAAAAAAATCATTACAAATAAATACATTAATAAATACATGCATAAAAATGCAACCCTGCTCAACCTACACCAATTTCCATACTGTTGCTAGGATATTTCATAGCCATTAAGTGTGTGGCTTTATGGCACCCAGGAGAATGACATCCATCTAACTCCCACCATAATAACATTCTAATAAATTGAGACTTTCACATTCGTTGCCAAAGTACACTTCTGCGCCTATATGTGACTCAAGGGGGCATAGTGAGACCTGTGACATAAGTGTCTGCTCGTCTAGTGAGGGATAGAAGGAGATGGCATTTGCGGTGCGTAAATGAATGTGGAAAAGTGGAAAACAAACCGGCCAGAACAGGGTGTAATAATTGGGCAGCAGACTCAGGTAGTGAACTGGGAAGACTGTGATGCATTATTCATTCTCAAGGGCAGAGCTGTGGGGAAACAGGGAGTCAGGAGTGTAAAGAAATCCTGTCATGTTTCAGAATTAGAAAAGTGTTCAAAATGGGGCCCTGGTTTACATTTGTTCACTGATTCACATCAGAAAAAGGGAAGTGTTCCTTTTCAAGCTGTAAGTCTGACAGGGGAAGTGCCTGTGTTTCTCTCCTGGCATCTGTAGTAGGTGGGCTGAGGCTGAAACAGCTGTTATAATTGAGTACAGTGAACCAGTGTGATTTGAGACTGAGTCAGGGCCATATTCAATACTGAATGTGCTCCATCTGCTGGCTGCATTGGGTAGCGCATGCTTTAGTGTCCCTCAGTGAAAAGGTGAACAGCAGCAGCAATCACAATAAAGAAACACAGTGACACTTTATATTAAACGGCAAACATATATTCACCATTGACTGAGTACAGAAGCATACTTACTCATTATTAGTCATTAAAAAGCACTTATTAACGCTTTATTCTGCATGACCATATTCAACAACTACAAGTTTTCCCTCAGTTACTGCTTATTGATAGTAAGGATGGAAGCTCTTGTACATGAATTATGAGCTTGATATGCTTTGTTCAGTATGGGCCTTATAAGGTTCTCCCTTTATAACATTTAATAACATTTGTATTCTTATGTAATAAAACACAAACCTACAAGTGTTAATATAGCATCCAGAATATCTTAAAAGTGAGCACTTGTTCATAACTGTGTAATACCTCAAAATTAAACACTGATAGTTTAATTAATTGTCAAATAGTTAAAAGTTAAAGAAATTTAAATTCAAGTTGAATACAAATAGCTCAAAGCGTCTAGTAACTTTGTCGCATATTGAGAAAAGCATATTTAAGGCTGCTCAATTAATCGAA
>NW_023339807.1:4615712-4621764 GCF_004916995.1 Morone saxatilis
TTTCCATAATCGAGCAGCCCTAAGCATATTAATATCGTAATTCATGAACAAAAGCTTCTCTTAATATCCACAAGCAGTAATTAATATCAAAGCAATCGAATCCTTCAGAAAGGATGGCTGTGCCTCCCCAACTTGCAATTCACAAGGATTAAACTCAAGTCTGCCATTGCCTGGTGTATCCCAAACTTTTGCTCTTTAATAGGGCTGAAACTAATGACTATTTTTTTTATCAGTTCATTTTAATTACCATTTTAATGACTTTTGTCAACAACTCTGACACTGACACACAAGACCATTGATGGACTTGCTGTCAGGGGATTTTATTTGGCCCTCTGTTCCTCTCTGACCTTGCGCAGGCCCCTGCTGGTACACTTGGCACTTGGACAGTGTATTTAGACAGGTCTCAGACTGGCCCAGTGCCACCCCCACAGGGCCTTGTAGCTGCGTGATATACTGTGTTGCTGTACAGCTGCCCAGAGCGGTCATCAAATCATCCATAACATCCTGAGAGGGAGGCTGACTAGCTTCCTCCAGTGTGCGCTTCAACCTCATAGGTTGAGGGATATACTCTCTAGCAGTGCAGACCAAACAATAAAGCTGAATCTAGTTATAAGGGGCCAATTTTCTCTGAGAACACCTCCAATCTCTAATTAAGCTTTAGTGTGACCAAAGAGGGAAAATGAAAGAATTCCCTCTGTGCTCATCCAACAACATGAGCCTCATTGCATGGAAATTATGTGAGTTACTTTGGTCTACTTAAGCTAGCCTATTTGATGTATTGTCTGTTTTCTGTATTTTATAGGTGATTAAAGAGCCAATTAGTTCACTGACATCTATTATGGTGTTATGTCCTTCCAAATGTTTGTAAATGACCCGGTTTGTTTGCGGTTATTATAAAGTCTTTCTATGAATATTTCTTTAATGTGTGCATATGTTTACAGTGCATGTACATTTATAATACTACCTTCCTTATTATTAATGTTCTAACATGATCAGATCTGCAATTGAGAGTGTGGTAATGTACTAGTGAGGGAATCATTCTCTTTAATGACTTTAAAGTGGTACAAGAAGCCGTATAAAAACCTCCTGGAGTCAGCAGCTGCCAGCAAAAGCCCTGAGAGGGTCTTGTGTGTGAGGCTTTGTCATAGTCTGAGAGCGGGGCGCTGGGGAGCAAGTGTTAATCTCAGCAGTTTCCTATTGAGAACCAGGTAGGCTGTAGCCTAATCCTGAGAAGAGGAACGCTTTCATTACAGAACAACAAACACGACAGCCACTGGGGAGCTGCTGCTTTTCCACTGTCAACGGATGGACGGAATACACAAGCATGGTTACGTAAGCAGAACTGCAGCACGCTGGTGTGAACACCAGCATGTGTGCACTGGAATGGCTGTAATTAGCATGTGCACACACAAACAACCAAACTGTACACACATTTTCACACAATAGCAATCTGCTCCCAGACATTTCCTGTTTACAGTGGAAATCACTATGACATAAATGCAGCAGAGAGTTCAGTCAGGCAACACAAATGCACCTGCTGGCAAACACAAACAAGCCTTACAGTGTGTGGTTATTGGAGGGGGGGGGCTCGTTGAGGTATGTAAGGCAAAACAGGTGGCTTGATATATTTTCTAGAAGTGACGGACCTCAGGTGGCATTTTCTGGAAGCCGTCTTGAGCTGGAGTGTAAACACAGAATATACAGCAAGCACTGTCCTGTTTCACGAGCGTTCTGCTCCATTATCCCGCAGCCTGTACAAGACACGCAAACAAGATGACGACCAATAAAGACAGTTAGCTGCTGGAGGAATCGAGCTGAGGCATCCACACAATGGCTGCAATCACAGGTGTTTAACAGCCCTTGTCAAAAAATCCCTCCTCTCTGAGGCGTTTTCATTGGGGAAGTGAAGCTTTGTCTCTTAAAAGCTGTCAACGCTACAACAGATGAACATGTTTTTCACTCTGGCAGCAGGACCCAAATATTATAATAATATAGAGAGGGAAACATGAATCAAATGTTGTGTGGCACCTGTTAAGACCAAGCTAAATCACCAGATCACTGTGGTTACACAAGTCACACGTAGACATTGTTTATCATTTTTCATTATTTTACATGAACACTGTGCATATCTGAGCCTTCAACATCTCCTATCTTGCAGTGTATGTGAGCTCCAGTTAAAGATCCAGACCTACAAAAACAGACTTTCATCAAACCATCTCCAAAACAACTGCATAACTCCCTCAACCTGGCCTTTAATTAAGCCATTATGGAGACATACAGTTACATGTAGAAAATGAGAAAGTAAGTAAAGGTAACCATTCACTTCAAAACCAGCCTCCCATCCTATCATGCCCTGCAGCTACCAAAAAGGTGTTTCTTTGCTACCCATGGTTGAAACTAGCTCACAGTACTGACACATCTAGCACAACATTATCCTGACATCAGAAAAAATCCAAGCAAAGAAACATAATCACATCCGAGACACTGGCCTAATTTTAGAAGATAAGCAGCTTGTCACAGTCAATTGTGCTCTTTTATGCATCTGGGTTTTTTCCAAGCCTGGCCAAGAGTTTTTCCTCACTTTAAGTCAGATTTGTGACCAAAGTAGCCAAATAAATCATCCAAAAGTGGATCTTTTGTTGCTCTGCTGAGAGCTGTGTGTAAAGTGAATGTAGAATAAAGACCAGATGAGCTTTCTGGATTAAAAAAAGTCTCCACACTCAGTTAATGCATGATGTCAGAATGTGGAAATAAGCCTCTGTATTCTAGCTAAATGCCTTCATGATAAGACTCTGCAAGTGACAGAAAACAAGGAGGTGATGGCTGAGGTGTTGTTGCTATCCAGTCTGACAGTGACCCGCCGGCGCAACAATTCAACCCACTGTTATTGCCTGGGTTTCTCTCTCAGGACACTTCTACAAGGGTGGCTAGTTGTGATCGATGACCGGTGGCGTAAGAACGGGCTATCTTTCACCGCCACTTCCACTGCCCCCGCTCACGGTCATCTATCCTCTGTGGATGTCTGCGCTGTCTGAGGCCGCCCCGGGAGGCTGGGTGGCCCTGACGACTGATGACCACGGGCTTAGCAGGAAGAACACATCCGTCTACTGATCGCAGGGCTTCCTCCTTCAATCTTTTCACTTTGCTCTTCCTCAGTTATGAATGCACCTTATTCCCTAGCAAGTGTGCTGTTGATTTCAGGTACAGAAGAAGAGGGAAAGAAAGGAAGGTGGGAGAAAAAAATGCGACTGTGATGGACAAGAAAAAGAGAGTGAGGGAGGAAGGGAAGAGGAAGGGACATGCATCAGACACGCACCAGTGCTCTCTTCATACAGGGCGATTTATTAAAATAATAAAGCCCAGCCTTGCGCTAAAGGTTGAGCCCACGATAAACCTGAAGGATACAGAGGGGCTACGAGAAGGAGGCATTGTTAGGAAAATAAACAAAACAAATGCTCGGTTATGTCACTGTCCACTTTATTATCTGTGTTGAACTCTTTGAAAGGAGTTAATTGATTCCTTTTAACGCAGACACAGTCACATATTTCATCATTACCCTAAAAAGCCTCTCATGAATCACTCAGCGACAACAGAAGCACAGAAGCACAAAGATTGTTCTACATAAGCCTCTTCACCTCGACGGGCATTAGAATCACACTGTGAACAGACACAGCAATGCACTATGGGACAGGAGGAAATTAGAGCCAAATGGACATCTTAAATCCGACAAAGATGGCAAAAGGTTCTACACGTTCTCTATCTGCTGTAAAACTGTCCTCACCCTGGACACTCTTCATTTATCACCTGATATCGCCCGTTCCACGAGTATGCTAAATTGGATAATGAATCTCTCCCCCCAGGAGATGCCGTAGATGAATAATTTGTTGGTTAAATTACGAGCCTGGGACATATTGCATCATTCGAGGTGCGAGACGTTAGTGTAGTTAAATGGATGCAACCTTTTAGCGTCCATAGGAGTGAATATGAATGAATTAGGACCCAATGAAGATGTAATTAACTGTGCAAGGAGGGACTCATTAACAAGACTCTGTTAATGAAACACACTTAAGTCAAATACGGCGCCAATGTATTTACACACGTTATAATGTAGCTAAAAATGATTTAGCAAAACATTTTTTTCTTTCCATCACACATTATATCTACTCATTTAGTTTCAGTCATTTTGAACAAAACATGAATCAATACAATTATGTGGTGCTGCGAAATAACACAATGTCTGATTCTCTTTCCATCTCACAGAGTAAGCATCATTACAGTCTTTTATTACACAAGGGATAGCTGGGATGATGCTGAGCAAGAGCTGAGTGCAGGATTTTCTTTACTGACTTTGATGCAATTGTACCTTTCCAAAAACTTGGACAATTTTCAAAGTGGCAGTTTTTTTCTTTGTAAGAACATTTGTTTTCATATACAGAGTTAGAGTCAATAAAGTCCTTTAAGGACAGACAGAGCGATGGGAAGTGAGGAAGCAAACAGAGGTGCAAGCTAAAAAGAAAGAGAGTATAAAAGCTGTTGGTGTGGTTTAAAGGAAAAAAAAAAAGTTGAACATCTTGGGGAATACGCTTATTTTCTGTCTTTCTGAGTTTATGTTAAATGTGGAGCTAGAGTATGGATGTGGTTAGCCTAGCATAAAGATTTTAATATGAGGCCTTATGGAGATGACTTATTTCTGTAGCCAGCCTCAAGTGGCCAATCGAGGAACTGCAGTTTATGTTACTTTAATGATGGCTCCATTGGTTAGCCGCGGAGGTTGCTGCTTGATTACGACTAGCTCTTTAGTTAACATATAGACATGAGAATGGCTCTCACAAAGAAAAGCAAACAAGCGGATTTCTCAAAATGTCATTTTGAGATAAACAATAAAATGTATCCTAAACAGACAATACTCAAATTCATGTTTTTCATATCACAGTAAAAATATTAAGAAAGGTAAACAATATTCAACATAATTATGTCATGACTGACTTGGCTGTTTGAATGAATGTTACTGTAAGTAGTCCTCCCTCTTTAAGCCCCAGCACTCTGGGCAGTATATGAATGTGTATTCTGTTTTGTCAGACAATATGTTAATGATGTTAAGGAGGCAGATTAATGCCCACAGCCTGTACTTTTCCATGCCTGACCAGAAGATTCATATCATACCTGAGGCTTTGCATAACCATCGAAGCACTGATGCTGATGATGATTAATGTGTTGTCATCTTAATTCAATTATGTTTTGGGTCACTATAAAAATGCAGTAAAATAATAATGTGTGCTTTAGAATTGAAGGCATAAACAGACTTTAGATGAGGCAAAAGCATAACAAAGACAACATTCTTATTCTAAATAAGCCAGTGGAATTTAATTGAACCAAATTGAATTTTCCAATGACAAGAGCCATTTTTAAAGCCTGTTTTCATAACAAGTTTGTCCTAAGAACTGTGTGTACTCCACACTGGGACTCCAGTAACATTTCGTGCAGCCAGAGTGGTAAGAAGATGGAGGCATTCAAACCTGATGTATGTAGTTTCTGCTGCTATGCGTCTTTGTGTTTGCTAGAGCCCTGCCATCCAGTGAATGTCCAGAGCAATGACCCATGAGTAGAAGACAGCGTAGTGCGCTGGACGGCTAAATCCTGTCCCCCAGCTATTCTTCCTCTTGGATAAACCAGTGCATAGCGAACATGGCCCTGGAGCATGTACATTGGAAAGTCCTCCACATTCTAATGAGGTGCTTGAAGATGATGGGGTGGTGGTTTGGGNNGGGGGGGGGGGGGGTCAAGCTGGATGTGAGTGAGTAATATCTATGGCCTGTTTGAAGTCAACTCCAGCCTCTTTGGCTTGGATCCCTTGGATTGCCATATGTTGTCATCATACCCACTGATTAGGTAAAACCTACAAGGAAAAGGGACGCTACAAAAACTAAACCCAAAAGCACTTACAGTGATTGCTCAGTATGTAAATGAAGACCCTTGAAATAATACGTTTATTTTTTATCAAACTCTCATATTTTCATGACCCTTTTTGCTGAACTATTTAATTGAGGTTTTT
>NW_023339807.1:4621779-4622092 GCF_004916995.1 Morone saxatilis
TTTTTCTTTGCTCAAATTTTAAAACTGCATTCTGACTGAACCTTTTAACGTTTGTGAATTATATGTTTACAAAAATGTAACATTTTACCTCTCTTTAACAGTTCTGACAAGTGAAAAAAATGTATGGTCCTTCTTGTTCCATTAGTCTTTTTTTGATTGAATGATCGCAGTCAGCACTAACCTTGGTGATGAATAACTTTTTCCTAAGACTGTTTCACAATAAAACCCTATGTTTCAGCGGTTCAATGGTTTTAATGTGAAGCAGCAGCAAATGTTTGGTTTTCATTGCCTGTAACTTAAAGGACCAGTGTGT
>NW_023339807.1:4622228-4630042 GCF_004916995.1 Morone saxatilis
TAATGAAAACATACCTATCAATATAATATTCCATTTCTGCAAATAGATCCTCCCAAATGTTATAGACTGGAATAATCCAGCTCTGATAAGGTGTAATCACCACCAGCAATGACAACTACTACATGGTAAGATAATTACTGAATGAATATTGGAAGAAAAAACGCAGACCACAAGTACTGTAAAAAAAAAAAAGGCAGTTTCATTTCATGAAAATCTTTTTGCAAAGCTTTAAACTGCATCTCACCGTCTTCTTCAGCAGATGTACAACAGTAAGTGGACCTTGACCTTTCAAATGCATGTCATGGACTTCCTAAAAATGACCAAACGCTATCCTCGGAGGAAGACCCTGGGAAATGGTTGGTATGGTTGAAAGTCATGGAAAAATCTAGTAAGATGACCTAGAGTTAAGATTTGAACAATGAACAGTCTGAATAATAGTTCAGTCTGCAGCAGGGTGTCATCAGTGTTGCTGAACTTACATTTTCTAAACACCGTTAGCAATGTCACACCGACTACAGATGGAGCAACAGTTAGGTTTGTTTTGATAATAAATATTATTAGGGATCCACATTGACACAACTTGTGACACCTAAGCAGAGGGTTGCATTTCAAATCTACACTACTGCAACTAATCAGTTCCCACTGACACTCCATGCTTCTGTAAATTCAATTAACTGTTATGTAAATATCATCCATAACTATGTAATGGTTTATCTGCTCCTTAGAGGCACTGACTAATTTACTCACTTGTGAGAAGAAATACTGCTTTGCACTCTGTGACATTACATAAACAGGGTTTCTTCTGTTTTTAGCTCAGCCCGCCTCAGCACCAACACATGTACATTAGATAAAGGCAAAATAGAGTTGTTTTTAAATACTAGGAGCCCATAAATTCATGAGTAAAAGGGAAACAAATATGAACAGTTTTGTGAAGTGGCAGATCTTATTTCCTCTCATGCTGTAAAATGAATCAATAGCAGGGGCCGGTGCTGGCGTTCGACAGTAGAAAACTGCTTACTCTTCATTTGAGCTATATGTAATCAATCCTAGCCAGAGGATGGCTAGAGCCCTTTCCAAACTAAGTGGGGAAACAGTGGGATTACTAGCTCTGTGGCATTTATAAATTGAGCCCAATGAGAAGAGGGCCACCAAGAGACTCCCGGTCAACGTAATTACACCGGCAGGCCAATAAATCCGACCCACAGATCTTTTACAGTAGCACTGCAGTAAATTCAGCAGCGAGCCTCTTTCTTTTACATTGGTTTCTTGCACCACAGAAGAAAAAGTTAATGTTTTTGTTGCTGTCTAAAGTTAAAAAAAGTACCAGTGGCCTTGGTAGCAACAAATCTCTGTGGCCTTAGCTTCTGGCCAAGCTGTGAGTCAGTGTAGATCTACAGTTTTGACTCTTAAATATGTCAGCATAGTGTGCTATGGATGGAAATCTGCATTTAGTACCCTTGAAACATGGGACTGTAAAGCGCTCGTGAAGTCCATGTAATATTATTCCCTTTTGAAAACATGGAGCACACAGGAGCAGCTTAAAAGCACTGAATTGATTTAAGGACTCCATGTCTCCAGGGACATTTAGAAATGACAAATGTCAGACAAATATCTAAAGGACATTTGTAGCAGGGCTGACATCATACTGATCTTCGTGACATTGAGACGGCCCGAGGATAAGTGATTCTGTTATCCTACCTGTGTGTGTCTTGCATGAATAAGTCGATACACAGCACAACACAAATCTTGACCTCTGCTGTTATTTACCCGCAGCTACCTTGCTGTATTTCTCTAGTTGAGGTGCAACTCCTTCTATTTTGACATTGAGTTACAATATAAATTTCCACTCCTGAAAATTTGGCCTGAGCGGATGTTCACCTTAATTCAGTCAAGAATCTGCCTTCGGATGCAACCTGGTTAGCTTGCGATTGATGGAATCAGAGAGTAGCATGTGCTTTTTCATTCTCTCTGGGGGGACAAATAGAAACAAGGCCAGCATAAATTAATCAGCAGGCCTCTCTCAGGCTTCGTAAGGCTAACCATCTTCGGTCAAAAACACTGCTTTAGAGTCGTGCTGTTTTTATTTGCATCACCTTTTATCTCCCATTATTTGCAGCTGTGAGAAAAAAACGTTCTGGACAGCACCACTGAGAGCGGTGATTAATTCAGTGGAGCAGCTAGTCTGGTCTGGATAAGAACGTGGCAGGAGCTTGGAGAATAATAGGCGCAGAGTAAAAAGTCAAAACCTGGAAAAACAGAGGTGACATTCTCTGCCTGTAACCAAGTTAGTGTCAAAGTGCTCCATTGCTATCTGGGGATGACTAAAGCATATTATTAACCATTGTGGAAATGGTTTCTGAGCCCTCCCGGGTTGCTGTGGAGTGCGCGTAAGCGTGCGTGTGTGTAAGTGCATGTCTGTCTACCTCCCTCTTATTTGTGGATATTAAAGTGAGCTGTGTGTGAGGACACATCTAAACACAGACAACTAGGACACTCCTGTCTGTATGATGCACACTGGGATGCAACTCCATCAGACCTGCAGCGTGTGCTACACGAGAGGCACCTGAACAAAACAAATCAGTGCTTTTTGTTTACCGACAGACAAAATCCAGACGTATCAGATATCCCAATTAAGGTTTGCAAGAACAGTGTGATTTGGCTGCCTCTGGTGCTGTTTAGTGTGAATGCAGCCCTGGAGGTACATTGTTGTCAGGCTTTTCTTATCAACACACAGTGTAGACTATGGTACCCTGTGGGCAGCACCACTTTCACAGGATTAACGATGGAGGTTCTTGTACAATATTACCCAATCTGCCCTAACCCCCGTGTGCAGAGAATACTGAATGTGTGGGGGACCAAGCTCATGTGCTTGTATTGTTGTGAATACGTGGGGGTTTGTTTTTCTTGCATATAAAACTCACATTTCGAGAAATAATTTGGGCACATGCTGGTATGATGGTCTGTCCCATTATTTAAACTTGGTGTAAATAAAGAGTTAAAATGTCACTCACATTGACTACAGCATTTTCTGAAATAGAGACCTACGGTAATAATCTTTATCTTCATGACACATGTCAAACATTGCATGTTGCATGAATGAAACGCAGCCTTACACAACCATTTTGTCATTGTTTGACGTTTGCACATTAATGAGCATTTGGGTGTTGGGCTAAATGTCATGAGGGACCTGATTTGAATATTTAAGAGTTCCTAAGTAAGCTGACACCTTGTGCGGAGACACATTTGAACCACGATACTATACTGCTAGTGTACTGTAGCTGAAGAACAAAGGTAGACCTGCAGGTTTTATATGATTTCAACCACAAACTACCACCCTCTTGTCACATCATCCATCTTTATTTACTATAACTCTGCACTTTCCAGTACAATTTACAGAAATGGAACCTTTAACTCTTCATGTTATATTAGGGGTGGGGTCCGCCATCCTGTTCCATTTTGGATCCAGTTTACCGTTGGCAAAATACCCAGATTTGTTAGGTTCTGAAGCTCTAATCGCACCTTTTATCAGTCCTTATCCTTTTTTTAAAATAACAGCACATTGTAGAACACATTGTTAGCACACTTATAACTATTAGTCAGCCATGAGTGTTACTTTTGCTGGTTTAGATGACAACCAGCTACTGGGGCTGCAACTAAAAATAAAATTTTTAATTCCCTATTCTGTAAAGCCAAAAGTCCAAAACCTAAAATATATTCAATTTGCATGATTTGACACATTTAAGACGCTGTAACCAGCAAATGTCTGGCTTTTTTGTTTGTTTGAAATGATTCATCGATTATCAAACTTCTGTCTGTCTACTAATTGAATCATTGACATCACTTTAGCTCTACATGCTACAAAATGCTGACCTCTTTTTTCATTCTACAATGCATTATACAGCGAGCTCCAACCACCTCCTGCACGTTGCCATTTGCTCAGTGGTTGCTAGGAAGGATAAATACTGATCTCTCGAGTGAACGTGCGGTGTCAAACAGCGACGGAGACACAGGTGAAGGGAAAAGCCAGAGACCTTGAGGAAGACAGGAAGACAGAGAGTGAGGACGAGACAGAGAAAGACTGTTTGGGAGGAAGTGAAAGCAAGAGCGACCCTCCATTGGATTTGTGGTGGGGCTAAGCTGCCTTCTGGTGCTACGTGACTAGCCTATACCGCCAAAGCAAGAGGGCTTGGGCTTATCTCAGCGCACACAAGCAGCTCTGCTGGCAAAGGCACCGTGGCATAGCTGTGGGTGCTGCTGTCAGAGCGTGACGGGTAGCTCTTACTCTCTCTCACCCGTTCACTGCATCCCTCCCTCCCTCCTTCTCACTCATTCACAGTCTGTATCCCACATGGTCTGTAATAACAGCATGGGAGTGAGTAAATAGGATATTTCCATTTGTCTGGTTTAAATGTTAAGCTAATGTCCAAAAGGATAATGGCGGTGGTAAATTTCTACTAGAAAAATGTGTACCGCATCCTTATAGAAGCGGTAAATAGCTTCCTCAAAATTGACATAATTCAAACAAATGATTACATCAGAGCTTCTAACAGCAGGAATACAGGGAAGGGCTGGGTATACTCAGTCAGATACACTCGAAGGTGGACTCATAGAGGCCTTCATAGAGAGAGGGGAGACAGGATATTTTTTGAAGGTTAGGTTTGTAACATTTAGGAGGATCTATCTGCAGGAATGGAAAAGTGTGTAATCAAACAATATATGAACCGCTATGTTTTACCTTAGAATTTTTATCTACAGACGCGGTGGGTCGCCTTCCATGGAGTCCGCCATGTTGAACCGCCATATTTTTACAGTAGCACAGAATGGACAAACTAATAACTGGCTGTAAATAGGGCCTTTCACAGCCACTGTAGTCTCTCATTCAACTTCACAGCCCATTCTCATTCTCAAGTTAAATATGGGCAGGTAAAAAACAAAAACAAAACTGAGGTTGAGTGGAGATACATGCTCTTTGTAGGCATGTAAACAACTAAGCAGGGCTGTATATGGGTCATGTACAGTACATGTAATTCCCCTACATTACAAGTGCATCTTTTTGGCCCTTATAAAGTGAGACAGGTGGTCAATGGGTGGAAAACGACCACTATTACTGAGTCATAAAAAAACAATGAGTTACTGTTTATAGAACTGGCCTTCATACCTCACTTCAATATGGTGCCTAGTGCCACTTGGAGATGTCCCTACAGGACTTCAGTAGGGCTTTTCTCATCAGTGGTCCAACTATGTCACTGGGTTCTTTTCACATTCCTTAAAAACTGACTTCTGCCGTCAGATTATTCATGCACTCAATCTGATCACAGTCCAAATAAACAAAAGTAGACAGGACATCATGGCTCCGAAAAATCACTATGAAAGGCAGATACTGTAATTCCGTAATTACTGGCAGCCACATGGTCTTCCAGCCTTGATCAGACTGGAACTATCTGACATGTTTGGCCATCAAACTAAATGTTGACTAGCAAGTGGAAATTCAAATTGTCCAGAGAATACTGTACCACAAGGCCAAACACACTATTTTCATTTCCTTTGAAAATGGTCACAGATATGCAAGTTGTCCCATTTTCAGAGGAAAAACAAGGTGTCTCACAGTGGCTTGTGTGTAATAGCCACCCCTGGCTACGATCTGGATGTGTAAACACAAGAGACGTGCCACCTGAGACAATTACATCACACACAAAAAGAGAGCAATGCCGGTGTACCACCTGCAGCGATGGCTATAACTGTCAACTGCCATAGTGATTAGCTCCTCATGCGATATCACGCTGTGACTATACAGCTGCTGCTGAGAAAATACACTGGAACACTTACTTGAATACTTCAAGGACAAGTGCTCCAGCTATGGTTCCACACTCAAACAAAAACACAAGTAAGAAGTAAGAAGTAAGAAGTAAAGAAGTACAAGAGCAACAGGGTGGTGACTTAACATCCAGCCGGACACTTCCTTCAATCAATTGAATAGCTGCTAATTTAATTCCGGCCACTGAGACCCTTTCATGAAACTGCATATCAAGCAAGGCTTGGTGGGAGCCCACAGCCAGTTAGCGTATTGCTCCCCCAGCAGCAGGTCATCCCCTCTTCGACCCTGCAGTGAAAATCCAATGAATAACTAACAGGGGAATAATCAGTCACATGGAAGCGGTGGCAGGGTCTGCTGCTCTTGGGGCATTAGGGTACGCCAACACGTGTGGTTCTGTCTTGTTTATTAGCATTTCCACTGTCAGGTGCTGTAGATACAATGCTGCGTTGGCAGAGTCAGACCTCTGCCTGCAAGCTACGCATACTCACTGAGGTAGCAATGCCCGTCAGCACTGGAATAATTTCACACACACACACCTACACACCTACACAACACAACCTTGTTAAACGGACATTATTTAGGGTGGTTTCTGATGAGACTTCAGATTAGGTTCTGACTGGTTTGCCAATACAAGTCCGACACTACACTTTCAATAAACATTTGATATCAGGCAGTCGATGTTTTACTAGTTTAGAATTTAGCATCCGGAAATTGATAAAATTTAAAGACTAGATATAAAATATCTTGATAGAATATGTGTTTTGGGGATTATAAATCAAAAAAGTCTACATATTTGCCTTAAAAACTCATACAGTTCAATTTAATGAAAAATATTCGCTAGGACAGCACAAGTCTGGTCATCTTGTGTGGTACATCTATGAATAAGTAGGACTTTTGCAATCTCTCAAGTGTGGAAATAGGTCTGACAAGAGCATAATGTGATAAAATGCCTCTTCTCAAAATTGCAGCCAAGCTTGGTGCCACAGTTTGTAGCAATCTGTTGGTGCTGTCCGTCTGTCCTTGAGACAGATTACCCTTCTGCCTGTACCCTGCGGTCAGACACACAGGAAATACATTAGAGGATAACAAGGTAGAGAGTGTGAAGATGAAGAGAGTGAGAGACAAGATAGAGAGGGGAGGAAAAAAAAAAGAAGGAAGGGAATGGGTGAAGGAGCAGAGGAGGGATTGGAGAACAAAATGGCAGAAAGAGAGAGGGGGGGGTGTAAGAAGGGGAGAAGTGCAGCAGCTCTCCTCTTAGAAGCCATTCTCTGCAGTGACATGCTGTGAAGGCTCTCCCTTTGCACCCATATACAGACATCTGCAGGAGGGACAGTGACATATCTCCCGCCTGCAAGTGCTAACCCAATGTACACTGTTTTCATAGTCAACTTAAGTCTGTGCACAAACACATGCAGAACCAGACCCACATGTGCTGTATATAGGCAGAGAGAGCATGAGTCAGCCAAACAATGGCAATAGAAGAGTATCTGTACAGCGCGAATCCAATAAGAACATTATGTGATGTAACAGTTTTCACATGCAGTCGTTGTAGGCAGGAACATTAAAAGTCATACTTAATGAGTCTACAGCTGTGGAGACATTCGGTTCATCTCCTGTGTTTGGCCTTCTATTAGTGAGTAGAGCTCGCTGAGCTCCGGAGTGAAGGCTACAGGCTGGCTACAATGATGTAAAGGTCAGACATGGCGGTGGGACTCGGAGGCTGTCAGACAGAGATGCTGGGAGTCAGAGGAGAGCTGGTGTTAAGTGTCACACCCTCTCAGGCAGCGACGCTGCAGGCAATCTGGCCTCTCTTTCCTTTTCTTTTCTTCCCTCTCCTGTCTTTTATTTTCCTTCCACTTTCCTCCTTTTTTTCTCCTCTTCTTTGCTTTTCTTTGTTTCCTTTATGTCTGCTCTCCTCTCACCTTCTTTCTTTTCATATCCCTCCCTCCTACTTTCTTATCCTTTAATATATATATATTATATATATTAATATATATAT
>NW_023339807.1:4630142-4639461 GCF_004916995.1 Morone saxatilis
TCTCTATCTCTATCTCTCTATCTATCTATATCTATATCTATGCGCATTATTCTCATTCCTCTTCTTTCCTTCCCTCTCCCTTCATTTCCCTTCCTTTTTCTTTCGTAAGTAAAAAACACAAGTTCTTTGTCTGTCCCATCTCATGTGAATACACTTGTTCCGGAATATAATATGCTCTATCCATCTTCCTTCTCTCCTCTTTTTTTTGCTTCCTTCCGTCTTTGCTTTGACAACCTCCCTCAGAGCATGTGTGGATGCCTGCTCCTCTTCATTTGGAGTTAAAGGACACCACAATGACGGTGAAAATGTCGCACATTTAATGTAAAAACACCATCAACATATCAATCGCCGCTTTTTCTCAGAGGTGAGAATGGCGGACAGCATTGTCCCGCCGGGAGGCTCATTGGTCGGGTTATTAAAATGTCGGTGGTGAATGCGCTGTGTGCCTCTAATGACAGGTCTGTCTGAAACCTGGTAGACAGCACAGCAAGCTGCCTGCCACATTATTACTATCCCATTAGAATAAATTAGCATGATCAGCCCCGTATGAGCAGCCTGGCCTTGGTTTGACTATATAAAAATGCCACAGGGCTCCACTTACTCGACCCCATCTAGATGGTAACTAGAAAGAGATGGGACAGTCACCAATCAATGTCTCATTATGTGATATAACAGTGTAAATGACTGACAGATGCAGTATGTCTATGCTGAAAACTCAGGCCTTGATCTGAATGTGGTTTAACTAGGCCAACGCTAGCTAGAGCAAATGATTAACTGCTATGACTCATGCATCAGAGGCTTTGTAGTTAAAAGCTGTAAAAGCACAATGAGTCACAGTCGCGTTTCATTTAATGGCTGAATGACTGTGACTTCCGACCCCACGCTTTTAAAAAGAGCCCACAGTCGCCGGTGAATGGAAAATGGATGTTGAGAGACAGGCTGTAATATCAACAGTCACTCCACCTGTCCTGCCAAGCTTTTATCCCACCATTTCTTTCATCGATTATCGTCGACTGAGCTGATACGAGCAACCGCAGATCAATCCGTTCTCCTGTCGATGCCTGGGCCGGAGGAGCAGAGTCGAAACATGATGACTCTGTAGAAAGCTTATCAGAGTGTGACACCAGCAGACACGAAAGTGGACTGACACACCTTCACCCTCTCTTCATTCTCCTCTTCCGCAGTGATGCAAACGGTGACCTATGACACCACGTGTCATGATCCTCCCCGCAACCCAGACACTGAACTCCACAGCAGAATAGCCACTGCTGCAAAGTTTAAAGCTGCTGCACTCATTTACATGACTAATCGCAGACTGCATGCTCAAGGACATGCAGTGAAATTTAAATTTACTGAGGACTCCATTAAGAGAGCGGCAAGAGGCGGCAAATGGAAAATAAGCGGACGGATCAGCATAAACTCAACTGAGATGCTTTAGGTAGAAACTATCCATCTTGATGACACTTCTTCGCTTTGGTTGGGAAGAGTAAAGTGTGCTGAAGTCATGAGCAGTTTCTCTTTATTCCAGCTCATTTTCAACGCAAAGTCACACAGTATTTCTGAGTCAAGGTATTTGTGTTATCTAAAGGTACGTTCACATTTAACTTGTTTGGTGCGTTTCACACTCTGGCGCATTGGCCCATTGGTTTGGTTCATTTAGTGTAAAAAGCTCTCAATTCAGCTCCGGTGTGGACCACAACAGCAGATGGAAACTGCCCAAAGAGGTCGGTCTTGGTCCAGTTCCAATCAAACTTCATGGGGATGTAAAAGCAAGGCAAACTGGATTTTTCGCACAGCAGATAAGTAATTTTAGCATGAATTCAAAAACTAAACTAGAATTAAATCCATCCACACCATTTTCTCACATCTGAAGGATTGAAAAACGAATTGGTTAATTGAGAAAATATGGAAATAATAATTGGTTGCAGCCTTAATCAGCACGAGCAGGGATTTTTCCTGATCAATCAGATGTAAGGTGGTTGAAACAGAAGTGTGTTGTATTTTTGTCCTCCTCCATGTAATGGAACTACAGGCGTACACCCACTTGTAATGTTACAGTAAGAAATGTCCAGTTTTTCTCCCATCATTATTTATGACATTAAGTCCAGTCGTGGTCTAATAATGTTCATAATTACTTAATTCTTCGTGAGCTCTTTGTGACAGAACATAAATAGACAAATTTGAAGCAGTAAGTTGCTGCATGACTGGCTGTCAGTCACTAGAATTTGATTTACTTCTGTTGCAGCACTGATGATCACCAAAACGGTCCAATGAACGAGGACTTAATGTTTACACCTCTCGGTTCATTTGTAATTAGGCACTGAGCACGAAACTAAAAGGCAACAAGGCATCATTGTTGTCAACTCCCACTTTGTTGTCCATTATATTTTCATCATGAGGGACACTTAAACAACTGTTTTTTTGGGCTTTCCGCTTTCATGTGCCTCCTCTTTTGCACCCTCTCATATTCTCTCTCTCATTGCTGACCCCGCCTCTCTGTTTTCTATGTTTTTACATTTGTGCATCATCCAGTTTCCATGGTACCATTAAGCCCAGTATGTAAAATCATTAACCTCTTTAACCATACTTTTCTCTTGAGTTTCAGATTTATAAATGAAATACGTCGCATATGTATTCTCTTTCTACTGTTTCCCACTGCTTGCTGATAGGATATCATGCTCGTATGAAAATGTTCAGACCCAATGTGCCATTTTTAATTGCTGCAACATTGCATGAAATTGAAAATTCTAAATGGCTTGTGTGTAATTATGGACACATTTCCCTGAAATTCAGCACCCCATATTTGGTGTCTGGAAACTCTGGTAGGTCCATATTGATTTGTCTCAATTTTGCTGCTAGCTAATGGTGACACAACACTGGTTTCCACTTTAAAGTTTGTGAAAGTGTTTTGTAATGCTCAAATCAAGTCCTGCAGCAACAACAGGAGTATTTTCTTTATAAATATAGCTTTGGTATGCATTATATCAAGAAAATATAGTAGAAGAAAAAGAACCACATAGAGCAATCACAGCACAACAACAAGCACCGAAGATGTTGCCACAAATACAAGAGGAATCAGTCAGAAATAAAGTTCTAGCAGATTACCTCCATTGGCTTAGCAGCATTTAAAAGTACTTTCCTACACACTCACTCCTTCTCACCTTGACCTGAGCAGCTTACTAACTGAATCACATCAATGAAGCAAACACAGATGCATTGCATTTATGAGTTTGGAATTAGTGTAGCTCAAACTCATTTCATCATCCGTGAGAAGTCAGCTCTCTGAAGTATACTTACTATCACAGTAGCAACCTACCCTGCCGCAGACAGCACCCCCCCACCAAAAATGGGATTCATCACAGGAATAAATCTCATCAGAGTCACGTAATTATAATTTGCAGGCAGGAAATGAATTAGAAGATGAGAAACGGGGAGAGCCAGCCGTGGATGTGACACGGTGAAGTTTGGCTGAGTAGGAAGTTCATGTCAACAGTTCAGAAAGTGCGTGAACTTCAAATATCCCCACACCCACATGCGCACACTGAATAATAACAAGCCTTCCCCAGAAGCTCAGTAGCAATTTGATAATACAATAACAGCTGGACATCAAATTCTAATTAAATATTCCAGTAAATACACTGAGAATGGAGCAAAGGCTGATTTTACAATGATATAATGTATTGGTGGCAAAACTATGATTAAAGTTCATGGATGTAATTTATTATATGAATAGTCAGCCTAGAGTTTAGAGAAATGCAAATGTCACATCAGAACCCCAGTCCCTGTGTCATTTACCTATGGTGTAGCCTCTCTTCAGCTCGCCACACCGGGGGCTGCGGCGCTGGGCGTTGTTAGTGTTGTTTTCCTGCACGGCAAGGACGGTGGTTGTCTTGGCAACAGGTGGTGCAGCCTTGTTGAGGGGCGAGGCTGGCACCAGTGTCGGGGAGAAACCTTGACTGGCAATATCCACCGACTGAGACTTCTTCTTCAGTCTGCAGGGCACAAGCAAATCACAGAGGCAGAACCCATTATTGTTATGTTTATGAGACTGTTGTATGTGGCAGTGTCATTGTGCGTATACAGCGGGGGTGGGAAATGCTGCGTGACCTTCAGCGTTCAAGGGCAGGCGAATCAAAGCTTATTTGCATCTGAGGTTGTGGATGTCAGAGAAATGTAATTGTGCAAGACAAGTTTTGCATCAGCAAGGAAGTTGGGAGAGAGGATCAATAGGCTAATCACCCCCTTGTTAAGGGTGAATTTATTAACATCGCTCTGCTCGCCCAGTGCAGACTTCTCTACAGCAAAAGGGATAATGCAATATCCAGTATCCCCCATTGGAGGACAGTAGGAGTCCAGAGTTAAGACCTTGCTCGAGACAAAATCTTCAATAACAACCTGAAGAACAAATATTGCAGTATGTGTTCTAGTCTGTGGTGGTGTAGATATATGGATGATTTACAAATGGTCCAGAATCCTGCGGCAAAGCTTTTAACCAGGTCCTCTAAAAAAGGTCTCCTGTAATTCTGATCTTGATTTCTTTATACTGGTGGCCAATCAAATTTAGAATCAGAAATCAGAGAGAACTGCTGTCCTATGTCACTATTAGGTGTCTGATCAGGACTTTTTGGTTGCTCAACTAAAAGAGATTGTGCCTTTAAAATTATGCCTCCTAAACTTTGAAACTCTCTCCCTTTGAATTTAAAAGAGAACTCCATCCGTTTAGCTTGGTTGCACTTCTTTAGCATTGTCAGGTGTGTAGGAAAAACTACGAGGGCTGCGCAAGACTTGCAAAAACCACAAAACGCCCTATGTAGAGCCATTTTTTGGTTTGTCCGTTCCTGACCACATGGCAAACTACACATAAAACTACATTGAATTAAATTTGCAATGTTGACAAAACAGCATTTCTAAATGGAAATCTCAACTACAGTGTAGAATGACAGATATTCCTTAGATATTCTCTTTTGCAGGAAAAGACTTTAGAATTAGACTCCTTATGTAAAATGTATCAAAGGTACTGGCTGGCTGAGCTAGGTCAAATCAAATCTGCCTACGACAACTCCTCAAAGCCTATTAAAAGAATGACGAGATCTTGGGTTCGGGTTGCACAGTTTATAAATGAGTTCACCGGGCTAATCTGAACAGGTAATCCCAAAACACCCAGCAGAAGGTCTATCCACTTACATATGTTCTTGTACTCTCACATGTATACAGACAAAATGCTCAGATACACTAACACACCGACACACAAACATATCATGACAGAGTAAAAAAAACAAGCTCATACTCGGGAGCTCCAATAAAAACTTTGAGGGAAAAAAAAGGGAAAAAAGGGGAAAATGGCCCCTGAAACACTATCTATCTATAGTCTGAAAAAGTCCTGAAACAGCAATACAAGATTCCCAGCACTCCGCTCCCCTCACACACACTTTCAATCATTCCAGCAAAACTGCTGAAGCGAACAGAATCTTTCTGCCCATTTCACCCAAGTGCCCATCCCCTGATGGACCAAAGCAGCACACATGACATAGTGTCTTACTGGCTAATGAAAATGTATAATCTCCATGGAAATGCTGTCTATCACAGTGTGTGTGTGTGTGTGTGTTTCTAAATCGAACAAACCCAAACAGTCTGTTGGAGGAAGCAAAGGCCGAGCTGTGAATAAACACAAGTAGAAAGTGTTCCCCAAAGTCTGTTTAGTTAAAAAAAAAAAAACACACATACACTCACTGACCATTTTCCTACAAAAAAAGCCCTTAATGGACTGCAATCCTTTTGTATTTTTATAGATTTTTCTACCTTATGGTTTATCTTTTCCTTACACAACTTCAGGTGGTGGAAGTTTTCACGAAGCCAAACAAAGGCAGAAGAAGTTATATGCCAGATTGTGCTAATGACTATTTTGAGGAAGCTGCATGTTTGTTTGGATGGCACATAATGAGGTTGGAGAATGAGTGAGGAGAAGAGACCTGCTGCTGCTGTAAATGGGCATGGAGGACGAGAGAGAGACACAGACAGAAAGACAGAGACAGAGAAAGCTGTGTGAAGTCTATCTCCACTCCCTTAGGAGCTGGTACTAATTACTGTCTCATCAGCAGAGCAGAAGCCCCTCTTCTAGCTCTGTTTCACTGAGCTACAAGGCCAAATGGTATAAAAACAGTGTGTGTGTGTGTGCGCATGTGCGTGTGCGCGTGTGCGTGTGTCAGAGATCAAATGAGGATGACAGAATCAATGTGTTGAAGTGCGTGTCTCACAAAGAAAGAGGGAGATAGAGATGGGTGAAGAGAATGTGTACAGTATACGTGCAAACAGTGTTATCCATGTTGATGTGTGCTTGTGTACAGTTCATTGTTTTTTATAGCAGGACAGCAGAGTTCAGTCAAATACCAATTTATTTATGGCTTCACAGGCATGTTTGTGAGGCCTCTACAGTGAAAAGTTCAATCTAGAGTCAGTCAGTTGCAAAGCAAAATGAGACAATGCAGCACATACCTAAACAATAAGACATATATAGATAAATAGATATATATTTCACCACACTAATGTAGCTTCCAGCTGTTTATTTCTTAAGCAACGCAACACTCACTTTTTGAAGCTTGAACTCAAAACAGCATTGCTTAGGTGAAGCCTAATCCACAAACCTTATGAACTACGGAAGTACACCCTGTATCTCCAGAGTCATCTGCAGTGCTGTATAGAAAAGACTTAAGTCTGAGTGTAAAGCCAAACTTCTCTGTCTTCCCTTTGATCTAAAAGTTGCCAACAGTTATACCACTGTGACAACCCTAATGCCATATAATACCATGTCATATGACCCTATAATATAGTGTAATGGTTGAAGGGGCTGGACTTTGTCAGTTTGCAGATACCAAAATGCCATCAGTGATCGACTGAATTTTAACCACTAGGTTTCTAACTGGTTTTACAGTTGACAACATTGACTGACTCGGCTAACACTCTCAGTGATCATTGAGGCAAACTGGCACTGACATGTGATAAAGATCACGGGTTCAGTACTGTGACCTGATGTCAGGTCTAACTGCAGAGGATGGTGCTGTTTTTTTCTCTTCAATGTCCCCAAACAATCCGCCTCCAGCTCTCCACTGTTGAGTTTTTGTTCAATAATGCTTGTTTTATTTTTTCTTGCTGCAGCATATGTACTGTAGGGTCAGCATTTTCTTCTGCAAACAGGCTGCACGGTGCCAACATTTTCCCACTGCCTCAGGCTCTGTACACTGGTAACAATGTCCTGGTCAAAAGCCCTCACGGATCACCTGTGTGTGCCCACGAGGGATGGCAGTTGCATTCACAGTCAACTTGACAAGGATGTGAAAAATGCTGTAAGTCCAGTGGGAGTCCATTTTTGTCCCTTCATTATTAATTTCACAGCATTAGGAGACTTACAGTCAGCATAGTCCTTTCCAGTGTCCATTAGCCGAGCTGTGAACAAAACATTATTGGGCTCCCAGAATCAGAACTCAGGTAATGTAACCCTAAGAGCTGTAATGCTGTGCGCCTACTTCAGCTACAGTCTTCTGTTTCTCATTGTTGTTAATGGAGCAAAGAATGGGTATTATATCCCTTATCTAACTCAAGAACATGACTTTCACAGCAGGTTTACATTTACTTGTTAAGTGTACTGTAATGATGACCAAGCCAAAACAGGCACATTTTGCACAGAAATACTCAAACCTATTACACTAAGCTACACAATTTGAACCGTTATAGTGTGATTGCGTTAGAGTGTGATTGGAAACTTCCAAGTGTCTGTGCAAGCAAAATTACACACGGTTGCTCAGTCAATCTGAATTATTTGGAGTGCGTTTGGTATGCGTGACTCAGAAATACAACGTTAGGAATTTACAGCATCAGATGTAATGTTTACAGTATGCACAGGAGTCCCCGTGGTCCTCCTCTACATCAAGCTAAAAGTGTGAGGTGTTAGAGAGAAAGTGAGGAGTTTCACAAGCTAACTGATAATCCAAGTGAACACCACATCACAAATGCACCCATCTTTACTGTGAAACCCAGAAAAAGGCCCTGGTAGGAAATCAAGAGGCTTTTCCACTCACAAGCAAGGAACTGGCTGTTTGTGATGCCACTGGTTTTTAACGTCAGGTTTTTTTTCCCTGGGTAAATAGGCTTTGCCCTGAGTCGTGATTGCACCAATCTCCATCTCCACTGCAAGCAAAGAGCTCATGAGCACCATAGAGGAATGAGCAGCACACGTCAACAAAGCCACCAGCTGTGATAGATTCCTATCTATGAGCAAATGCTTATACAAAGATGAATAGAGGGAGGGAAAAATGAAAGCAAGCAGACGCAGAGGCATTTTGTTTTCTACCCCGCTGTTGTGATCTGACCTGGGCCAGGAGGCAGTGGTATATTTGCAGCTCTGCCAAACTGGCATCACTAAGATTATCCGACTCTGCAGGGATCCACGTGGTTTGGCAAAGGATGCATAAACAACAGGAAATTTGGGGCTAAGTCAAAACACGCTTATCGCTCCCCTACTAAGAGGGATTAGACTTAGAAAAAAGGGGGCTGTTTTTGCATTGCCTTCCATTCCTCCTCTTTGCTTCGCTTCCCATTGCTTGCCTTGCAGCAACAACATAACACATTTTTTCAGGGAATTGGTGTTTACATATAGCAGAAGATAGGGTGCTGTGCTATATAAAGCCCATAAGGGAAGGCTGGGTTGACGTCATTCTCTGTTACAGTGCTGGCAACACAATGGCCCGTCTGACAGTAATGATGCCTCAGAGTCCAATACTCTGAATGCTGCTTATGTAACTTTGAAGGAAAAGGGAGGGAAAAACCATATCACATTTATTTAGTACAAAGGAGCCCAATTTAGTGAAACACAAAGGGTCAGTGACTAATGTTCAAGGATTTCATATCTTTATCAAGCTGTTGGAAAGTATTCAAGGTGGGCAGATGATGTTATCCTTGTACATAGTACATATCCTTCTTTCCAAAGTGCAGGAACAGATATTTTTGTATCTTAAAGCTGCACTATTCAATATTTTTATTTAAAAAAGAACACAAAATGACTGAATGTTATATGAAAGCTGTCGCTCTCACAGACAATTATCACCTGGCTCTGTAGTTCCCCTCGGCTCTACATAGCGTTTTATCCTCTTATAGCTTATTGTTTGGTTTTCGGTCACAACTTCAATGTTTGGTTCAGTCTCGCTGTTCAAGCTCTTTCCCGCTGCAGCAGCTGTACTCGGCAAAAAATCTCTGATAAACCAACTGTACACTACCTACCTGGCAACAGCAGTTATGGACAAGACTAAAGAGCCAGATATTGCCCTGA
>NW_023339807.1:4639526-4642817 GCF_004916995.1 Morone saxatilis
GATACCAAGATGATACTTTCTTTGATAACCTTACCTAGAAGAATATAAAGAAATGTTAAAAGTTGCCTAGACACAAGCAGCCATACTAGTGCTGCCCCCTAATAGTCGACTTAATCATTAGTCCGTGTGAAGAGTCCTAGTCGACCCACTTTTCATTAGTTGGATAGTCACAGACAAACAAAAACAACGATGAAATCTGTTCAGGAGCCACAACCTGTTGCTGTGACAAAAGTCAGGGGACTGTTGCAACACGGTCCTTTTTTCTTGTAACGCATTCAAGCAATTTAATTAATATCATTAACATGCGACGACTAGTCAACCATTAGACTTTACGACTAGTGAACTAGGAAAATCTGTCTAACACAGCACCATAATAATTAAAAAAATTAAGAAATTATTATTTAAACTGTAAACCGATCAAAGAACAAGTAAAGACCACTGTGCTTCCAAGCAGGCTTGACAGTTTTCAACAGTATGTACTTCAGAAACATTTCAATCAGTACCAAAAAATGACTGATGTTCGGCCTATCAATTATGAATTATACAAAGTAATAAGGCATTCTGTAAAACTCATCGTGGGAAACTTGGATGAGGACTCATTAGGTTTACATACAAGAACGTGAGGAGATATTTTCCAATCCGGAGGGAATAATGTCTCGTCAACATCCTCTCGCCTTCACACCAACCAGCCATCAGACTTGTATCAAATTACTATTTGAAATGGATTGCAGGGATTTCAATTTCTGCGTTCTCCGAGGCAGACAATCATAACAAAACAATTGGATAACTGTGGACTAGCTTAAGCTTAATAAGAATGACTCAGTCACCGCCGAGGCTGTCAGACAGAAGCTGCACTCCCGATACTGACACACAGGGAGAAAGAGAGGGCAGCAACAACCTGTGGCCACGCATGTTAATGAGGCCCTCTGTTGTATCCGGAAGCCTAATGAAATACGGTTGGACCTCGCCGCTCTCTGCTCTGCTGTCGGACACCTCTGCATAATGATGTATGGAGCTCTACGCCGCATTACACTCATCTGCCCTTGCTAAATGCCAGAGCAGCAATTCTGAGTCAAAGGGTTATGTGGCAGTTTGGACCAATGAGCCTTTAAACTTAGGCTGCATCTGGATCAAAGTGGGGAGAGCAGCAGCTAAAGGCCAGCCATAAAGCAGATACAAAGTGAACTGAAAAGTGATAACCTGCACTGCGTTATTAGTTCCTGCATCCTCGATCCAGGGGTGACTGAGTGTGTGTATTTTACTGGAAACATTTGTCATTCTGAGTTTGAATGCTCTGTTCTTTCAAGTGCCAGTTCTTGAGCCGGAGTTGAACAATGCAATCAAAAAGTGAAACCAACCTCCCGTCTCCTTTATTAGTTATGTAAGAGCCTTCCCATCACCGAGCGGTGAGATGCACCGTTCCCTCGCCGAGTCGGGTGTCCATTTTGCATTCCCCCCTCAGCCGCATGTCTAGTTTGATGTGATTTTTCATTCCTGACACATCTCCCGTTCAGCAAATGCTTGTTTTTTCCCCTGTTTTTTGAATTCTTTGAGATCCCCCAACATCCTCTTTGACTTTTTTTATGTCTCGCTTCTGTGTTTCCCACCGGCGAAGGCAGACAGAGGCCAACTCCTGCAGCCTGGGTGGAATGGAGAATAAAAAGATGAGAAGCTCTCTGAGTTTCAGTCTCTGCTGTGACACAGTCATAAGGAAATGAGATCTGCTACTGAGAAGACAGAAGTGCAGAATACAGCTAAGCAAACTCTGATTGACCTTCTGGCTGATTGTTGTAGAGCTTATTTGGGTTTTCTACACTGTACGGCCTCACTTCTATTTAGTAAACACGATTTGCCATATTTTATTGCCTATTAGTTTGCAATGTGGTGTTAAATATCCAAAAATATAGGTCCAGTGTTACTTATAACTACGTACATTTACTCAATCACTGTACTTAAGTATAATCATTTTGAGGACATCAATTTTTGTGCTACTTTATGCATCTACACACCATTACATTTCAGAAGAAAATACTGTACTTTTTACTTAAATACATTTATTTAGCAGCTATGGTTTCTAGTTATTTTGTGAATTTAGAGCTTAAAAACCTACAATAAAAATATTAATTCTGGTCAGCTACATCAATTAAATGCTAATCTGTCCTCCAAGAGCAACGACAGAATTAGTTGTTTCAGAAAGTTTCCCAAAATGACAGATTTAGCATCAGCGCCCTCTAGTGAGCGTAGGAATTCTGTTGTTAGTTGGGCCAGGGAGAAAGTCAGGTGATGTTATTATAAAGCATTATAAATCACATGACACAAGTGACTGCTGTTTGTTTCCTGTACCCTAATGACTTTCCCATTCAACAATATTGACTTCATTACTGTAACCATGACGACAAATGATGCCTAACCTTAACAAAGTACTCGTTTTCATTCAAAACCATGTGTTATATAATGGGGCATTCACAAACACATTCTGTTGTTTAATCAGAAGGATTTCTAAAATGCCTAACACTGTAAAACTGACAACAAATCTTAATAAGAGAAGTAATTCAACTTAAATTAATCCTCCAAAACAACTGGATTCACTCATTCATATGAATTAAACCCAACTCAAAAAGGAATTGTTGAAGCAACTCAATTGTTTTAGTGAACTTCAATGTGTCAATCATCATAAGCCAGAAAATTAATTAGATACAATTTCAATCAATTAATTATAAAGTTTTTATTATAGGTCAGCTGTTTTAAAAGGTAATAATTTGCTTTAATGGAAGAAAACTAAGTAAATTTAACTTGATGGTAACATGCATTTAAGTAACTTTATTTAGATATATACTATAAACACATTTTAAAACATTTGGAAAAATGCTGCAGATTAGTTTAACTGAATGGAATTTGTACAATTAATTTATCGAAGTTACCTTACAATTAATACTTGAGTTACTTCTACTCAAATAAAATATCTTTCATGCTTAAATTGTTTGAGAGAATACATTCAAATTGGTTTCTGCTTGATTTCTTGAAGTTAAGTGAGCTGACAATGTGTCTGTACTTTTACTGAAGTAGTATTCTGAATGTAGAACCGTGACTTGTGATGAAAATGTTAGGAGAAAATGTTGAAGAACCTGAATACCACCGCAATCCTATAACAAGAACACAATACAATACAAGTATTCCTGAACAAGTCCTTCTATTTAAAATTCAGCCTTGCTGAGGGTCGAGAGTTTAAATAAAATCCCCCAGATACCAGTTTGCACACTTAAATCAACCCTTAACCGTTCTCTCTCACAC
>NW_023339807.1:4642868-4643217 GCF_004916995.1 Morone saxatilis
ACACACACACACACTAAACAATACCAGATGAAGACACCAGCACCCAAAATGCCCCACCAGCCAACCGGCCCTCGAGCTATGTCTAATGATTTCCCCATCACTTAGCAGCATCTGCCAACAATGTCAAATGGCTCCATTTTGATCAGAAAACGGTCAATAATTAAACAGTTCGGCTCATAAGCACACAGCTGGGGGAAAGGCTGCTATTCATTTCCTGAAATGTATCAATATCACACAGAAACACCCCACAGCCACGGCCTTTCACTTGACTAACAGAGGAATTATCTTAGCTGACACAAGGCGAGGAGGGAAAAAAGAAAAGAAGAGAAAAAAAAGAAAAAAATCACTG
>NW_023339807.1:4643242-4645403 GCF_004916995.1 Morone saxatilis
CATTTGGTTGGTGCTCGAAACCATTGACTCATTTGCTGAAGGCGCAAACCTTTGAGGTTGGGGCTTGCCACTCTTATTCTGCCACAAAGCCCCTCCATGGCCAAGGACCCCGTCGGTCTCATTTACACCATGGTCCTTTGAAGAGCTAAGGACGCGGCCCCACTGGCCTCTCCGTTGCTCGCCCGACAGCTCTCAGGCTTCTACGGGCATCGGAGCGCACGCTACATGCAATCACTTTTGGCGCAAAATGCGCCTTTGGGCTGGCTAAGCCTTTTGTTTTCCTGGTGGAGCAGGCCAAGCTGGAGGACGGCCCACCTCTCTTTGGGGATTGGGCCTTCGGTATCACATGCTGCTTCAAAAATGATCTGACTTTTTACCCACGTTTCCAGACTGAACGTGCAGTTCTTCGGAATTCAGGCTCTTTTCAACTTTATGGGCTGGACCTGGAGTCTACAGCCTCGCTACAGTAAGAATAGGGGCCTAACATCAAACAGGGCTTTGGGCAGCTCAAATATACATACTTTCTATTAGTTGGTTGCCCCCAGAGGGCCAGCTTAACAAACTTGCTATATTTCCGACTGTCAACAAAAACCAACAATTAATTAATCTTAAAACAAGTAGTACCTGTTGTAGCCTATAGGCTCCCATTGCTTGGTCTAAAAACTGCCTTCTCTTACCCATGGGCACTTTGTCTGAATTTCACTTTGAAACGGCTGACCAAAAAATCCATTATTAACTTGCTTGGCAGCCCTAAAATTTGCTAAAAAAACACAGTTCCCAGTTCAGAAATTATTTGCGACTTTTTTTGCCAGGTATAAATTTTATACATATACAAGTTTTATTCCGCTAGGAAGACAACAAACTCCCATGATCCCATAACTTACTTTATGAAATCAATCAAACTTCATCTTTTGGTTAGTGGTTAATTTGTTAATTAGTGGCACGGATTACACATTGCAACATTCTAATTGATAGCTATACAATCAAGAAGGCAGACAGCGAACCATTTGGGCGGATTGAGAAACGAAGGGTTGGGATGACACGTAAACACGGAGGTCATGCTGGGAATCGAACTGGTGGAACGCTTGCAGTGTAATGGGTAACCATTGTAACCATTTTAAAAAACATTTATGAACCTGGGGAAGAATTTCTGACTTGGGGAACACTGAAATGGTTGTCTAATTTATTTAATTATTTTGCTAGTTTTGGAGTCATTGGGTGGTTAGCGGGATTACTTTCTTAACCACAATGGTCATTGCCTAGAGAGAATTTAAGCCCAATTCGGCTTAAGTCATAGATTTCATTGCACTGCATTTTTGTGTTCACCGGGTGTGCGTAAGGTTTTTGGGCACAATCTGGTTCATTAGCAGGACAGAAAGAACAAGCTGGAGGCATCAACATCTGTCACCACTGGTGCTCACTGGCCACCAAGCTGCTCAAGGTCACACAAATCCTGGGATGTTGTCAAGGACATGTTTGCAATGGGTCAACCTATGAAGGGATGTGTATTGAATTGTTCACTTGGCTGTTTTACACTGAGCTGTTGTGGCTGCAGGTTACCTGGAGTGACCCGCGTGACATGTCTTCCAACCTCCCCCTCTTTCTCTTCTCACGATCTTGAATGTAATCTCTCTTTTTCCTCTTTCCTACTTTCTTCTTATTCGTCTTTATCCTCCCACAACACATTCTCTCTTCCCTTCCTCTCTCTCTGTCCGCCCCATATTGTCAGTTGGCAGACTGGCCGGCTCAAGCTGGTCAACCTGATGCCCTTCTGCAGCAGGCACCATTGGCAGCGCTTGGCACATTCTGTGGCTCAGTGAAATTCACTGAGCACAGACATTAGCTTACTCAAGTGTGATACAATTAAATTGATGTTAAAACTGAAACACAGAGGAAATGGGAGTTGTCTTGTTTAATAAATCTAACATGGTTAGAGTGTTCCCAAAAATCTAACACAAACCCACCGGTACACTTAATATGAGGGAAACTTTATTTGTTTGCATAAGAACAGATGCCAGGACGACATAAGGAGTGTCAGAGGCTACGTCTCCCAGAACAAGAAGAAGAAGACAAGGGTGTTAGCTGGACTGGTAATAGAAAGAATAGCTCCTAAATGGAAAATGACAGTTGCGATGGACATGGCAAATGAAGACAGAGCCAC
>NW_023339807.1:4645416-4645829 GCF_004916995.1 Morone saxatilis
AGGAGGTCTCTGGGCAGCTGTCAATCACATCGAACTGACTCTCAGCAAAGCAGTACAGAAAGGCAGAAGCCCACTTCTCTGACTTACAGGATCTAAGTCCATGTAATGCCTTCCAGTCTAATGTAATAAGTTGTTATTAATGAAAAACCTGCAGTCTATACACCTTTATCAAAGAATCAATCTCCTTCAAGCTCAGTTTGTGGACTCATTTTCCTGCCATTATTCAAACAAGCAGAGATGAAGTTAAACTGCTGTCCTATGTGAATTCTTTTTACTGTATATGATTACTATTTAAAATCCCTGCTCCTATTTTATTCAACACAAGCCTGCACTAAGCAATTTTGTAAGTCTGAAGTAAAAGTGAGAGATTGAAAGACTATCAATCATATTGTTGTAGCAGTAGCACAGCAGCA
>NW_023339807.1:4645838-4648427 GCF_004916995.1 Morone saxatilis
ATTTTCTTTTGAAAAAGCCTTATTGCAGCTGCTTTGGAGGTGTTAGTGTGTTGCTGTGTCCTGCCAGACACCACTCATTTATTCATTTTGAGCTCAAAGATGGCTTAAACCATGAAGAAAAACAGCCAACTACTGGCCTAGGAACAAATGGCAGGAGAGGTGGTTTAAATGTGGGCAGAATCAATGAAACAGTGAATCGGATTTGAAATTTCGCAAAGCCAATCAATGCATCCTGAAGGTGGAGCTTACTGTAGCTCTGATTGATGTGCTCCTGTACGCCTTCTTGTCCTAATCTATGCAACACCAAGCCTCATCACCATGGATGTATTAGTTAACTGGCTATAACATGGCTGAAAAGACACCATTAATGACCCCGTTAAAACCTAAAGATGTAAACGAACAATGGACTGAATTTATACGGCGGCTTTATTCCAAGAGTACAGGGCTTTACAATGAGAGACACACACACACATACATTGAACATCGACACACATCGACTACACACACACACACACACATACAACTTAAAACTCTGAAGTGGGTCAATTTTGGGAATCACACTTGCGCAAAATCCAATATCAGCTCAGCAATTGCATTATGCGTCGGAGTTGTCATACAGACTGTGGGCCACGACTGTCACCTCACTGACAAAGACTAAACTTATCACTGGATTAGCATGGAAGGGCGGGGGCTTCTGACAGCTGTATTGTGGTCTCTGCTTGTGCCCTCCACACGGTTTTTGGCAGCTAGCCAGGTGAGTCTCTCAGATTTAAATAAATATTCTTATTATCTGCCAATATCTAAAGAAGGAGAAGACCGTTACCACTCTAATGTCTGTTACAGTTAATATGAAGCTAGAAGCAGGCGGCTTAGCATAGAGACTGGTGGAAACCAGGGGGAAAGCAAGGCCTGGTTCTATCCAAAGGTAAAATAAATTCTGCCAACCGGCACATTTAAAGCTCACCTTATTAAGCACATTACGTCGTCTGAAGTGTAAAAACAACACATGGTTTTAGGTGGGGTGAGAGTAGGCAGCTAGCAGGTGAGTCCTCAGATTTAAATAAAATATTCTTATTATCTGCCTAATTATGCTAAGAAGAGAAGACCCGTTACCACTCTAATGTCTGTACAGTTAATATGAGCTAGAGCACGGGCTTAGCATTAGAGACTGGTGGAAACCAAGGGGGAAAGCAAGCTTGGTTCTATCCAAAGGTTAACATAAATTCTGCCAACCGGACACATTTAACTAATTAACACATTACGTCTCTGAAGTGTAAAAACAACACATGGTTTTATGGGTGGGCTATATCCTGGCCAGGCAAAGTAACTTCGTGACTGCAAGGTTGCCGAGAAACCAGACTGTAGGACTGTAGGAGGCTGTAGGAGTTTGAGAAATAGTCTGACACAACATATTTAATAATAAAAGTTATTTTTACACAGTGTGTATTTGTGTGCATCCCATCACACAAATTCATATTCTTTTTTTAACTAGATATTTTAAAAATAGTGACAGCTATTATAGTGCACAGACTCCTCATGAAGTAGTATATTGTACACATCTGACCAAATGAGACTACAGGTCATCATGTGACTTAGAGTATTGGTATCAGGGTAGGCTGAGGGAGAGATGACTGATCTCTCCCATCGGGCAGCACTTAGTGAACAGCCTGTCTTGCTGTTACAGCAACCAACTAGCACCACGCAGGCAGCTACACTTGATATTCCCAGCACAGCTCAGCTCAAATGGGACATCTGTTAGCTTCCTGCAGCTCGGCCTTCATAAACCCACATCCCTCACAATAAGGTATCAGAGGAATACGCACAAACTGCCCAGCTATTTTGGTATTAATTAGCAACACAAACTGATGCAATTCAGTTTAAGATAATATTTTGGTGCACTTTTTATCAGCTGAGTACGTTTTGATAAAGGGCCCTGTAGTTGAATTGGGTTGCACAGCTGTAGCATTCAAGTATGTGTTGAGGAAGGCTGCCTTCTTTGTGCAACTTTTGCAGATGCAGAGGGATTAGAGGACAAAAAGTGTCCAAGCTGCAAATCGATCCAACACCTATGTGGAGTGCTTCTTTGAATTTGAGAGTCTGCTCGCCTGAGGCTGCAACAGACTGTACATCTGGTGCTTCAGGATGTCTAGAGAAGATGCTGCCGACAGGTTTATCCAGTTCAACNNATTGCATCGTCCTATGCCAGTTGCCATGCTGTTTCTCCTCACACCGCTGACACTCGGCTCAATAAAAGGTTTTCAATTGAACGATGAACTCCAGCTGTCAGTCCATCAAAAGAACAATTGTCACTGCGGTGGACAGGGTTCTCGAGACGAGAGATAAACCATTCACATGCGAACATTACTATTTTCAAAGAGCTCTGATTGCTTAAAATGACAGAGGCTGCGAGAGTGAGGCGCTTTTCCTCTTGTAATTCGCTCAAACCCTCTCTTCTAACGTCTTTTTTCTCTCTCCAGTAACTGCTTTTCACAGCACTTACCTGCGATCTCAAACCAGGCCGAAAATAAATTTCCCTTTACATTATAGATCTACAAACATGTATACATTTATATTCAATTCAATTCAATT
>NW_023339807.1:4648448-4648686 GCF_004916995.1 Morone saxatilis
CAATTCAATCAATTCTATTCAAAGATGAAGCAATTTCAGCAAAAATACAAGCAAACATAATTGACAGAAGTCATTACTAATACGCAACCATTGTCAGTAGAATGGCTCGAGCACAGATGAAGGCAGAAACAATCAAGACAGAGAAAAATGTGGTTCGTGCTTGGAAGAAAAAGCAAGAAATACACTGTAAACAAATCTAAAATTCATGTTTATCACTCCTCACTGACTAGCAACAAAA
>NW_023339807.1:4648725-4649312 GCF_004916995.1 Morone saxatilis
CAACAAAAGTATACTCTCCAGCGTGCATTATACTACAGCACAACCCATTCCATTGCTGAGCCGTACACAGAGGCTAAGCTTGTTTTTCAGCTCCCGAAGCCAGCAGTAAGCACTGAAACATGATTCTTCCACACACACACTCCAACGCAGGCCTTTATTTTTAACGTATGTGATACACATTCACAGGAATGAAATACCGCTAACAGTTGATCTGCGCTGCATTATCCTCACTAATACCCACCCGTCAACAAACTGAATGTAACTGCTGTGTATTTTTGGCCCCTAATGAATCAGAAACAGACAGATGCTGTAGGACACTGAGGATTACAGGCTAGCTGTGGAGCATGGATGTGTATCCCTGAGTACAGTGACTGCATGTGATCTTGCTTTGTGAGACCAGTGTTTGTTGTAGATCACAAGAATAAAAGTGTTTCCATTTTTGTTTTATAGTAAGTAGTACAGTCCATACTTGACTTTTTGGACCTCTGTTTATGTTGGCTTGAAAGCTAAAGTTCTACATTTAGGGAAATCTGCTTGTTGCTTTCTTTCCAATATTTAAATGGGAAGATTAATACCACTCTCATATC
>NW_023339807.1:4649459-4649817 GCF_004916995.1 Morone saxatilis
GGCACAGCAGTGACTGTGGTTTGGCTGTGTTCTGGTAGTGTAGTTACACTGAAGTAAGTAACACAGAAGAAAATATGAGCCGTTACACTGCCTGACTGATTACTACCCAATTGGGACTGTTAGGTTATTGGGTGGGTAAAGGTCTTCTCTCTGTGTCCCCAGAATAAGATCCAGGTCTGCTGAGGTTGCCTTAAGTTATTGTAGTCCTGCTCTCTGTGGTCCATCATAGCAGTGTCCACATTCAGGAGCAGCTTATATTTTGTATTTAGATGTAAAGCAAATTGAGTTTCCATGTAATGAATTGTGCTCTATAAATATAATTGCCATTGCCTTCGTAGAAAGCTGGGTTGATTAAAAA
>NW_023339807.1:4649917-4650540 GCF_004916995.1 Morone saxatilis
TAACAATATTGACACTTCAGAAGTTTTAAAACAATTCAAAACATCAGTGAATACCTATTTTTAATCCATAATAAACACGCATTTTTGAAAACGGATCCCCTTAATTGGTTATATATATAACTTTATTTAACAAAGGGAATCACATTGAAAGAATCTCAATTTTACAAGTGAGACCATCCCAAGACGGGGACAAAATAAGCAGCACTGATACGCATTAGGCAGACCACAGCAGAAACCCACAGGTTATGACAAAAACACATTACATAAAATAACAATTACAGTGCAATAAAGGCAATATAATAACGGTTTGCCGAAGGCCCCAACAGCAGTTGTCACACTCCATTGTGAGTTGTGTAATGTTTAATAACATTAAAGAAACAATAATAAAAAGAGTCATGATTCAAGAAATTTTGTACTGCGTAAGAATACCTCTGGTAAGACAAGCTTTGGTTGTGACCACTGACACTGTTTCTAAATGATCTCACACAATCATTTCTGTGCTACAATATTTGCTTACTTACTAGTATTGGCATATGAGCCAATAAGCATCTGTGAAAAGCTAATATCAGCTGATTTATCGGCCTGGCCAAGTGACGTCCAAGGGTGGCTGTGGCTCAGAGGCA
>NW_023339807.1:4650758-4655508 GCF_004916995.1 Morone saxatilis
TAGAAAGGCGCTATACAAGTACACGTCCATTACCATCCATCAAAAAAGACAAAAATCTTGCCAAATAAATTTTTTAAATGTATTATATTTTTATTACTAAAAGAAAGATGAAAAAGTATTACTAAAGAAAGATGAAAAAGTATTTTATCAGAAATAAATACTTTAGCCCCTAGCCCCTGAGTGGGCGGGCCAGAGTGAGTGTTTTGATTGACAGCTTAGCTGGAAGACACAGCAATCAACAATGTAAACAATGTCCTGGTGACTGTAGCTTACAAGTTTAGTAAAGAAAGTGATTCTGGAAAAATAAGGATTTACTCCGACTACTCTTAACTGCTTTATGCAAATAAGCTAAATGAAATGGTTTGATTGGCTTCCTGCAGCAACTTTTGTGTGTCTAGACTGCTTGGTATAAGCAGAGACATTCAAAAACAAACCAACAAAAGTCATTTTGGTTGTACTTCTAATGCTTAAACTTAATATTTTCAGCTTACATAACCTTAACAGCTGGACATTTGTCTGAGTTTAATGTCTTTAGACGCGTCTAAAGAGCTGACTACACACACAGACACGGCACAATGTTGCTCTAGGGTTCAATGTTAATCACAACCGACAGAGAACAATGCAGATGCCACATGGATGACTTTCAAGGTGTGACCCCCTGGTGCACACACACATTTACTGACATCTTATAGCAACACACAGCGACATGTGACTCAGTTCTCATTAATTCATGTCTAATAATCAACATACAGAACTCAGTTGCTGCATAATTCAGCATTTTGAGCTCCCTTTCTGTTCAATAAAACATGCATCCAGCCATCAGCTGTGTATGTGTCCCTATACACAAACACTGTACTGCACTGTACCCCAAACAGTGTCCAAAAATACTAACAGTATGCCCCATCCTTTCAGGTGAAGCCCCTTTCTCATCAATTACTTTCCTCATGGGGAACAGATGGTGCCGCTCGGTCAAATGGGCGAGAGACGAGGACGAGAAGTGAGGTGTGGAAACTTCACAGCTAATGCTGGCTATGCATATGTGTGTGCGTCTGTACACATCTGTCATGTTAAAGGACACATTTATCAGAGCAGATTTACTGTGGTGATCCCAGGCATCGTTGAGTATTTATGATCCCGGTGGACTTCACACATGCCGGCGTTGACATAACAGGCAGCATTAAGCACGCTAAAGTGATTGCCATCTAGCCTCAGATGCATATTATTAAGCCACAGTGTTACTTGTCGGTAGGTTGAGTGGTTGTAGATTCCCCTTGCATACCACAGGTTCACCCTGCAGTTGGAAAGTGTCCTGAATTCTGATGTTTTTCCCTTTTATGTGACACAGATTTGATTTGACATTCAAATGTACCCCATGTAATCTAAATCTTATGCTTAATCCGATACATGTATGACCTGTGGCCATACGATTGAAGTCTAAGGTGTCAGATTATGTGGTTTTAATGTTGCTTTCCATGTGAATGTATCACATCTTCTGGATCTTTCTGACTAGAAAATGTGGAGTATACCTACTGAGGCAGCAAGTGCAGGGACAGAAAGAGTGCCATTTTAATTAGCATTAGCAGATCACTATATCATTTCCAGATACACACAGCAATACCGTATGCCCTCTTCCACTTCCAGTCTATCTGGGCCACCAGATTCCTGCCTACGCTAAAGCGCCAAATCCACTTTCTTCTGATCAAAGTGGATTAAAGGCACAGTGGTGAAGATTAGAAACATGTCCTGGAGTGCTCATTTCACTTGCTCTGCCAAGGTCTGTGTCAACCAAGGTATCTGTGTGTACGTGTGGACATACACTTACACAACCAGGGCACCAGGTCCTGACCAAAACATTAAGACCCAGATCCAATAAGGTGGCAATAATAAGGATCGAATGAAGATGGACACTTTGCCCCAGGTAGGGTGTGGATTTACAGTACAAGTTATCGAGGAACTTGCAGGTTTTTTTTAGAGGTTGTAGTGGTAAAGGGTCCAGTATACTTCTATACTATACTAATGAACTAGGTTGTAAAACATGTCTGTAGTCTCAACTCAATGAATCATAAGTCACAAATGGAGAGAAGAACAGTTTATTTCTCAATTACCTCAGATTCTTGGACACTTGGTGCTATCTCGCAATCCAGCCTGCATTTCCACAGTTTTGAGTAATCAAGGATGCGTCATAAACAGAGGACATTGCACAATGCACGACGACCTGTAAAACATGACATGCCCTCTTCGGTTCCCAAGGATTACCTGCTATTTTGTGATTCAGGCAGGGAACCAACTTATGGGGTTGGAGACAATCTATTTTTGATTGAAACGCACCGAAGCTTTCAAAACTATGTGCCTGAACTGTAATGGAAAAATTTGATTTTATTTCATACTCAACATTATTACAGATGCTTTTACCTTAATGCACCTTACCTACAATTAGGAGAAATATTATTCACAGCCTCCACCCAGTTACAGTACAGGCCAGTGCACCTGCAGAGCAGCTACCCCATGCTGAACTCCTATAACAATATGAGTCTAATTGTTTTACCTGTAAGACTCATGATTTGATGCCTTTATTCATCATCAAATTTCCACAAAGCAGAGAAATTAAAAGTGTGCATCTTGGTTGTAGTTCAGTTATAAAATCCCTCCTGCTGCTGACAGCTGGAGTGTTGATCTCTACAAAAATTGAAGAGGTTGTTCCAGCATCTGCTTTTAAAGTTTAGCCAAGTTTGCCAACATTCAGTACTGGAGGAGAGAGCATCGAAGCAATGAAAAAAAAAATGTTTGTGCTGCTCTGCATCCCAGCCTTCTGTATTTCCATCACAGTTTTGTAGTTAAGTAATTATGAGACAAGGCTGACTTTATAAAAGCCAGCTTGTTGTTATCCTAAGTTCGTCTGTGCACCATGATGCAGTCAAAACAAATCTTATTTTGAAAAGCAAAAGCCTTTCTGATATCTCTGAAGGCTTAATTTTGTGGAGGACAGGTAGGCTGTTGTTCCGCACGGGTTGTTATACTTTCTTCCTGATGTGTGATGTCTGTACTGTAAGTTAAAGTTAAAATTTAATGACGGATAACGGTATGAAACCTAATGCTTCTTCATCTGTTTCCATTTTGTATAACCACCCTGGTCTTAAAAAGGCCTTTATTCTAATACGTCCATTACTGCTCTCAGTTGCCGGTGAGGCTGCGCTGAAGCTTTACGATTATTTAGCCAGACGGCCCTGATTTTATGCGATCATACAATAGCAGAGAGAAAATCTTGCAAATGGGTGATGGGTGTGTGTCTGTGTGTGTGTGTGAAAAGCTGGTGTGTAAAGTGATGCACAGATTGCTCTGCTTCAGAAGGCCTGTCATTGCAGCCTAATGACGACTGTACCATCTGGTGTCAAAAATCAGAGGGGTATTTTCAAGTGGCCTATTAAGACGCTATAGCCACTGCTGAAAAATTACCTGTTCCTTGATCAGTGCTTTCAAACCCATCTCTGACAAACCAATTGTTTCCTCCACAATCCCACTAAGCCTTTCAAATCTCTCCATTCCGCACTCCTGGGAGGAAATGCCACTGTTGTCTACTATGTCTTTTCATTTAGAAAGAAACCCACTTTTTTCAATCCCCTAACAGAATCGATTGAGAGTGTTTCCCAAACCACTATCAGAAAGGGTTTGAGCCTTGTTTGAAGACAGCTAATTCTTGGAAAATCAAGTATTCTCCATAGTGCTTAAGGAATTTGCTATTAAACGGTTACCAAAAAAAAGTCTTACCATTACTTCTCCTTTGATTTACTTACTAAAGTATATCCTATACAACAAATAGGCCTCTCCACTATTTACCTTCAATAGTCATCTCCATTTGCACAGCAAAACCTGTGATTATTCTTGTAGCTTTCTCTCATTATGCTCTCTCTTCCTTCAAAACAAACCTCAATTTAAAATAAAGCTACTTTTTAGACACCATTAGGGAAAGAAATTGCTTTTGGGTAAAAAGAAGAATCCAGTGAAAAGAATTGGTACATACCCAGCAGGCTCCAGAACAGGTTCCATTGACTCTTGTGCAAAGGAGATAATGGAATCGATCCTGCAAACTGCTTAACTTAAGCATAAGAAAAGGCCTGTCATGTGACCTTGTCCTCATTAGGAGAGTGGGGCACTGTGCTAATTTATTATATAAACCCAATATAAACCAGACAAGCAGGGACGCACAGACAGAGCGAGGAGGGGAAGGGGGAGGAGAGGGAGGTCTGAGCTGGCCAAGCCGATTTCAGCCTGTTATTGATGCCTGAGCCAAGACCTGAGGGGTGGGAGGAGGAGGATGAGGAAGTGTGTTATGTGGGAAGATACAGTAGATGGGATGACAGAGGAAAAGATTGAGATGGACAGGATGGAGAGGAAAAGGATGGGGAAGCTGTCAAAGCTAGACAGAGACAGCAGGCTGGTAACGCAGAAGAAAAGAAGAGGGAAAAATATCTAGGCTTGATGGGGATGGGATGGGGGTTGTGTTATGTGCTGGTCCTCGCTGTGTATCCCGGGTGGCCGGGCTCCAAGGCCGTGTCACTTGGGTCTGTTCCAGGTGGTAAAAGCATAAGGGCTCCTGGTGGCTGAGATGTGCCACACTCAGCCATCTGGTGATGAGTCACTCTGCCTCTGCTCTTGTTTGCTCTGACTGGGCACGAGATTGCAGGCCATCAATGTGTGTGTGTGTGTGTGTGTGTGGGCGTGTGTGTGTGTGTGTGTGTACAACAAAGGGCAG
>NW_023339807.1:4655608-4669455 GCF_004916995.1 Morone saxatilis
GGGAAATATGTATTGGTTAGCAATATGGCAGCTGATAAAATTAATTTTTGAGCTAAAATGAAGATATATTACAATCATTTTCTATGTGGATTGTACACCAATATGACTATACAAAGTGTCTTTCTTAAAGGAGCAGTGTGTATTTAGTGGCATCTAGTGGTGAAGTTGCAGATTGCAACTAACTGAACACCGCTCACGTTTGTATATGACGACCTGGGAATGAGAACAGGCTGTGAAGAGTGTAGGAAAAAATTACTGTGGCCTTGAAACTCGAGAAAACACAAAAGTCTCTATCTACAGCCAGTGTTTGGTTTATCTGTTCTGGGCTACTGTGATGATCCATGAAAAGCAACCCACAAGGTCTGGAGATAAAAACGGTTCATTCTAACAATGCAAGTGATTATACACTAATGTAAACATACAACAGATCCTTATAAATGTTATACACTGGACCTTAAAACAACTTCATGAAGTTTTAGAAAATATTTGCATATAAATTGAAATTATTTATAACTACATTTGCATTTTCTGCTCTTTTTTCCACTGAAGAAGTGCAACTTAATTAAACTAACCTAATTACAAACAAAAATGACATTTGCACATTATATCTGATTGCAAGGAGATGCCTGGAGGCATATCTCACAGCAGACATTTTGAGTTGTCACAGCAGGAAAAGTTGTTACTAATAACATTAATGCTGACTTAGTTGCCTTCAGCGACAGCATGGACCAGGACCCTGAAACTGAAGCAGTTAAATGGAATTAAGCCATGTGCTTTTCCCACAGTGACATGGCAACATGTTTTTTGCACAAAAACAAAAAACAAAACATTGTTTTTTGGCCAGGCCACAGCTCTATCTCTAGAAAACAATTTAATGTGACCTGTCCGGTGGTCCTAGATCAGCGCTCTTATTGTGACAGTATTTATGAGTATGGGTGCTGAACGGAGGCTGGCCTTAAGCGTGCTGTCCTATTACATTATAACTGTAAACAGACATAACACATGCAACACATTCTCGCACAGGGATTCAATACCCAAAGCTTTTGAAAAAGAAAGATTTGACACGTGGGTCACAAAATGTCGAAGCAGTTTCCTGTCCTGAAACAGCAGCAATAAAAGCTGCAGAGTTAACATTTCCGTTAGCTCCACATCCATCTATCATTGTCATGGAAACTCAATAGCACCTCTGGCTAGAGAGATAGAGAGTTGCTGGCTGAGGACTCACACAGTGAATCATAATTGGACTGATATCTTTCACATTTGGCAAATTAAGACTCTCTATGTCATTCTAATCTCATAGACCTGTAGCCAATGTTTGCCAACTCCACAACTGCAAAGAATATGATTTACATCACTGTCAAGTTGATAGGAATATGTTTAAGGAATAAATAGCTCAGCATTTTTGGAAATATGCTTATTTGCTCTCTTGCCAAGTGTGAGATGAGAAGATCAATGTCACCCTCATATTTGTATGTTAAATATGAAGATGGAGCCAGGAGAGCCAGGTCAGCTTAGCTGAAATGTGAAGGGTTTATGAGCCAGACTTTTTCTTGGCTGGGTGCAGTGACTTTCTAAAGTCTTGTCATCATCATGTGCTTTAGAGGTGCTGGTAGGCTGTTTTTTCTTAAAATCATCTTTTGACACAGCCAAGCTAGCTGTTTCCACCTGTTTCCAGTCTTAATGCTAAGCTAAGCTAACCAGCTGCTGGCTGTAGCTATATATTTAGCGACAAAAGAGTTGTATGAGTGGTCTCATCTCACTTGATATGTGTGATCATTACTTGTGCTACTGTTACACCCTATTTTAGCATTTACCATTATGCCTCATTGTTATTTGTGGAAACAGTGGCCGCTGCTGCAGTAAAACTTTAGTAGTTATCTGGTCTCTGTGTGAAATCATGCACAATTATACCATTGCTTCTAAACTAGTCAGAAAGTGCTTAATGCTTACTGTAGTAATGTTGTTATACATTATCAACACTTTCATACAGTAGAGAGCAAACACCTAAGTCAGTTAAAGTCAGTCCGTGAAGTTGCTTCCTTACAAATGAGCTCTCTGCTGTCTTTATACTGGCCATCAGTAGCTTGGTAAGAGTCATATATGGCTCAGCAGTTTTTATGGCTGACTAAACCACAAGGCTCTCAGTCACTGTGAAACCCTGCCAGAGGGCTACAGGGAGCAGAATGAAGAGGTTAGAACAATCTGAGGTCTCCATCTTTGTGAGAAACGCCACACTCACCCTGAAATATTTTTGGCAATGAAACTCCGTCTGGCCCATCTGTATTCGGGCCCGATTTGAGTTGGGCAGTGCATAATGATGTTTCTGAGCAGAGGGTGAAAAATGGCTGAGCACCGTAATGCCTTCCTGACAGACAAGCGCTCCAGAATACTGATCTGCCTGTCTGGACGTAAACAACTTAGTGGAGTGAGTTGTTAAAAAGAAACTCAAGAGTCTAGGGGAAGAAAAAATAGATCATACTCGAACAGATGCACTGTTGTGAAACAATGAAAATCATTTACATTTGCCAGGTATTAGTTTGCCTGAGTCTAAGTATGACGAAACCGTTTGTAATTAGTCAATGGTGAATGATCAATACAAAAACAGCAGTACTGCAGGCTGTTTTCTGTCTGTACTGTGGGATAAAGAGGGATAAATACCAAAACAAAAGGCTCCCATTGACTTCCCATGTACTCAAAGGTATAGATTGAAAGTCCAACACTCAATATCTCATGTCATTGCTCTTACTCAATTTGAGACTCTATATTCTCCATCCATTTTCTATATATCATGTGCAGTGTGTGGCTGCAGGGTGTTGGAACCTCTCCCAGCACACACTGGACGGGCTCTCTACATTATAAACAATCAAAAAGTGATGCAGTCACTTTGTCCTCAGAGGAACAGATGGCTGTACTGTGTATGCTTGTTCTTTAGCTACCCTGTGCTTCATTTTAGAGACAGAAACTTGTCGCACAGTGTTGTATAGTTGTGAAAGAGGCACCATATGTCGTGTTGTATATTATAATGGATATAATGGTTGATAGACTGAATCAGCACACAGCAGACCATCTGTACACCAAAGAGCAGTTTGAAGATTTGATTTACACTAAAACTTCTGAATTAGTTTATAGTTTGTTTTTTTAGCTCTGTGTGACACATTACATATAATGTAATCCTTGCATTCAGTTTGCTGATCATTTTAGCTTTTATAAAGTGTTTCCTTATGTTTGTGATGTTACCAATATTAGACTGAGTTTATTATATTAGATGGAGTTCAAACTTGAGATTAAGAGGGAACATGGTGACAAAACAAACTAATAAAATTTTTTTTTTAACCAAATCTTCATCTAGGCGGATATAAGCAACAGAAAATTAAATGGTTGTTTTCAGTCCTCAAATCAATTCTTAACACTTTAAGGTGTAGTGAGCACAGCAGAATGTTTTCATACAAAATTGAATACTGCATCTCCTGAAGAACTAACTAACTCCCTAAAATAAAGCACGACAGGAGAAAACGGTGCAAAAGCAATTGACAACCTCACCTGGTATAGCTTGAGTGCTATACACTGGACAGTCCTGCATGTATCAATTACTGCATCAAGTATAGATTTATATTCTCCTTTCTACTGGGAACCATGCAAAAATGTATATTGTTTAAGACAAAAATAGAAACTGCACTCAGGAGTTGACTATTTACAGTACATGCTAATTACTTTAGTTGGTTACTTCGAAAAAGCATGGACCTTAAACATTTTCCTTGTCAGGGTAAACATCTGTATTAAGTCCCCCCCCCCATTCATAAGTTCCCCATTTATTTCAAATGTTATCCATTAACATATTTTATCTTTAACTATGTAGATAATGTTATGATCGATGTCTTACTTTTGGCTTTGTATATCTGTTACAAGAGGAGTTCTTGCTGTATTTTGATGTTTGGCATGTATCTGGGATGGGCCAAATGTCTGGCATGACACAGAAACCACACTAGCTACATGCTAAATGGCGACTAGTACTACTAATTTGACTTTAACTGCACTCACCTAATAAACGGTGTGTATTTGTACCAGTAATACCTTCTTAAATGTGAGGTTTGTATTGTTGTTGTCTGTTTAGTTATTGGATTAAAACACAACACGGGCAACATTGGTTAACTGAAGAGAACATACAGTGTAAACATTTAAATAAATCCTGTGTTGGCAAATAGGAACGCAAAGAGCTTTATCTCCATCTCCCCCTGCCTCTCTGTGTGATGTATTGAGTAAAGCCTGCGACAAGGGAGCAGTGGAGAATGGGCTTTTAATCAGAAAGGCCAAGGCCTGTACAGGAGGAAGGGGGAGCTGGGGGGAGGATGGAGCATTACATAAATAGTTTTATGCTGCATCAAAATTCATTATCAGACCAGACATTAATCTTGTCAGATTTATATTTAGAAAGGGCTTACATCATGCTGGCAAACCAGGTTAATACTTTACAGCGTACAAGTCCAAAAACAATTGTTTATGTAAGCAACAACAGCCAAAAAGTCAACATTTACAAGTAAACTGTTTATCTACTTCTTACTGGCCTCTATTGGTGAGCAAAGGAAGTGCAACAACATTAACAGCTGTGTCACAGCTTACTGCAGCCTTAAATTGCAGGATTCTTATTTTAGTAACAAAAACAAGAAGAGACAATTTATTTTGCCTAGACAAATGCTGGAACTGTCAGCTCTACCCCTTTAACCTCCTCCAAACCTCTTCCAGATGAACATTCTGTGTATGTTGTCATCTTACTGCTTGCATCTTTGACAGGTTCTTGCATGTGAATAGTGTGGCAGAGGATGCAGTCATCCAAACACACTGATGAGAGATGGCACCCTTCAACCAAGAGTCATAAAATAGACTCACACCAAATGATGCAAAGTCTCCATGCGCTGCAGCTGTTTGACAGCTCAGAATGAAGATGCTCAGTGACACAGCAGCTCCGTACATCATAAAGAGCACACATAGGAGACAATACGGCATGTGTCCTTGGGCTAACCGGGGAAAAACTGAATTGTTTTGACATTTCTAGCAGACAGCCGATAGCACGCATAGACATAAAGATCTCAGGGGTGAAAAATCTCGTCTTTTCTAGAGACGTTTTTCCTCATTTGTGGGCTCTCTCTCTCTCTCTCTCTCTCTCTCTCTCACACACTACTCACAGGTACACCAAGAGATGAATCTTCATTAGCAACAGAAATCACTGAATAATTTATAGCTAATCAATTTGAGACACACACACTCACACATTAAATTAGCATTTGCAATGTTTTCTGGGGAGCTCCAGAGCAGCGATACAATTTCACCAGACTATTGACTGTAAAGACAGGATAAAGCATTAAATTCTCCCATTTCTTTGAGGAATATTTTCATTTATTCAGTTCCTAGAAGTTGGTCCAGAAAAACACATGATTTTATAGCGATTGAGCATATTGTTCTGACTTCCACCGCACAAGAGCTGCTTCAGCATCACTTAATGTGATTATTCGACATGTAATGCATGTTTTTCCTTCAGTATGAGTCATCAGACATTAACTACAGGCAAAGTTCAATGGTATAAGTACTGACACCATGGAGTGAAAACTGAGGGCTAAAGAGCCTTGCATACTGTGAGAGGCAGTTTGCTGGTATAGCTCCAACTGTGTCCTTCACCCATTTGATTCTGATGATTCTGACATAAAAACTACAGACTTCTGCCCCGAGCACAGCGGCACATCTCTCCCCTATCACTTAACCAGAAGCTAATTTAATTTATTTCAATAAAATTCCAAAACAGGTTTAAATGAGTTGCACTATGTCTGGCCGGCAACTGAGTCTACAAGAAAATATATTCTACCCCTGAGCTCACGCTCCTAAATTATGTATGCAACAGAGTGGATGCACCGTATTCTGCTACACTAAATGACCTTTCATGATAATTGTGGCAATGCGTCCTTGGGCTTTCAGCCTGGGAGTGAATATTATGCAACTGGGATGACTACACTGGACTATATGTTAGTTTCAAATGTCAAACATGTCAAGGATAACAAGGGCGCATGAAGAGTGTCCCTTTTGTTGCATCTTTTATGGAAGCAGGCACAGTATGCTGATATACTACTGGCCTGCTAAAAGCATTTCCAACATGACCCCAGAGAAGACAGGCTGGGATTCTGCTGCCTCCTAATGAAAAGATGTTGATTGCAATTATACACAAGACACTGGGAGTAATTACAGTGGGCACACATGTGTGTCTGTATTTCCTTTTAAGCTTTCTGATCTGTCTGTACACATCTACCATTAGAACTATCTATATGGCCATGGTACCCACCTACCTATCATTCTATATCTATCCATATACCTAAAGTACATACCCATGATACCAACACGATACCAATCTCCCTAGCCATCTGCCAAACCCTTACAAACCTTGTTAAGTTTTCTAAAAACCAGCAGTTTGACAACTAGGGCAACTAGGGCTGTGTATTGTTGTAGCTTTTTTAAATCTAATTTTAGGAAAAGTGTCAAAGTATAAAGAACACACCACCATATGCATAAAATCAGTACATGTACTTGCAACCAGAACAGTGGGATCTGCATTTGCATTCATCACGGTCACTGTAACATCCAACTTCATAGCTCTCAGTTTACATTTACAACACTGCTAACTAGGTTAGGGGTTTAAACATAAAAATCAATAGTGTTTTTGAGAATCAATTAATATCACAAAACAAAATATCGCGATACGATATTTTTTCAATCTTTTCACCCCTATTGACAGCTGGTGACTGTGGCTTTATTTCATTTTAAGACTAGATGCTATTCATGGCATCAGCTACGGTGGAAAATGTTATATTACATTCAATTCAGCCTTCTTAACAGAAGCACCCCCCCCCCAAAAAAAATTCCTGAGCCTCTTTAACATATTAATATCAAAAAAGGCACATTTTCAACAATGAATAATGGAATTCAAAAGCCAAACCCATGGAAGATTCTAGTTATGTAACCTAAAAACACCTCTTTAGAAAATATACTCCTATGGAATTTAAACTTTTGATGTTATCTCAATCCCTTGATAAAGAGCTGATGCAAGCCTAATACCACAGAGCATTGGCTTTGATAGGCTCTTCGACAGGTTGACAGGTGTAGGTCATGACTGCTTGGGTCTTTCTGTGCTTCCACTACCTCCGTGTGACATTGAACTCGGGATGACCCGAGAGACGGATGGCAAGGAGCACACAACTATCATGCAGCACAAGCTGTCTCCAAGGACGACAGCGCTGCCTGCCCTGGCAGCTGGGGCTGCGTGATCTAATGGAACTTCATAGTATGTAAAGAGCATGTGCTACCAGCAGACACTTCACTTCATATCCCAGTGCTGTGTGGCATATCAGAGCTTACTCTGCTTTAACAAGTGTGAAACTGTTTTCACACGGTTTGATCAGTGAAAAATGTCAAAATGTATATTACCACCAACTCCTGGGTAGCTAGCCTTGGTTAAGCTCTAGCTAATACTCCCTGGAGCTGTTAAATCAAAGTCACTCCTCCTCATGTGAATTTTTTTACGTGAAGCAGTTGCAGAATGTTGAGAGATGTTTGCTACAACTCAAGTTTTGTTCTTTTGACGCACTACAAAACAAGTGTTATCCCTCATTAACAAGGGAACTCCCCTCTGAGCTGATTACACACAAATTCAGTATGTCACCTTGTTTTGAGCAGTAATTGACACCGCAACTTCCTTTTCTTGTAAACCAATTAGTCATCTTTATCAAAACACAAGATTTTTCTGCATCATTTCCTCCAAATTAAGTCAAATCCCAGTTATTGCTAAATGAAGAGGTTTGATCAGGTAAGCTCTGTAGCAACACATCAAGTGGAAGAAGGGGGTGCGAGAGCGGGATCTCTAAAGCAAATTATTTCCTCCTGTCACATCAGGCAGGGCCAGCTGTGCCTGCAGTTGTCACATGTCACCTTCCATACAGCCATATGACAACACAAGACGACCTCTGGAGAGGCTGGCTGCAGCTTAGCATACTCTGTAGAACACTGCATCTCTAAATGTAATGCATTTTGACTTTCTGACTAGTCTTATTTTGCTAACAGCTTCTCTTTCTATTTTGACTCATTAATTATTTTGACATTTAATCATTAAGCTTCCAAAGCAGGACTGGTCTGAATGTTATCACTGTGTGGACGGCTGTCAAGGTCGTTTACAGCTGCTACATAATATATCAACTTTACTTTAAAGTAAAATGCTCCTTTAACAGCAGCACAACTCATAAAAGCCTTGTTGGTTATACTACACTGCCTTTAGCGTCTGCTTCTTGCACCCCTCTCTAGGGTCTGGAGGGTCAGAGAACATATCATTTATCAGGCCTAGTTAGTGCCACTGTTAGCGACCCACTGTGTGTGGGATAATTATGAGGCGGCCATGGATGTGGAATGGTCAAACCTGTAAAGACAGCAAAGAAACAGCTACTGTGGGTACGATAGATTTTTATTTCATTATTCCATCTCTGTGCTCATCATGTGCTTAATGGACGCCTGTTTACTGTAAGGCCATAAGTATGTGGACACCCCTGTCTTCATATATTTGTGTACTTTTGTACCCAAATCTATGGACAAATCTGGAATGTGGGCCACCCATTCACAGGTTTGGAACCAGGCTACCTGAACTCAATCACGTCTACAAAAATAAATAAATGAATAAATAAAACACTTCTGGGATGAACTTGAACATCCAACTAACTGTCAGTCAGGCCAAAATCACCACTGTCACTGACCTCACTAACGCTCTTGTGTCCAAATGGGAGCAAGGTTCAGAAGTCCCTTGGAGAACCTTAAACCAGAAGAATTGAGGCAATTCTGGCATACAGGTACTACACACAGGTATAATGACTAATGTGTGTCCACATACTTTTGGTCATATGGCATCACATTTTGTGCTTTCACAATCTTATTTGATTTTTGTCATTAGATTAGACAACAGGATTGCTCCCCATCAACAATGAAACAAAGGTCCAAAGAAGCAACAAACAAACAAGGAGCACACATAATTAAAATCCTGAAGAAGCTGCTAAGCATTTCTTTTTTATGAGGGCTGCAGTAGAAAACGGAATGACGCAAGACAGAGGATACTTAATACTATGAGTCATTTTCTGTTCCTCGAGATAGGCTCTGTTTTGGGCCGTTGATTAGTGAGATCAGCAGACAGCCTGGTCTGACCTCTTCACTTTCCCTGCATCATTCAACGTTTAGGCCGGCTTTCTTCTCTGGATGGATACAATCTGTTAAAATCCTTGACCAAGAAAAAATCTCATCACAGCTGAGGATCTGTGGGTATCCAAAGTAAAAAAGGAAGCAGTATCATCGTCCCTATAATTGAACATTCATGCTCACACAGCACAGAATGCCACTCGCTGTTAACCTGTCAGATGTCAGCATTAGCAAGTGATGCTCCATTTATGCAGACAATGACTGTATGTGCCTCTGCAAGCTATCAGGCAGAATGCTTTGTAAAGCTACTCTGCCACATAGACAGTTTAATTCCTGAGTTAACTGCTGCTAGCCACCCAGTCCTGGCTTTACATGTTCTTTAAATGGGATTGATGCATTTCTCAGTACCACACTGTAACATCCACAGAGAACGGTTGTCAGGGCCCACATAGAAAGCATATCAGAAACAGATGATTTGTATGGCAGGGCAGCAGGGATGGGTCTCTGAGAGAGAGGATGTTCTCAGAAAAACACGGACAGGATATCAAATATGGATGTCTCAATTTCACAAGCCCAGTACAGTGAAAATGAATGTATGATGCTGGTATGGTCACATCTCTCAGATAACCCCCTCCATCAGAAAGACCTGAAGCATTTCTGATTCAGTTAGTGAATATTTGCCTGGTGAGCACAGTATACATTTTTTTTTTTTTTTTTTAACCAAGATGTTCTGTGTATCTTGAAGTATATAAAAAGGCGCAACCTCAACATATTTGCTAATCATTGCCTATTGTAAAACCATTATCTTGTATTCTTCTTAATTTCAGACAGAGGTATACAAACAGAGGCTTCTCATTTGCAGCCAGCGACCGTCAATTTTTCCCTCTGCTGAAATGAGAGAGCACAGTTGTCATTTCAGCGAACGTTGGCTATTAAGCTAATAGCTTCATGAGTTTGTAGAAAATGCTGTCTCAGCTTAGTTTCTAATGTTTCCAGCTGACTACTTTTAAAATGAGAACCCTGTAAAATGGTCTACACTGTGTACATGATATTGTGCTAAAAGATTGAGGCTAAAGCTAACATGTCCCAGGCAAAACGACAGGATCCACACCTGATGGTCCATGCAGAGAACATGAAATGAGGCAATGGCCTGGTTCATGTATTGCAGTGTAGTTAGTAATTACAAATTAAGGAAAAATATAAAACAACACTTATTTCATTTCATTCTAATATAACGGTTTGGCTGCTTTGCCTATTTGGACAAACAGCTTAGATAAATGCTTTTTTGTTTGTATCTTCGATCAATATTTTTACAGTTACAACAGAAAAGGCTTTTAGGATGAGGTCTGCATGTGTTTAGCAAAGGCAATGCTATATCTGACAGATAGTTTTGCTGGGGTTACCGGAGGGTAAACTCATTAGCATTAAGCACCCACACAGCGGGGAAATACTACAGAGTGCATGTGGAACCCATCTCTCCAAAAATGAAGTCAAAAAGCAATTAAGGGATAAGTTACTACTGGTTGTAAGCCATTTAGTCAGACATGCTAACTCTTGCAGAAGTGGTTCCCAACCTTTTTCCTGAAGTGACATATTTTATAGATATTACATATTATATTCAATAATATCTGTACAGAACAACTGATGAACTGTACAATGAACCCAAATAGTGAACACAATAACTTCAGGGAGTTTGTGTAAAACGAGGATTGGGATAATTTTTAGATGACTGTTCCTGATATCATCAGGGAGCTTTTTATACAATTTTCTGTCTGCATTATGTATTTTTTCTTTTTTTTTTAACAATCCTGCATAATAGGCTTTATACTGCATACTTTCCAGGATGAAGCTGTTTAGCAGAGAGTGAGAGATCTGTGTATATAGCTTGTGTTCAGGTCTTCAAAAGTTTAAATCCGAAATAATAATCTAAAGTTAAAAAATTATACATTTATCAGATTTTCTTCACAGAAATGAACAAAATGCTGAGATATAAGACTACTGTATATATTTAAACTTTTCTTACACCCCTCAAGAAGGCCTCGCCATAATTTTTTGGCAACCCCTAGCGGTTGGGAACCACTGCCTTAGAGCAAACACATTGTTTAATCCATTCCTTATACTTTTGCTCGAGACCACCCTCCAAACCGTTCACTCGATGTCCACTGCTTCTACATATGGAGGAATCCAAAGTTTGTTTGAGTGAGCTGGTTTACTGTGGGTTGGGATCATTATTCAGAATTTCCACAATTAATGGGGAAATCCCAGGCATTTCTTTGGCTTCAGCTATTTTGGTAGTAGTGCTAGTTTACTATAATCATAACAGGTGAGCCAGCAGTTGCTGCTGACTCTGTGGCACATCTCATCTCGTGTGTGAAGTGCGACAGGCCCTATCTCACCTCCCCATTTTAATTTAGCTGTGGCTGGTGGAGAACAACCTTCCCAGCACTTAATCAGCACTGTAAGACTGTAAACACATCAAAAGCTGCAATCAGACTGCAGGGAGCTCATAGCTCACAGGTCAGGAGAGTGAATTGCATTTGATTAGAATTAGATTTAAGAGTTAGCAGTTGCTGGGATGCGGAGCAGATACACGTATACCGCCATACAATACACATGATTCAAATACCCAGATATAGACGGAGCAGCAGTATGAGGTCAAAGGATGGGCCTCATTGGAGTGGATTTATTTTTCAAGTCTTAAAAAGAATGGACAGGAGAACAATGTGCAATTATATTAAGTTCACATAAAGTAGAGCCGGGAATTCATGTATAACCAGCTCATGTTGGATGAAAATCAAATGTTGGTCGCTCTGCCAGATAGAGAGATGTATAGGTTCTATTTTACAGCAACACAGCTCAACAGCGTGAAGATTTGCTTTGACAACTGGGAAATGCAGGGGCACCTCTCCTGGAACACGATTTATTAAAGATATTTCATGCTTATTTACAGTGCACTGCCGTATAGTATGCACTATGTAACACCAAAACCTAATGAAGAGCTCATATTACACCCTGATTGCAGAAAATTACACAGATTAAATCAAACTAATGGTGCATTTGGAGGAGATAAGTGAGACAGTTTGAATTTAAATTAATTTATGTTAATTTGTTATTCTTCATATTAATATATAAAGGCAAAACAATATATCCTTCATATAGTACATACAATTTCACAAACCAGGTAGATTCAGCCACATTAGATGTTCTGTAGTCTATTCTCTCTTACATGCAGGTATATTAGATTTTTTAGTCTTTTAGTTTTGTACTTGATTATTGACTTTCTTTTGTTGAACACTGGCAATTAAAAGGAAATCCATTCATCATTTATTACATTATTAATAAATCAAAGTTATAATTTATTAACATGACACATTATTAACATTTTATATTAAATTAACAGGGAACTGTGAAATAAAATGCATAATTACACCTTTTTTTTTTACTTTGGACCAACTTTGGAAGTCATGAATGCTTAGAATAAAAATATATATACACATTTCCATACCAACCCATACACCATCTTTTCCTAATCCCCCAGTGCATTAGTATGATTCTGATGTACAGCCGGCTCACCTCATGTGCATTCACACAATGTCCACAGAGCACTCACTTATTGAACTTGACCTTACTTCTTTGCTGTAATATAGTATTTCTTTATATGTATGCCGTGTGCGTTGTGTTCAGGGCGGCACCACATTATCTAACTCTCTCCTTCTTTTATGATGAGTCATAGGCCCAACCTTAGGCAACAGAGCTCGGGAAAGGGGGGGAAGAGATGTGATTTGAATTCAGCAGCAGTCAGGAGGAGATGGAGGGAAAAAGGCAGTTTATTTTAAGATGCCTCTGTACCACTGGGTAGGTTTGTCAGAAATCATTTAGAGATGCTCCAGTGGAACTTAAAAATAAGATGTATATATGTATGTGTGTTCCAATGATTGTGTGAAAGCTTTAGGGGCAAACATGATTTCATAACCATGCAGTTTTTCTAAAGTGGATTAATCAAAAAGTGCCATGGGAGCTAAAATATCTGCCTACATTATATTAGTACTTTAATGGGGATCTTTTTAATGCTGGTCTCTGATCAGCTGATTGTCCTGCTGCTTGTTTGTGGTTACACAGCAAAAATTGGAGTGTTGAAATTTCAGGATTGAATATTTCCTAGTTGATCTTCACTCCCAAAGTGTAATATTAACACTTTCTGATTTAAATGTTGTTCAGTGTTGGATTTTTTTGATTGATTGAGTTGATAACATCAGTGTTAGCCAACCCTCTCTGGTGTTAGCCCAACTCATAGATGTAATTAAACTCCGCCCACAGAAGAAACGCATTGCACTTTGTCGGTTGGAGACAAGTATCACCATTTCCCTCCACTCGTATAGCTCTATATGATAAGTGCAATTAAGTCAAACTTACTGAAACAATTAATGCTGTGAACTGCAGTATGTACAATAAAACATCTACAAAGAATATGTTACTTACAAAGCCTTGTTTGTTTTTAGGGGCCACAAAATTGTCTGGTTGTATCTGGTTGTCTGTGTGACCTGGACTTAATGTTTTATTGCTCTTTTTCCCTTCCTGCAGAAGAGGTGAGAGACCGTTCAGAAGCTTGTTAATGACCCAGGTAGAAATGTTGATAT
>NW_023339807.1:4669469-4684359 GCF_004916995.1 Morone saxatilis
TTCCTGGATACAAAAGGATTGGTAAGTTTGGAATGAAATGTTTAGAATTACTTTACTTTAAATTCGAAAGTATTTCTTGTAGTAGTATTAATAATAGGTTAATCAATATATTCTTTCTCAAAGGTGGAACAAGACTATTTGTTCTTGAAGCCAAGCCTCTCTGATGGGGAAACAAGTGAGTTGTATTTCTTTTCTATAACTGCAGTTACAGTTGCTTTATTCATTAATTTATGAATTTGGTTTATTCTGTATGTCTGAAAGTTGATCAGATTTTTGTAATAATAATGAGCAATAGATAGACTCATAATGCCTCTTCCTCAAACTTTAAAAGTATTGCATTTGAAGAGTTTTGAGTTTATTCTTGTGACTCTTTGTCCTCAGCCTACAAGAAATGACCTCCCTATTGTTGCTGATACATCTTCTTTCACCACCACCTGGAGGACCGAAGTCTCCAAAAACTATTAAGGTGATTATAATAATTTGTCACATCACTTTCTTAGCCACGTGTGTAAAAAAGGATTGTTAAAGTGGATGAAATTGTCTTCACGGTTATCAGTTGGACAAGACTCCAGTGCCCAGCTGACTGTTCGCCTCCATTTGTGGTCATTGTGCTAAGCTAAGCTAACCAGCTGTTGGCTGTCTATGGCTTAGAGATATCTCTCTCTCTCTCTCTCTCTCTATATATATATATAGATAGATATAGATAGATCTCTCTCTCTCTCTCTCTCTCTATCTCTCTCTATATATCTATATATCTATATCTATATTTTTTATATATATATATATATATTTTTTTTTTTAATTATCTTTATTATATTTAGTGAACAGCCATGAGTGGTATCAATCTTCTCATCTAACTCTCGACAAAGTAAATAAGCATATTTGGAAAACTTAGAACAATTACTTTGAAAACACTTTTCTTTAAAAGTACTGTAGCATATTTCCCAATAAAGTTGTAAACTAAGTGCTACTCTTGGTTCAGACCAGAATCTCTCTCGATAACAGAAGACCATTTAGCCAAACAGGAGCACATGGGCCAATCTCTACAGCCTTGCAGGCCACTTTAGTTGCACTACTTCAGGGCTCAAGGAGGGAAAGAAAAAAGCAGGCTACACATTGGAGTAAGTGGAGCGAGCAGCCAGCTCCGTGTGGGAGGCTGATGAGCAATGGCGTATCGTTGACGCTACCTTAGCCTTCATGTGAACCCTGAGTAAAATGAGCAGCAAACTGGCACCTTCTTTCCTCTGTCGTAATACCCACGCTCGTCATGAAAATGTCTCAGTGCTCTGATTTCTCTACAACTCTTCAACTTCATGTCAAACTCTACTTTTATATTTACAATTGGGTGAGAGAGCGCTAGTGGTAGGTGGCTGAAGGGCTTTTTAAGTCAAGGGGGACTGCACTTGTAGAGCTGTTTTGGATATTCATAACAGCCTTGTATTTGATTTCTTGACAAATGCAATCAGCTAAAGAGCAATGCGGGGCCGTCATGACCGCAATGTGTCAGCTTCACAATGATGCTTCATTTATTCAATTTTCAACTTATCTACAGTTGTTTTGTACATGTGTGGGATCAAGAATCATGCTCCCAACGAAGAAGGCATTGTAGTATTTAGTGTTTTAAGACATTAGCTTGAGTAATGACATTTATAATTTACTACGCCATCTCTTGTTAACTCATAAATCAGAGTCAGTGTCACATTGGGTTACCTTTCAAAGAACAAATGCTTGTGGCTTTTAGTTTTTAAAAGCGCTCTGGGACCACTATATACCCTCCTAATTCATTACAGACCTGTAAAGTCAAGCCCTTACAAAGGTCTGCTAGAGGCACTGCATCCCATCAGATCAAAGTGGTTCAACCAATTTTTAAAACGCTTTAATATAACAATATATCAGCAAATATATAAGCATCAATATAAAAGCTGTGGAATAAACGTTCTAATATGCTGAGCATGTTTACTGCTACTGTGCTACTGTAAATAAATACAATGTTTGAAAATGTTGTTTATCGGAGGCTACAATCTACCTCAATGTACTTCAATACACTGAAAAAATTAGGTGTCATCATTTATTCAACACACAAATACAGTGTGCTGAAACTGTTTTTCCTCAAGTCTCACCCATTCTTTTTTGTGACTCTTAGGATAAAAGACCATTATTACCAGGCTTATTGTCTCAAACTCCTTCAAGATCTGGCATACAAGTTAAAAGGTCCAGGGTGTAACATTTAGGAGGATCTATTGGCATAAATGAAATATAATATTCATGTTTTCATCAGTGTATAATCACCACAAAATACAAATAGTTGTGTTTTTGTGACCTTAGATACAGATGCTGCGGGTCACCTCTCATGGCGGCTGCATACTGAACCGCCAGTTTATACAGTAGCCCAGAATGGACAAATTAAAAACTGTCTCTAGCTAGGGCCATTCGCGTTTTTGGTGCATTTTGCATGAAATCTATAGGTAAGTACAATTTCTATTTATTCCAAATGTATCCAGTAGGTTCTACATACCTGAAAGGTACAATTATGTATGGCTATTATACATACACCATGACTAACATCTATTTCTATTATGAATACATAAACATTAAGAACACGAAAGGGGCATATATGATGTATGTGCTTTCGGAGCTTCTGTAGCGTGCTTGGCTGTTCTAACCACAGCTGATTGTTATGCTGCAGGTGAATTGACTACAATTTACTAAAGTTTCAAACATCGGCGACTCGACGCCAGAACCATGGCCACGAGTTTGTTACATTCATGTCCGGTAAACGCATTTTGAAGTTTCATGAAACAAAGACTATCCTACCAACAGTCAACTTAAAAAAAAAAAAAAAAGGGTTTATGTAATCTGAGTAAGGGGTTTAAATACAAGGATAACATAGATTTTTTCCCCAGGAGATTGAGAAAATTCTCCTAATTTTGACGCTAAACGCTGATGTTTGGGTGATCAATGGTTTTCACAAGACAGGTTGACATATACATTTGATGGACTTATTACACCCATATATCAAAATATTCTAATTTTCATCAGTGACATAAGTAATTCTCATATGCAATATATCTAACTCCCACATATGTAGCCTACAGAAATGACAGGTAAGTGATTTCCACGTTTGCATATTATATTTCTGTAAAGATTATTCCGTTTTACATTCTGCTTTGTCCTACAAAGACTTCTTTTATTTAAAGCACTTTGATTTTAGCCACCGTAACCCACGCCGCTGTCCTCAGATGCCATTGTCGGTCACTCACTTTCGGAAAAGGCAAAAAAACAAATGGTATGATTCATGCTTTAATGCTTCCTGCCAGATAAGGATGAGCTCAGAGCGCATTCATCAAAAAAGCAGAGGCCCTGCAACAATAAATTCAGCCGCTGCACTTTTCCACGATCACAAAAAATGTCACAGCAGTCAGCAAATTGAGTTAGATGCAATGGCAGTGGGAGATAGCCGTACATGCTGCATATCTGACTCCTAATTGCAGGCTGTTTGAAGCCGTTTTGTCTAGACTCAGTTTTTTTCTGTATTTATTTATTCTTAATCTGTCCTTATATAAGATATGAGCCACAAGGATGAAAGCCCATGCAGGCAGAGAAAGACTGCACAGTTACAGAAGCAGACTATCTTTGAAATGGTGGCAGTTGTTTTCTTTTCCTCTGGCACTCTCCCCACAGTGAATTATCATGCTTAACAAACACATCCAACCACCCGGAGGTGCTCTCTCTGCTGCTCTCTGGCTACCACTGGCCCAATCTGTTTGCATGACATAATACTGCACCCTCGGAGATAAAGAGAGGACGAGACAACAGGAAGAGAGATGCTGCTGGCATTACGAATAACTGTTATAGCATATGATAAATAGAAAACTTTAAATATACACCAGCTTTGCTTCCAGTGCAGGAGATGTAAATTAGCTTGGTCTTCCTGTGTTGATGGTGCTGTTGATGTTTTGTTGTTATTTCCCCCTGGTTGAGCAGCATTTACCCTCTGGATGACATTGAGAACTGCTGGTGTTTCAATGTGAGTAATGAAATAAAACGTTAATTTGACTCTTCTTCGGTTGTTCACCCCAGGTCAGAGATCTCCTGGGGCACCAGCTGCTGCACCTAGCTAAGCTCCAAACCATCCATCCAACCAGGGGATCAAGGAGAAAGAGAGAATGAAAGGAAGGAACAACGAGAGAAAAAGTCATGCAGTAAAAACAGATAATCAGAGGGAGAGAGACGGCTTGACCTGGCCTCAAAATGACGCTTGATGCTTAATGTTAGTGTATAATGTTTGTTCAGGTTGCACAACATGAATAATAATTGTGGAAAGCCCTTGGATAGCATTTGTCCTGCAAAGCATTAATCCCTTATTAGGTAGTCATGACCAGAGCCATATCTTTTGGCTAACTAGTCTCCATTGTCTTTTTGGCCCTGTTTACACCTGGTATTAACATGCATCCTATGTAATCTGGTCACAAGAGGAGAGCCCAAGTACGTCAGTTTACACCATTAGAAGGCATCTCGGGTGACGATTTGTCATCGGATCTCACTTCCCCAGGATAAAAGCAAATAAACACGTTTACCTGGCTGCAAAGACAAAACGCGTAAGACATAAGACACTTTATGACCAGCAGCATCAGTAGTTTGACTGAGAGCTCCAGGCCAATGCGTCTAAACCGACACACTGGGACACACAGGGACACACAGACACAATGTTTTTTTTTAACACAAACAGATAAATAAATTATAAATAAATGTATAACATTTTTCGAATTTACAAGAAGGGCCAAATAATAAAGAATTTGTTGTTAACAGCGTTTCATAAAATGTTTAAAGTTTCTTCTCACTCAACTCTCAAAATTGTGCGATTTTTTAAATTGGATATTGCGGTTACTAGTATAATGGTGAAATCCGTGTGCAGACACGTGATTTGGATTACAGTGAACCAAATGGAAATCAGACAATGTGTTTCTGTATACTTACAAGATAGCCCAGACAACCAATTACATTGCACCTCGGTGGTCATTTACAAATGTATTTAGAGCCATACACTTGCGGATTGCCCAAGATGCATGTTAATATCAGGCGTAAATAGGCTCTTTAGTGGTCGGGCAATCTACGTTTTCCTTTAAGTTTTCCTGGTGTTGATAGCTTCATGAATTTCTGTGACGTTTCAGATGGTTGCAATTTCATGGCGTCACATTTGCTTTCAAAAGTAACGCCATCCAATCAATCAATCCAAGCATATGGCTCTAAGTAAGTCAGTTCACAGCTGACATTAGAATGCGCCTTCAAATGCGTCTTGAGAGACTACTTGTGATCATATTGCACTTCCCCGCTCTATATGCAAATAAAACCGTGCATAATTTCTCTCTGGTCTTTGCAAAGACCAAATGCGTTGCTGCCACATATCCACCAAACAGTTTTTTTAGTACAGGTATACTGCCCTCCAAAGCCTTACCGCAGTAACTACACCATTGACTTGACTGGCAAGCCAAATGCATTTTAGGTAGAACGGCGGTTATGTGCTTATTAAATATGTATTCTGCAAGTAATTTCCATGACCAATTATTTGATCTATGACCCCAAAAATGCAGATACTGCACTCTGTCTTTGTATTACCATAAACAGATATGTAGGTAGTGCAAAGCCACATCCGACTGTATCTACAGTCAGAGTTTCTTCTTCCTGACAAAATCTAAATCTAATTTAATATCTTAATACATTAAATCTGTATTTTGTATTGTTTCATGCATAAAAGGTTTAAATAGAGGAGTTATTAAAAATGCAAGTATTATTTTGTGAGGTTTAACCTGTGAAACATTTATTTTATTAGCACAGTAATACCTTGTCCCGTTTATCTAGCTAACACTAACCTAACTATTATTACTCTTTACTATAATCAGCTTATAATACACAGATGAAGTAAGAGTTCCCAGTGGAGAACATGAACACACCGCAGTACTCTTAAATGTAAGCAAGGTTGTTACCAGGATGGTAATAGCTGCGTCAACCACGTAAGCAGGTGATCATATCTAATGCGACACAGAAAACAAAAAAGGAACACAAGAACACGGAGGACGTTGAATGTTTTGTGTTCTTTCTTCTCGGTATGTGGCATTATTTATTACAACAAGGGCACAAGCTTTGTTTGCGAAAAGGCTGCAGGCAGCAAGACAAAAGACCACTGGAAAAAAACAAAAACCAGGAGAGTTTCGGGACATCCTCATTCAGGCGAGCCAGAAGATCTCTAACATGATACAACATACAGCAGCCCATCAATGTTTGATCTGGGGCGGTATACTGTCCACCACTTGAGAACATTCTGCCCCTGTGGCAGGTCCCCCCGCCAATTCTATCTATATCCTGGAGCCAATGTGAAGCACTAATCTGATCTAATCTAATCGAGAGAGCCACACACAAACCCGCTGCATATCTCACTTCATGGATTAACAGAGCAAAGTGGGAAAAGGATGAAAAATAAAGTGAGTCAGATTAGAACTGATCACTTGAAAGCCTTCTGAATGACGGAAGAAGGGGGGAAAAAAACCCAAGAACAAAATTGTTAGGAACCTTCCTATTCTAAGGGGTGGTGCAGCTAGGCTTGCTACCCCCAGCAGTGGTGAAAGCTCGCCTTTGAAGTTGGAAACGGAGCCTGGAATGCAATCCTGTAAAATATAGTTCTAAATAAAGCAGCATCAAAATTTCATTAGCTGGTGCCCATGGCCTGCAGGCTCACTTTCACCAATTTCACTAGGTGACATTCAACCTCTGTACATTGATCTGATACATTTCGACTGATGAAGGCTCCTGGGGATACGTATAGCTGTTTCTTTGTTCTGCACCCACAGCATACTCTTTTTGAGGGGCCTCAGTTCAGCTCGAACTGTAAGATTAAAAAATGAATACCGCCTCCTAGAGCTACAACATGCACCAATTCACACATTAAAATAACATCAATTATTAGCCTGTGTCACATGCCTATGTCTGTGTAAAAATCCTGCTCCTGGGGTGTATAGTGTTTGTTGTTGTCGTGCAGCTGTCAAGCACAGAAAGGTCACAGCGACAACAGGAGAAAGTGAGGAACATGTGACCAGAGGACAAGGCCTGTTCTAAAACACTGAACATTCCTGTTTGTTTTTTTCTTGCGGATCTTATAGCTCAGGCTAGGGTGGACAGCCGTATGTTGTAGCAAGACAGCTCATCAGAGTTGATGACAACGTAGCGGGTGGGAAACTGAGGAGGAGACGAGGTGTGACAAATAACACACGATGCCTCAAAGAGAAAACGTTCATGTTAAATTCTAAAAACTATGACCTTTGTGTCATTTTTTGATGTTTCTATATGTTGATGTTGAGGTTTACGAGGTGAGGTGGATCCTTTGGGTGGATCTACATCCCATCCCCAACCACTCACTTTGATTACCCAAAGCCAGAGAATGCTGGGTACATGTTATGAATGAGGACAACCCTGCACTGTGTCCTGGGAACATCCCCTAATAATACAAATGCTATAAACATTAACTGGATTCATCCTCGTAAAGCTTTAATACAAGCCCTGCAAAGTTGACAGCAGGCAACAACAACAAAAAACTACGAAATAGAGCAGAGACTGGTTGACTCTCAGAGGCATTTACTTGACATTTCTAGGCTAGACAGAACGCACAAATCACATACATGAAATCTACATTAAGTCTGCATTCACACGTAAAATACAAAGGTTTAGCTAATGTTTAAAGCTGCACTAATCAATATTTTCAATGATAGATCAGAGCAGTATGTGTAATGTAGAAATGACAAGTGACAAACCAATACAACATTTACATTTGTAATGTTACATTTTAGCTTCTTTTAGCCAATTGTTTTGGTTGTCTGGTTGTCTGCTAGCTGCTGAGCACTTAACAGCTAAGTCAAAGCTAGCATCACATATGTGTTTTAAAAAGTAAAAACAATGCAAGGAACAAAAAAGTCAAAAGGCATTGATTTTGGTCCTTTTTAAATTGAGCCTGACAATGTCCAAGTTTCTTTTCCGCTTTATTGAAACTGGCAATGAATGACATTTGCAGCAAGCTAAGGTAGTGCATGGCACTAATGGTCTCTTGTTGCTTGTGAAGCATATAAATGCTGCAAAATTAGCACTGCTACATGCTTTTACAACATTTAGAAACATCACCAGTGTCTACTCAGTTTCAAGAGTGGCTATGGGCTCTTATTGTTTTCCCTGCAGAAGTGCCACAACTACTTTCATAACCTTTCCTTTTCCCCACACAACCCCAATCCACACATGAAATGAAAACACGAAACATATTGGTAGGAGGAGGTCACCATTTCCCAAAATTACAAACTGAAAAAGGCCAGGGCTGCTTTTGTGCAACCATTTTCATCAGAATGGAAATAGAACCAATCTGAACTTTACTTCACTGACTAAAGCGGGAGGATTCCATCTGCCACCACAGTTGCCAGAGTGCACTTACATCAGACCGGGGCCATGTGTTTTAGACAGCCCCAACATACAGTACATCTGCAGTTGTCATGGTAGTGACGTTTATCCCACTAGAGGAGACAGCGTAGCACATGAGGCCAGGATTTTAACACAACCACCAACGACCTGCAATAAACTGTGAATTTGCCTCAAAAAGGCGTCATCTTGACAACAAAACTGATCGACTGTGATGCTGTTCAGTCCAGTGGCTGTAACGCTCAGCCGGAGATCTGCATGTCAGAGCACAGCAGGAGCTATGATTTTATCTCTGGCTACTGGTTATTGACCATCGCTCCGTTCACCTGCACACCAAGCTCTCTTTAAATAGCATGCCAAATCAATAGAGTGGTTGAGTCAGTCAAATCAACTGCCTTCAATCAATATCAGAAGTTAGACTAAACAACGCTTTCATTATACAGAGAACAGCGGACAAGGCGATGTATCAGGTAACATATTTAATATCAATAGGGAATGAAAAGATAACAGAATTTAACTCTTGAAATACACTCAACTGCTTTCTGTGACATTCATTCATTTATGAGTACATATATATTCAGTGGTGCACAAACACTGACACTTACAAAACCTTTTCCTGCATATTTATCCAGCCTTACTTTGTTGAGGACCAAGGAGAAACCGTAGACATTAATGTGTCCCTTGACATTTGATACCTCCCTCTTTCCTGTGTCAGCAGAAAGCCCCCTTCTCTCGCTTTCCTGCAGTTTAGCACTTCGCAGGCTCTATTACTGATGCTGTCACTTCCTATGTCCAGGATCTGCTGCATCGAAGGCTGCCTGATCAAAATGCTGCTGCCGTCTGCATTGTTAAACTTAGCAGGAGAGGTACAGACTAACTTGGACATCTCTAGCTGTGAGACTGATTATATCCTCATTGTTCTTGCAGGCTACTCTCGTCCACTCTGGACCGGGGCTCCTGCAGCACACACAGCACACACAGCCCACCCAAGGCCTGCATGGATTTATGATAAATGTGCAGCATTACATTCTGATCTTCCGAGCCTCTTCTATGATGGATTAGCCCTGGTTTGATTGTAAGACATCAGAGCCAAATGGGAGTCTCGAGAGAAGCACTTGTTCTTTTATCAATTAGACTCGGACTTCAAAACCTCAGATCTACCTCTTGACATTTTCAAAAACTTTTTTCATTTTAACCTCTTCATACAAACTGACAGTATCGCGACAGTGCTTGTAGTATATGAGGACCATTTTTTCATTTGCTCGCTGGCTCTGTTAAGAAGTCTAGCTAAGTACATATCTCAGTCCAACATCTGGTATAATTATATAATCTGGGGTGTCCTAGAGGCCCCGCGGTTAGGGTGCAACACCCCTGGCTCTCGTCCAGCCAGGCACCTTTGTTGCATCTTTTCCCATCTCTATCTCCTGTCCGCTATCAAATTAAGGCTTAAAATGACCAGAAACTACTTTTAAAATATTAGTAGTGAGATAGTGAAGGTAAATAAGAATTCTACAATACAGAGCGGAGTGAATTTGCCTCTACCTAGTCCTTTATTTTCAACGCACCTCATCTCAGAACGTACAATTACACTTTTAATTAAAGCCACTTCACATAATTAAATCCATTGTTCTCTTCGCAAAACACAACTGTTTTCACTTGATATTAACGTGTATTTTTTATTTTCATTATTTTTACCTTTGGTTGGTTGCAAAAAAAGTTATTGCTACTTAGTGCAGGTAAAATAAAAAAGTAGCTGTGTCCAATCCGTCATCATGCATTGATTAAAGTTTGTTTGTAAGTGTCATGTCAGCAATGAGAGTTAAAAGGAGCCGGTTTATTACAACTTGGGTCTTACCCCCCCATCAATTAGAAAATTGTACTGCCAGATTATACTACATAAATTAAAATAAATCTAAAAGAAAACACCCAAAATGTGAGGCTGTGTCACCCCCTCATTCACTATTACCTAGAATAGTTTACTCCGGTTTAGCAGTAAATTGTGATTTTAGACATTTGTGAATCATCATCATTTCATCTAGAAAATGTGAATTTTATTGTGAGATTTTGGAAGGTATGTAGTAGTGCATAAACTTCACATGCAATTCTAAGTGCCCTTAAGTGGGACTATAGCACAAACTAGAAGAACTGTAATTTGAAGTTTAACATACTGCACTTAGTGCACAGCTTTACAAAGATGGTTAAAATGCTGACCAGGGTTGTTGAGGTGTCCTGTTATTTGATTATAATGGACACCTGCCAGCCTCTCGGAATCTAGTATTTTCTGTGGCCAAGTTACAGGATAATTAAATGCAAAAAACTCACTTAGTATTCAACTAAATCAATCATGTACAGCCCAGCTTAATGTATATTACATTACAAAGTCCTCAAAGTGCAAGATAGATAATGTCTTTGAATGTGTGGCTTTCATGCACTGAGTCACAGCCACACTGTTGCAACAGCCTTCAAGGTCGCACCAAGGAGAGTCAGTGTGCAGCGCCGGGATGGCAGCCTGTTCATCATGATTGGATCAGCAGGCCTTTGCAGGGGGTTAACACATCCCAGCATGCACTCTACTCCCCAGACACCATTCTCTTCCCTCTGCATACATAAGTAATCAAGTGCAAGGCCCCTTGATGTCGATCAACAGCTCAGAGGTACCGACAGTCACATATCCAATTACTCCTTATGAAGGTCAGGATAAGTGGGGGGGTCAACGTCAGATGTGATATTTTGTTAAGACTGTAATTACTAATGTGTCGTCAGAAGCTTAACTACCATGATGAGGATGTGACCTATTGATTGCTGTATAGGAGAGGGCAGAGGTCCAGGTGCATGCACGCTATGTCATCATGCTACAAGAGTACACCAAGGACATACTGCACATGTCACGAACAGAGTGTGCGCCATGACGGATAAATGTGTTTACTTTTTTATTGTTTGGATTGTTTGTGATGAGTCATCCAGTGAGGCTGAGGAAGAAGGACCACCACAGGAAGGCACCTTTCCACAATGTACCACTGTGATGGGGAATGTATGTTTAGCACACATCCCAGCCAAGTTACATTTAACTCAGATTTCATGTGGAAAAGCTCTGGAAAGATTTGACGAAAAACCACTAATGAGCCCAACTCATATTGTGGTAATTTCATTACAGCTCCCGCTGAAAGCAATTACGGGTCTAGTTGTTGCACCTTCACGCCGTCTCTCTAAGATCTCTGTCTGAGCTGCCGCCAGCATGACAGTTATTTCCTGTTCCTGTCCTAACAGTTTCCAAAAACAGCTGGGAGGAACTACTTTGAACTGATGACCCAACATGGTTGACAACCAAAGACAGAAACCAAAATTGTGACAGTCATCTAAACAAACACCCCCACCACCCTGGAGGATAATGCTGAGTGACTTCAACTGGAAACCTGAGGTCACACCGAGGCTGTGTTGTGCTATGCAAGTGTGAAAATATTATGTTGTTAATATCAGTGTGTTCTAAGAGCTAAAACACAACTGAGGTGTTACCTCTAGAGGACGTCTCCACGCAGATGGCATGTAGATTGGAATAGTAAATAGGAGGACAGGTTGGAGTAAACAGTGAAACAGCTGACAACATGGTAACAATATTCCTCTCAGCCCTGAACTGAATCCTTGTCCACCCACACTGGTTCACAAAGAAAGGGCCATGTATGAAACCTTTTTGCTTGAAGAGATGACAAAAATAGACATGAGACACCTGTGAAAAACTTGCCTCGCTACAGAAATGCCTAGAGTCAGGAGTATTAAGAAAATAACATGATTATTTACAATGGGTCGAGTTTTTGTAGCCTTGGACTTTACACAAGCAACTGTTTTTTGTTTTGTTTTTTTAAACAGATGTTCAGTTTTATGTCATCATTTTAGTCCAGTTATGCAGTTTGAGTAAAGACAGCAGAGTATAAACTGTTTCTCCAGCTGCTCCCAGGTCTTCAAACAGCTTCATCCTTTGATTGTACTGTAATATATAATGTTTTCTTCTTATTAAAATATTTATTATTTTCTATTTTCTATACCGATTTATAAAAATCGGTATAGAAAAAGAATTATTCAGGAACCGGTACTGAAGTCAAGGTATCGGTACTGGTATCAAAAACTTTAACGATACCCAGCCCTACCCAGACTACCTTAGAAAACAATACGTTCTAGGAGTTGTTGAGTTAGAGAAAACTTTCTAAACTTTGTTAAACGCTGTCTACAACAAATCCTTAATTATTTGTCCCCTGTTTATTCTGCAAATGTAAGTTATTCCCTTCTTTGTATAAAAAGCACTGTGGCAGTTTGTCGCAGTACCGGCGTGTAGGCTACTCTGTGCCAGTATAAATGATATGCCTTGGCAACAGCAAATCAGTTGCATACAGTTATTTCTCACTGTACATCATTCATCTCCCGTCTGTACGCTCTGCTGAATAACGCATCTGTGGTGCTTTCATGGCACAAAATAGACGTATTATCACTAATTAGAGGCAAGTTTCTTTCAGCCTTTTCACTCGCTCGCTAGATTTGAACAACAACCTATATTTCATGTTAGCTAAAAAGAATATCTGTAATGTTATGTTGTGTACGTATGCAAGCACACTGTACGAATTGCATTTAAACCTACCTAGGATCCACACACAATTCGAGCCAGACTACCTCCAGATGTGGTCAGGCAGACCGACCGCAATGCATTTACACCTTACATTATCATGCATTACTCCTGAACTGAATAACGTGTCCAGATACAAATTGCATTTTAATACCGGCCGTAAATGGAGTAAGAATGTAACATAATGTCAATTGTGTCTGTGAGGCTTGATCTTAACGTTATGATTGACATCTCTGTCCAGAAAACAATGCAAATTTCACCAAAACTCTACAAGAATCATACCTCTCCTCTTTATGGAGCTGATTAATGTCAGCTCGCTTCAGCAAGTAAGAGTTAAAATGTGTAACCCAAATCAAAGCTATGGTGCATCACTTCATAAATGTTCTCATCCAGAATGAAAGACTCAGATTAACAGCGCTCCAATTCCATTTTAATGAGCATATGTAGACACAAACAATCAGGCTGTGGATATGTGCGCTCTCAGTGTATCCATAATAACGAAACAGCTCATATCACCAGAGGAGAGAGCACTAAACAAAGTCAGAGGCACAAAGTGCTAATGCTTTGGTTTTATTATCCTTGCCTCTGTTCATTCCATTCAAATGAAAAGGTAAACTGCTACGTTAAGATGTTTGACTGATTAAATTTTAATGAAAGACTTTTAATTACGCCCCAGCATTGTACGTGTTGTTGGAGATGACTTGAGGGAACCCAGGAGGAAAACCAATATTAAAAAACCCACAGATAAAGCCACAACAGCACATAGCAATCTCTGACACATACACAGATTTCCTCATCCACTTTATGTTACGTTCAGCAGTTTAGCAAGAGCAAAATGCTTTGTTTTGTATTCAGCAAAAATGTGAATAGGCTTTTGGAGTCTTTGAATTTCAAGATGGCAGCCTATTATAGTCATTTTGAGCGTATCCGTGTCATGGACTGTGCTGACACAGCTCCCTGAAGATGGAGAGCTGGCTTTGTTTAATCATTCTTTCGCCCACAGTATGATGATCACACACACTGCGAGGAGACAGGTGGATAGATGCAACGTTGTGACAGCACTCAGTCCCCATCACATTGTGATACCTTAACCTCCCCCTATACCTCACTCTGCCACAACAGAAACTTCCCGCTGTAAACACATTCCTTTAATCTTTTTGTGGACATCTCATCCTGACAGACAAATACCTGAAATAAACCTTCTGGGGCTATGTGAAGCTAGGACTATCAAAGCGCAGGCTAAGGAGCAATCAATATCTTACCAATGCAGTGGCGAGTCCTCTTGTCAATGTAAATCAGGACTTGAGAGGTGATTGTCAGTCTAATCTCACCATATGGCTCCTACACTGTGGATTCTGCTGCCATCAATACAGAACCCTCTCACATATCTATGGGCTTAGCTACAGATAACAACTCAGTGTGTGTGTGTGTGTGTGTCTGTAGTATATAGGGAGAGAGTATTTCAATATATAAGGTCAAATGTAAACCTCTGATATTCGTAAGGATCAGTGGCAGAACATTAAAGAACAGAGGCACCGTATACATATTTGTAAAAACAAAAAATATTTTTAGCACAGAAGCCTCAGTTTGGGACGCAAACAGGAAGGAGTTCTCTTTAGTTATGGCAAGAGACTGCAGGCGGTTCGCTTTTATCTTTTTAACTCTCACACAGAAAATACCTAGATTTCACATCAACTTTTAAGTCCTCAGAGTGCAGTAGGTTTAGAGACAGATTTCAATAACACATATGCTGTTTGCAACGATACCACTCGAAATGTTTAGTTACAGCAATGTAAAAACAAAATGTAGTATAAAATGCTTGGTGGC
>NW_023339807.1:4684374-4693061 GCF_004916995.1 Morone saxatilis
GCTTAAATTAGAGTAGACAAACACAAAATTTTGCTTTGCATTTTTGGTTTTGGAAAAGCTGATTCTGTATGATAAACATGTATTGTGCAAATGGTGCACTTGCAGATATGACCTACTCTCTATTCTGTCACCAGTTTGTAGTAAGAAAGGTTATTTTTTAAATGTCATCTACATGGGAAAATACATCTTCTGGACAGTTTGCACAATTTAAATTTTCCATTTTGAAAGAAATACCTCTTAAAAAATGAGGAAATAAATGTGAATAATATTGTGATTGACGTAATGAAGGAGCATGGGGTCATGGGAGTTGATGTCAAAGAACAGCCACTTCCGATAGAAATCTATCTGATGTGAAATCCTGTTCACAGATGAGGTAATGAATTCAGTTTTTATTCATGTTAATTTCGTCACATTCGCCAACTTCCTACCTGGAAGTTAAAGCAACTAGGGCAAGTTGGAAAAAGTACTGTTAAGTGAATAACATTTCTATGGGTTTAAACATTGTTGGAAACGTCTGAGATAATGTAAGTACACAACTCTATAATATATAATGTAGGTCAAGTCCTTTTTAGACATTTTAATTAGGAAAACGATGCATATTATACGTTTGAATACAAACCAAACCCAAGCTGTGAACTTCGCCACTTACTGGTAAAGCAAAGTGACTACTTCTACCCTGCACTCAACATCCAGAAAAGCCAAAGCGATAAATGATTTATGGATGAGGACTGTACGCTACCACAAGCCACATTAAAAATACAGAATGTACACACAACAAAGGAGGACTGTAAACTGGGTCTCCTAAACTTCCTTCAAAGGCTGTGTGAGAGTATTTACACTTCTGTTGAAAGGGTTCTCTGGGGTCAACCTGGTTAGAAGGGTGACAGCTAATATGAATTCAGACGCATATATAGGTGAAGATATTGTTTCTCAAATTATATAGTTCACACTCCTTACCCTTAAATAATGAGGTTTGTTTTGTTTTTGTGATTTTTTTTTTGCATTGTGACCTGAAATCACCTTTCTTCACATCGATGTCTTTTCATATCCGAAGCCATCTGTGGAACGCAGCTGACCAGAAATGTCAGCCATTACCAGCAGAAGCCATTTTAAAAAGGTTTTTTTTATTTCTTTATGAGCGGATAAGAATAGATCAAAAGTGACATTGTGCTGACCTTTTGGTGCTGAACATCTTGGCAGCGCCTTCTTTCTCCTGCTCAGAGGCTTCGGGAGGTCAAGGCTTGATGTTGACTTTTCAAACCTGCAGGAAGCACGCACACACACACACACCTGCACACATACATACAAAGAAAAAGACAGGGGCAGGGGACAGAGGGAGAGAACAGTGAGATTTTCAGCATCAAAGTCAGGTCGCCCTCAAGTTGTCTGGATGCCTTGGCCACACAACCTCCGTTAACTGGCCTCCAACTGAGCGACACAAATAGACTGGGCATGGCAGGAGGCAATGACCAGAGCATAACTCAGACAACATGACAAAGACAATGCATGGGCATGGGTATTGAGTCAGCTTTTATAATTATTTGCTTTACCATGGCACAACAGCACCCATTTAAAAAGTGGAATTAATTAGCTCAGAAGCTCAACTGGAGCAATCTTCAGTCTCTTAATGGCTAAAACCAAACTGGGTCTCTCATATATATATGCGCTATACCTACCACACTATATAATGGCTAAGAGTTAGCCTCTGCTCTTTTATGTAAAGGTTATCAGAGACTGTGGAGGAGGAGCTGGAGTAAAAGAAGATAGGGTTCAATAATTAATGCTGAGGTCTATGCAGGCCTCACTTCTCACCCTCTCCTCTCTGTAATGAGATGAGTGGAGGGCCAGAGGGAAGGAGGGAGGGAAAGGGAAAGAGAATGGGGTGATTAAAGCGGCCGGCTCTGCCCCAATCTACCTTCTTTCTTCCCCCTCCATCAGTTAGACCCACGAGCATGTACACACACCACATCATTTATAACACCTGGAGTGTGTTTCCTCTCTCCTACACACTGGCAGGGAGTGGAAGAGAGCTGAATAAGCAGGCATAAAGGTTAACAAAGTAGTGTGACACTGGAAACATCTGATCATTCATTCAGGTGACATGGAAACCTTGGATGTACTCAGTTCTGTAAGTAATCTAAGGCAGGGCAGCAGCCAACTGTGTAGCTTCCATGATTCACAGAAGATAACAACACAGGCGAGCAGATACAAAATTGTATTATTATCATCATGTATTAGTTTTACAGACAACAAAATATTTTAAATACAGCCTGCAGTTAAGATTAATTGTTTCAACACTGCATTACTTCCAAGGTATGACGTGCATTTGATAATGCAATTAGCTGGATTAAGGATTAGAATAGTCTCCCTGTTACGAGCCAGACAAAACACACATTTCAGATAAGGGTAAAAGCTGTTGTCAACAGTTCGGCAACACTTTCACACTCCATCAAGGGTGGACTCACCATTGTACACAGAAAAACATATTTTAACAAATTTTCACACATTATTCCAAGATGGTTACTCCTACTGCTTTGCAGTTGCTCCAATAAATTAGATGCTTTTGTATTTGCAGCGGTTCATTATCGAAGGAAACCAGATACTGTACAAACACAGTGTGTTTAGTTCCCTTCAAATTCACTTATTTGCTTAGTGTTTATATTAGATTTCATTTAGATTCATCAGCGATGGCTTTGTAGACAGTTTTGTTGATGGGCTTGGAACTACAACGAAGAGGCTGACACGAACAGTTTCTCATACTCAGCTGCTCACAATGATGTGACATGAACATGACATAAGGGCACAGTGATGTTTTGAGAAAAATGCTATTATACACACAGTGACAAAGCTAACACTCTAATGTTAAGCAGGTATAGTTATACCATGATAGCCAACTTATTTTAGTGTGTTTTCCAGTGTGAAGTAAACACACAACTGTCATATAGTAAAAAACGGTTACGTCCTATGTCCTCTCCTAAACACTTTTCCTTGACTTAGGTAGAAAACATAATGAGGTCAACGGAAAATGTGAAGGACAACTCATAAGGAAGACAACCGTAGTGCTAGGAGACTGCACTTACAGGCTTAGTGAAGCAATATTTATGTATACAGTATTTTGTTTAGGGTTGCGTATTGGCAAGAATCTGGCGTATCACGTTACAGGGGTTACAATTCAACATCTTGTGATATATTGCGATACTGTATGCTAGGCAATATATTGCCATTTAATTTAAAAAAAATTTAATTTACTTATAATATAAAGAACACACCAACATATAAATTAAACCTTAGTCCCAAAGGTAAAAATGTATTTTCTATTTGTTTTTTTAATGCAACCAGAACAGTTGGATCTTGTATTGATCACAGTTGCTGTAACATCCAACATCGTAGCCCTCAGTTTACATTTACAACACTGCTATCTAGCGTTTTGGGATTTAATCACAAAAATTGTTTTTGAGAATTGATACATATCACAAAATAAAATACTACAATAGAATATTTTTTTACACCTCTAATATTGTTTTGATGGTGATACTGTCAACTAGAGAGTCAATATGCCTACTCCCAATATGATCGATGATCTGAAAGAAATCTATATTTATGGTTTTTGTAAGTGTCACAAGCATAAAACCGGTGCTCTATAGCTTAAAGGTCGCTGGTGCAAGGAATTGTGGGTCTGCATTATCTCTTTTTCTTTGGTAAAGGATGGTCCAGGGTATCCTATGCTGAAGAAAGGTAAGAACTGAAGCATTTAGAGATTCAAACAGCTCTTATCCTGGCTGCCACTGAAATACATCCAGGTTATTTCACTCAGTTAGGAACCTTCCAACATTAAAAAGACTATTTGAACGCAGCCACTGTCTGCCAGAGTCTGTTTACTTTTTCTATTGTTCCCTTGCTAGAACTAAGCCTGCCAGCTGCTGTCAATCAAACACTGACGGGAAGATTTTTTTTCCTTACTTTTATTAATTAAATGTAAGAATACATTAGAAAACACTGGGATTATGCAAAAATGTATGCTTAAATGTGATCAGTTCAGTTGGACTGACATTTGTGGTTCTAGAGGAAAGGCCAGGGGATCACCAAAGTCATTACATACAACAGTTGTTGAGATAGCTCAGTTTGCAAAATCTCTGAAGCAGTAAATCACATTTAAACTGGTTCTGTTTTATATGTCTGAAACATTTCATACCATTATGGCAGCAAGGGGACAATAATGCGATGAGAAATATCTTGCCATAAAGGGCTGCAGGTACATGCACAGTGACAACCAATTATTATAAAATATTTCATTTCATTAAAGCCAACTGTTTATCTAATCTGAGGGGAAATTCAGAGCCCAGGGAGTACAGAGAGATAATTTCAGAGTCGCATAATTTCCTTTTCCAATGCTGTTAAAATGTGACTCACCCTCCCATTCGTCACAGTGTTGCAGGGCTTTAAAATTATTACACAGAGTACTTCACCAAACCGAGCACTTCCCTCAGAAAAATAATAACAAGCCTTCAAGCGTTCAAGGGTCTATACTAAACCAAGACAAAAAACAAAAATACATTTAGACTTTATTTGGGATTATATGAGGCCAGCTTCACCTGCCAGTGGGCTTAAAGTTAGCACAAACCAATAAGTTCTTTTTTAAGCAATATACAGTCAAATGAAAAGTAACTTGAAGCCAACAAAGAGGAGAAAGAAAAGGATAGTACAGGAATAGAAGTAAGAACTATCAACTGAAATGAACTTCACTTTGTAACCTTATAGAGAAAAGTGCAAATAAAGTTTGTTATTATTTTTGGGAGTAAAAAAAAAAAAGTTAATGCATTTGTCTCATTTCAGTCATGTGAGATTGCATTTAGATGTTCTTTTCTTCTCTATCTGTCTGTAAACTGAAGGCAGACAACCAAATAACAAGCTATCATGTTCTAATTGTTAAACAAAAACTGCTAAAATTGCAGCATGTACAAGGCTAGTATTTGGATTTACATCCCTGCAAGGACACACCACAGTAAGCGCCGCAGAGACTGGGGAGTGACAAAAAGACTTCCCTCCTCAGGGAAACTTAAACCCAGAGCCCGCAGGTGGATGCTTGGGTTAGAACAGCAGCAGCGCCAAATGATGGCAGCAGTTACTGCAGAGTGATCAGTGCACTGAAAACTTAAACTGAATTGAATTAAATAGATTTTAAGTTGACACCTGACATATCTTGTTGTCTTGGTTTCGTTTTATGCAACCATGTAAAGGGGGCGCGACCACTGGTATTGTCATTTCTATGAAGGGCCGCTTCAACATTCAAGTACAAGAAAACGCAATATTCCGATTTTTTTTCTATTACTAACATCACACCTACAAAAATATAAAATATAAATATATACACCTATAACAAATATCATATGATCATTTTGTATAACCATTGTTTTGTACCGTCATTCAGTAACTTGTTGGTCACACAATCTCATTTCTCATTTTTGAGTGCCTTTAATCTGTTTATTAGCAGATTAATTTTGGCTTAAATTCATGTTTATATTTTCAGTTTTACTTCCTGCTGTGCAGCTGGAATAAACAAAGAACTCTGTGTTTGTGGTCGAAGAACTGAGTTAGCTGGGTGACAGTTAACAAGATCATTTAATCTGACTAATATCCTAACAGTCTGGATTAGTTGAGCAGTGGATGAAGAACAAGGTGCTGTACGAGGATTATGTGGACACCTTGTATGATTCAGCTATTTAACCGACTGGGTTTCATGCAGCAGCCTCTTGCCCCCAAAATTCAAAGTTCTCATTAATTATCGCCACTAGAAAGAAGAGAAGATGAAAAAGGGACCACTTAAAAAAGAAAGGAAAAAGTGTCAAAATTACTCAGATGCCGACTCAAACCGCATTAAAAGTAAAATTTAAATGACCTTGTGGTCAGAATATGGCTCCAGTAGGATTTTGCTTATATAACAATCACAGACACGGAAGATCTGTAAGAGACTGAGAACACTGTGTGTCACACATAGTGCAAGTGTGTCAGTAAATCATAAAGCCTCTGAAAGGTTACATTCAGTGCTTATCTGTCTTTCTGCACTATCACTAAAGCATGAACCTACACCACAACAATGCACCGGTGGAGCCATGTGGTTCGTCCTGACATGAATGGACCTTGTCTACTTCTATCTCCATAGCAAAAGAACCTTGTTGGGGGATGTTTTTCCTGCCGAGCCTCATTAAGCCAGCCTTGTGTTTCAGCTTAATTGTCTCTGGGCGTGCAGAGCATCCTGACAAACACTATCAGCATCCAAGCATGTAATGGATTGAGCAGAATCCCTCAGATATACAGGGGGGACAGCAAGTATCGCCGGTGCTCAGGTCTGCACTTCTTCTGAAAGCTGCCGGCCATAAAACAACAATGACACAGGGGTGATGTGTTCGGTCTTACACACACTGCTCTAAGTTAAGGGCTGACAGAGCTATTTCACACAAAACAGAGATGAGCTAAGCATGTATCCAGTGCAGTGTTAACACAACCAGCTGATCACAGGCCAAATGCTTCCCCAGCCAAGGCAAATATAGGAAAGTCTATCCACTGTTTCAAATCTAAACTGTTTTAGATGTTCATTTCAATTCTCTGTGCCGCTGGGTTTATGAATGACTGATGAGAGGAGAAGGTAAATAAAGATATCAGCTGTGCTGGTTCCTGGATGAAATCCAGAGTGTGAGCAGAAGTGGAGTATTGATCAGAGGCAGGATTAGCTGGCCCAGCATGCAGCTAAATCAGTAACAGCCATGAAGAAGTACAGAGGAAAGAAAACAACACAGCACCATACCTGGAGTATTTTAAGGCAACGCAGGGCCATTTTCTTTTCCGATACACCTCAGAAAAAATTAAAGTTGAAAGGCTGACTTCTGGCTGCAGAAAAGGAGCAATACCAGGTAACAGCTGAGATAGTGTCTGCAATACCCTTTTAGTTCAAATGAAGTCATAATTTGGGGTATAATGACTGTACTGTGTGGCGAGGAGAGGATGGCCGATATGGTGAACGGACTGACAAACAGATGCAGACTAGCTGCACTGGCTAGCAAACGAGCAGCACAAATTTCAACAGCTGGCACTGACACTGACGAGATTTACTCCTTAGGTATCCAGATTTGGTAGAGAACAACAAGGCATTTTCTGGTACTGGAAGCAATTTGGTCGTTGCCATAAAAGTATCAATGTTCTGAACCCAGCCCTTATCATGCAACTGCACAAATCAAACTGCCTGGAACAGATTTAATATAGAAAATGTCCATGTTTTCTTACAGTATAACACAAGGATTAAAAGTTAAGCGTTCAGTGAAAAGTGACTCAGAAAGAGACCGACGCCTAATTTGAAATTAGTAAAGTTAAATTCCAATATAGTTCAGCCAAAATCTAAATTTAGCCTAAAACACATCTGTTAAGTTGCTGCAGTGGCATTTCAATCAGGGTCCAGTTCGCTGCAGTGATATGACTCATTTTCCCTTCTGTTCTCCACTCCTGTCCCCTGGCTGTCCCATTGTCAGCACCTCACCATTGTTTACATCTCTCCCCCTCCAGGTCTCATCTCTCCTTTCTTCCCAATTCATTTCCTTGGCTGTGTCTGGCGGCGCACACAGAGCCTGATTGCAGTACGTTTCCTGAACTAATAGGGGTCACATTAGCCTGGCAGGAAACACAGTGCCATTATGGAAATGCTCGGTCAATTACTGGGCAATGAATAAACTACCTCTCTGTCATTTTTGACTCTCATATGTGCGTTGGTCTAATGGTCGCGATGCATGGTTGTTATCTGCTCAGGGGCATCTTATCTGCGTCTCCCGGAGGAACCCTGCAATATGCTCGAGGTCAGCTGTGTCATTGCTAGATTGTCGGGTTGCCCTGGATGAAGCGTTTCCCTGCAAATGTAAAACCTCAATGTAAATTTGGCCTCTTGTCATTGGAAAGGGATAACTGTTAGGATTCAGCATCCAAACAACACATATCCTGCAAACAAATACAATTAAGGCTATCTAATTTAGACCTAAGAACGACAACAGATGTATGTTTGAATTTGACAATTACCTTCTTTTTAGTAACCGGTTTGATTTAGACAGAAAAGCAGAAAATATGACAAAACATAAAAGAAAGACAATAACTTTAACCCACTGTGGGGTTCACAGCGACTAATGGATCAGAGTTCCCCAGTTTACTTCCTCATATTCCAGCATCTAATAGAGCGCTGGGAGGCTCATTCTAGCCTGTATCATAACAGCTATATCTATTATAGACAGCGTGCTCTGGGTAATATCAGATCCCCAATCTATGCTTATGGGAATGCCACTGCAATGAGGTTAAAATATGGAAGACTATAAATGTTTCTTAAATTACCATTTCCACTAAACAGAATACGAGTTCATGCTGGCTGAGTTCATTTAATATGTTTTATTAAACTTTTTGAACCAGCTCCCATAATGAATTTAAATACAAGATAACAAGGGGGGAAAAACTTGCTGGTAAAGAGCTCCCTGTAAAACTAATGGTCCGAGAACTCAGTTTAAAATTTCAATTAAGTAATAGATATTATGGGATATGACGTGGGCTACAGTACAAAATGTACAATTATTCTGTTGGTAAATTTGAATTAAGCTGTAAGACTAGACATTGCTCACACAACTACTTCCACCACATTTCAGTCAGGAATAAGCACATAC
>NW_023339807.1:4693072-4694393 GCF_004916995.1 Morone saxatilis
ACATAGGAGTGAGGTGACTGCAAAGAAAAGGTTTGACATTCTGGGTAAATATTATTCACTTTCTTGCCAATAGTTAGGATGAGAAGATTGATATCATTGTCATGTTGGTGCACTAAATATGAAGCCAAGAACCAACAAACCATTAGCTTAGCCTTGCATAAAGACTGGAAACAGCTAAATAGCTTGCCTGGGTCTGTCAAATGAAAAAAAATACACCTTTAAAGCTCACTAATAAAATATTGTGTCTGAAATGTACAAAACAAGTACAAAAAAACTAAATGTAAAAACAACAATTTGTGGTTTAATGGTGAGTTACGTGCCATAATAACTGATATCTATCGGTAGGCATACTGAGCAATAAACAATACAATAAATCAGGCCATAAAATTATGTCTCAATCTTTACTACTGTACAGTCAAAGCTGTTATATACATTTTCCTCAATTTTCCTCAATTCCTTCAACTTCAGCCTGCATGTGCAATGTCCTCTCCTGCATTTTACATAAAATATGCCATAAAAAGGTGGCAGAGTCAATAAAATGGTAGATGAAAAAATGAACCACTTAAAGAGATATTGACATGAGGGCCTAGCAACAAAGGCATTCTTCACACCAGGGACCATGATTCTCTGCTCTCTGCTCAATCCAGGTACTACACAGGCCCATGGGATTACATTATGCCAAGAAAACTACTGAGAATCTCTACTTCAGAGTTAGCCGTTTTCTCAAAATAAACCTCTGCCTTCCTGGGTTGATCTATTTCTGTCTGTGAGTGTTCCTGAGGTTTCTATGCGCATGGATGCTGCACATGATGATGACAACGGTGGGGCAAAAAAATAGGAAAAAACCTCAGCTTTCCAGCAGAGTAGCTCATGGCAAGGTATGTACGGGAGCTAGAACACTGTCAGTTTGAGTTAAGGCCACATACACAGTTGGGTTGGGGACTGCTCTCTGCTGAGTCACTTCACTCCATGATATTAGGCTGACAGAGACAAATGCCCGTGGAGTGTCAGTCAAAAATGACCCCATCCCATTGCTTTGATTCAATTAGCTTTCAAACAGCATCCCAAAGTGGAACCAAAGGCAATGTTCACTCAACTTAAGTGATGGGGCCAAATCAGATTTTAGTTTGCTGACAGCATCGCCTTCTTCCCATCAAGTTACGTGGCGTGGGTTTTGTGATGTATGTCATCTGGCTGTCACATTATCACTCCATTCGCAAAGGGGGCAAATGCACTCAGAACATGCCCTTAATTTACCTTGGCAGCTATATGGATGATAAGTTTGGTCATTAAAGTACAATTTGCAGATTTATCAGTAAAC
>NW_023339807.1:4694403-4699459 GCF_004916995.1 Morone saxatilis
AAACAGAACAGAGGAAATGAGCGCAGATTCATCACTCTCAAACCAATTCGAGGGAAACAGATTTAATCACTTTATGAAACATCAACATCCAAAGACAGCCTCCGCCATCCTTTATCCTATCCATATAATCAGCGATTTGGGTCACATGGCTGTCCCCGATGCATCGTGGGCCAAGTAGACTGGGAGGAGGGAGAAAAGGATGGTGGTTTGTTGCTGTGCTCAAAGGAGGAGGAGGCATGAGGAGGTCACTGGGCTGGGTTCCTGTGGCTTAGCATGGCAAATCCTCTGTAATCCTCCAACCAGTCCCATGGCTCTGTTTACTGGTAAAGCCATTATGGACCCAGACCAAGCCCGCCCTGCTACCATGAAAACTACATCCTACAACTGATACAGTAGGTCCTCCACTATTGTTCACCTGTTCTTTTTTTAAGAGGGCTGAGGATTTTCCTCCGTAAGTCTCTTTTGAGATTATCATCATTAGACGGCGGGATAGCAGTGAAGGAGCCAGACAAAAGATATGAAAATCGCACAGAGAAGGGTGAGAAAACAAAACATTCCTCTGGGTGTTTAAAATGCTGGAGGAAGCCTCTTTAAGGCCTGCAGTCTGGCTGCGTGATTACAGCTTTCTATAGATACGAAGTAAATCACAGAGAACTGGAACTTTCTGCACATCAAAACTCCTACATGTAGACACAAATCATTTCTAACAAACCACACTGCACTTAAAGCATCACAATGGGATAAAAGAATCATCCTGTCTTGGCATCTCTGGTGCATCTTTATAAACAATGCTAAAGCCAGTATGGACCCATAAAGCAACATAATGGAAGAATGTATTTCTTGGAAGCCTTAAAATTAATTTTCAGCTGGATTCCTGGAATCACATTACAACAGAAGGCAACAAATCACTGTGTCACTGCCCTTGTCATTATCTAATTGCTTTCTTGTGGATTCAAGACCCTCCCCTCCCTCCCTCCCTCTCCATCTGTCTCTCTAATGTTTTGCAACACCACACTTCTCCATTACTCCAAAAACTCAGCATCACCAAAAAGTACAGCCTTTGAAAAACTAATAATTGCAAAAGCTAAAAAAGAACAAAAAAGCTGTATAAATCCCTTCATCTAGCAGTTTTACTGCTGGCACCAGGACCAAATTCAAATGCACACGCAACCGCTTGCCAATATCATTTACTACCTTCTTAATTAATACCAGTAAGTTTTGAACAAAAGAGAAAAATTCCTATCCTATCCTATCCTTTCTTTTTCCAAGCAACAATTCCAAACATTTTGCTGGTTTTGAATGTTTTAAATAACACTTGAATATCTTTAGTTTAGGGTCTGTCAGAGGAAACAACCTCCTCAATATATTTTGATTTATACACCAAACGACTGATCAACAACAGAGTCTCAAGAACATGCACTGTGTTGGATATATGGAGGTAACCTGTAGAGTTTTTGAACTCACAAGGACTTCTCCACAGGCCGGTCAATGGTTTCACACTACTCCACCAATCTACAGGTGGCGGTGATGTGCCAAGAAATGCAGCAATGCTCCGGCAAAGGAAGGGAAGAAGACTGCAGGCTAGTAAACATGGAGGTAAACAATGCAGGTTTTAAAATACAGGACAGTTTAAAAATAAATAAAACAGAGGTTTTGTAAAGAAGGAAATGCACTGGACAAGTTTGTTGACCTCAAGGATGCACACCATGAGTTTTGGTATATAACGTTGGGTGTAAAGATAACTTTTGTTTGTGTCTAAGAAAACTCCACAGTGTGCCTTTAACTGAGTTTAATGAATGATGCTCTCAATTTATCAGTTACTTCTTTTATGCTAGTCAGTGACTGCAGATATTAGACAAACTGTTGCTTTTAAGGAATTAAAATGATTCCATCTAGCTGCTGAATCTGCCATGTACCAGTAGTTTGCCATCACTCATTTTCATGTATTTCACGAGTCAAACAATGTTTTAATACTATATACTTTTTCTAGCCTGTCAAATGGCACATTAGGAGACTGCAACTAAAATGTTGTCATGAAGCCTGAACAAAGTGCTCAACAGAGTCAAAACTTTGGCCCATGATCAGAGGGAAGGTACTTTTGGTTGCAGACAAAACCCTCTTTAAGATTATCATTCTCACGTGGCACTACGCAGCCATCATTCAGCCTCAAACGCTTCTTTATTCTTTTTCACTGCCACAACTTCTGTGAGTTGAAGTCGAGTTTGAACATGGATTAGCACTGGCCAGTTACAAAGCCAGATTTAAGGCTCTGTGTCCACCAGTTATGGTTGCTCCCTCTGGTCTGTTTGGTTTAAGGGCTCTCAGTGAACCACTGGAGAACCACTGGAGAACCATAAGTATTACAAATACGTACAATAACAAATCCTCACTGGCTACATGGCACTATTATAGAACAAAAGAGAGCCAATAATGACTCAGAGAACGTTATTCCAGGCCATTTTACATAAAACTGCAGTACTCCGAAACCACAGGACCCCCGTGGTACCACTTATATTTGCACAGAGCACACAATTATACAGAGCCACTGATTTACCTTCATGTAATGCAAGGTCAAACAGCATCAGTTTCTATTATTGTCATAGGAAACGCCTCGCCTTACTAACGAGTGTAAAAACAGCAACAGCTTAACACTCATAAACTAATTTTTCACAATGTGTGTTTTCAGGAAATACTCTGCCTGGCAACAAGTCGGCTCTGATGTCAGTAATTCTGTGTTTGTCTGTGTTCCTCAGGGTAGTGCAGAGGTTCTCGCCTCTACCTGTGTGCGTGTGTATGCATTAATGAGGGTGCAGAGATGGATGAGATAGTTGCAGCTGTTAAAACACCACATGACTTTAGAGCCTTTTGCAGATGAATCTGAGAGATACTGAATTCTGCTGTAGCCATCTCGATCAACATCAAGCCTCATCCCGTACAGCTTCAGCTTATCAGCATGAAAACAAAGCATCAAAAGCATGAAAGCACAGCTTGATTTACTTGAAATACATTTTTATTAGAAGTCCACTAATTTAATTTGTTTCTTTTTAAAATAACACGTACATAATAATTTCTACTAAGTGAATGTAGTTCAGTTTCATCAACATGAATCTCAATGCAGTAATCAATTGGTAACAGCAAGATGGCAGGGTGAAGGATTAATCAAAGCCAGCAGGACCATGCATAATTTGATCATGAGAGTCATCATTCAAAGTGCGTGTGTGTGTGTGTGTGTGTCACAGACATCCTTCACAGTAGTGATAGAAGGGATGCTTCTTGTTTTCTCTTAACATGACAGGTTCTCAACAAGTGGATTTCATAAGATTAGTCCAAATTTCTGTTTAACAACTGCAAGGTGCTTATAGGGAAATTACTTAGAGCTGAAAACTAGAAAATTAATCAGCAACTATTTGACAATTGATTAACAGTTGAATCACTTTTCAAGAAAAAAAATTCCAGCTTTCAGATTCCAGCTTCTCACTGGTGAAGAGTTTCTGCTTTTTTAATCTTATGCAATAGTATAGTAAATATCTCCATTAGTTGGAAAAAAAAACATTTTTCCGACAAAACGATTAATCGAGAAAAATATTTGAGAGATTAATCAGCAGTGAAAATGCTTGTTAGTTGCAGCTGATGTCCGAGTCCTTTTAGAGAGAATTAATAGGAAAAATGAACAGAAGCCCTGGTTAAGTTGCAATCATGAACAGAGTCAATGTTTTCTGACTGATGTGGACAAGCCATCATCATATATTGACACATTTTCATCAGCATGACTTTTAACACTCCATCTCACTTTGCTTTCAATCGACCTTGAATGTCTCACCAACACTGAACAAACTACAGAATAGAGCAACAAAGCACGCTGTGTCCCTGGACAGTAGTACGGTGCCTGAACATGCTGACCTCGCTCTGGACTGATATGTTTCATTAGGATGCATAATAAGAGCCTAAGGAGCGTGGACAATATAGAGCTCCCCACCATGAGGCTCACTGTGCACCTTATGGGGCTATACCTTATTGCATTATGCAATGGTGCAATAGGCTTAGCTACATGCTACCCTGCAGGGGGGGAGTTTTGGGCTGACTCTGATGACTCACTTCATTAAGTCTCCCTTCCTCAGAGCTTTCTAGTTGCTGAGGAATGAACTTTCCACACCCCCACATTAACACTCACCTCAGATGCCACAGACAGCAAAGACAGTAAACATCCAATAATCAACTCATTAAAACAAAATACTTAATAATAAATAAAGTATTTCATATAGACATCTCTGAGTTTATTTATCAATTTCTGGTATTTCTATTTTATTACTTTATTTTGCCTGTATAATATTGTGTAAAAAGTCTACAGTGACCTTAATGCTCTCTTAATCCTCCTCTGGTATCTTTAAATGTCCCTATAATATTTCTGCAGGGAGTCCCAACCTACTTTTGCTGGTGTATTTATTCACCAAGCCTCAGAAATGTATTATAGGACAGAGAAATGGCTGATGCACACACGTTATTAGTAATGCTAAAAGGTAAAAGAGACAGAAGCAAGCTCTTGACAGTAGTAAAACTCCAGTTAATCGCCACAAACAGCACGCAATGGCGAGTTTAGGAAGAACCACAGCGACCGTTCACCTGAATTTCACCTGCACCGTCTGGAAGCGTCACAAAACCAGCACCCTAAAACAACTATTTTTAAACCATCCGGGCTCCAGAGCCACACCAGCTGCACGGAAACACAACACTTTACAAACATTAAACCTTTATAAGGAAACGACTAATCCGGCCGTATAAAAATATAAACCGGGTGAATGGTTTCGGAAATAAGCAGCACGCCGCCGCACATCGGTACTTACTTTCAGAGGGACGCACTGCGAGGAGCCGCTTCGGAGAGATTCGGGTTTTTTTTTGTTAGTATTAGTAGTGTTTCTTCATCAGGCGTGCACCAACGCGGGAATGTACACAGAGGCAGACATGCGGAGTCATTTGACCTTCTCCCAATAGATACTACCATCGCTGAGACGTAGGATAGGGGAGGAGCGGACCATACCAAGCAGGCGTCCCAGAGAGG
>NW_023339807.1:4699559-4706337 GCF_004916995.1 Morone saxatilis
CATTCTCACGTTCATTTCACTTTTAGTACATCCGAACGTGAACAATGGCGTACGCACGAATTTTGTGCGTACGCAACGTTAGTACATGAGGCCCCTGGTCTCATAGACGTTTCTGTGTGTGGGATTCAGTGGCATCTAGTGGTGAAGTTGCAGATGGCAACCGTATGAATACAACTCAACCTTCCAAGTGTGTAAGGATTCAAGCATTTAGGGATTCAAGGTTATTTTATTGTCATCTACAATGCAAGATTGTAGAATGCAATTCAGAATTAGTTACCTTTATGCTACTTGTTTTAAATAAAAAAAGATTAATCAGTCATATATTCATTTGTATGTTGAATTTTTGAGGAAAAATTTAACCATATCAGACCAAGTCCGGTGGTGCGGCAGTGGAAGCTTCTGTACCTCTTCCCAGGTGGCAGCAGGGTGAACAGGCTGGGACTGGGGTGGGTGCTGTCTTTTAGGATCCTTTGGGCTCTGCACAGGCACCTCACCTCACCAATATCACTGATGCTGGGCAGCTGAGTACTAATGATCTTTAGTTTATCTTTTTAACCACCCGCTGCAGAGTCTTCCTGTCCTGACCCGTGCACATCCCATGCCGACCAACATGATTTACCAAGATTTACCAGCAGTGTCCCATTATTGTTTGAAGTCAGGCCAATGATGGTGGTGTCATCTGCAAACTTCACCACAGTTGTCTCCATGTCAGTGGAAGGCAGTCATGAATGTACAGCGTGAACAGGAGAGGACTGAGCACACAACTGGGGCCTGTTTGTGAGGAAGTCCAATATCCAGTTACGGTGACACGGTCCAGTGTTGTACTCAGAGTGCTGACTTTACCGATCAGTTTCATGAGGGAAATTGTGTTGAACGCTGAGCTGAAATCAACAAACAGCGTTCTGATGTGTTGTTGTAGTGTTGTATTTCTAAAGGTGTATGAAGACTGAGTGGAGGGCAGTGGATATGGCATCCTCTGTAAATCTCCTGGTTTTGAATGCAGACTGGTGAGGGTCCAGGCCTATAGGGATGTTTTTCTTTATGTGCTGGAGAAACAGTTTCTCAAAACACTTTATCAGAATAGGGGTGCTTGCCAAAGGACGGTAGTCATTTAGACTAGATACTGCAGACTTTTTAGGTACAGTAACCATGAAACTGTTTGGTTTGTCCATTCTGGGCTAAAGTACAAACATGTGGGTTCAACATGGCGGACTCCATGGGTTTTCAGGTGATTATTACTAATGAGAACATACCTATGAATATTATATTCCATTAGATCCTCATAAATGTTACACACTGGAGCTTTACAACATGTCACAGTTTACCAATAACTGATTTCAGGGAACATTTGATAAAGATTCAGAATAGAAAGCACAGATGCAGTAAACATGATACAGTAGTGACCAATGTGGTGGAGTCCTTGACATCAGATGTAAAGAACATTTGCCCTTATAATGAATTGATTTTTCATTATTCTTTACAAACCATTCACAGTAAATTATTAAACTCACTGCATTTATACTTTTAATGTTATAAGATTGCCTATTTGTGACATGTGTTGCTTCTCTGACTCTACAGATTTAATGTTGAATCAATAAGGATTAATTCCTTTAATGGAAAATCACAAATAACAGTATAACTGTCTGTCCTTGCATGACTATAATGGAAATAGATGACATTCTCTGGGACAGTGTAGTCAACTGACTTTTTAGAGGCCTATTAAACACAGTATATACACAGTATACTATATTAGTATATTATTATGATACTGTAGATAATAGTCCAGTTACTCTAAAAAACTTGACACGGTGTAAATCCCTATAGGAATTCAATCAGACAACAGTGGACATAAAAAGTAGCTACTGTTGCATCTTGACAGATACGACTTGAATTTAATACCAACAGGTAACAACTAAGCCTGTATTTAGTCTAATGTGTTTCAGTTTCTCAGACACATAGACTCACTTATTGTTAGTGGCATGAGTTAGAGCCTAAATGACAGAATATCTCATCAGATTACATCTGGATTAATGATAACATTATTTTGAATGTTATTACCACCATAAAACTATTCTACTCTGCAAAAACATGTCTGTATATGGCTATAAAATAAAAGTCCTGGCAGAGATGAATTGAAAACACCTTGGGCCGATCCTTTAAATTAAACGTGCAGCCTTGTGAGAACACAGTCTCTTATAAACAACTGCTTTCTTTCCAGGGGACTGCCCTCATCCACTATGAAGTTGTCATTGTGGGTATAAAGGAGAAAACACAACATAGATATCCAACTGGTCCAGTGTTGGGGCTAGAGATGTTCCGATACCATTATTTTCTTTCCCAATACTGTTTCCGATACTTGCACTTTCTGTATTGGCCCATACTAAGTACTGATGTACTGTATTGCTGTATGGACTGTCTCTGGTTAAACCCTTTGTCAGAGTCAGAGAAGAACAGGTCATGACTTTGCTATCGTGGGGAAAAACTGGACACTGCTGGGAGGTAAGCAAGGTCCAGTTTTTGGAGGAATTTCTGATACTGGCATCTGTATCGGAACGACTCTAGTTGGGGCCCTAGATTGTTATGATTGTGCTTGTGTATGTGTTGTTGTTGTGTCATGATGTACAGTCATGTATCAGTTGTTGGGCAGATGAGGCCCAAGGCCAAATGCAGACCGGTGCCTCTCTCTCAACCACACTGACAACACCAAGACTCTATGCCCAGTGAGTTGGAAACTGCATTTCTCAAGTATAAATGAAGACTTGTTACTGTATTGATTGATGGTGCACTTCAGCAGCGAGGGGCTAAAATCGATGAGCGCCACATGGAGTCTGAAGACTGAGGGCTGAAGACTGATGCCTGTGATGCCTAACCTCCTGAACACCCCAGAGCTCACTCATAAATAAATGAAGGAGACAGTGCATTTCCTGAAAAACAGCTTGCTTTGTTCAATGAAGGGCCTCCGTACACCTTTTCACACCGAATCATATACAGAACAGAAAAATGCCCATTAAGATATTAGATATTCTTCCCTTCACAAACACACAATGAAGTCCTGTTTTTCATGGACCAGAAAATCCATTCATCAGAAATGAGTTAAAGAGGCACTTCATTGCAGCAATAACATTCAGTGTGAGTGTGTGTGTGTGTGTGTGTGTGTTTTTTCACACCCAACATAAAACTGTAAACAGTCTTGCACAAATTAATTTGGCTTGAGACTTATTGGGAGCCAGTAAGTATGAATTTCTCATCCGAGTGAGTCTGGGTGAAATTACTTGGACGACACTGCCTGTAATGTTGCATAAAGCTGAGGACAGCAGCCCTGGAAGTGAAGATCTACCTGAGGACACTGTTGATGACAAATTGATGATACTGTCCAAAGGAGTGGTTAAGTCTTTTGAGGGAATTCCTCAACATTAATTAGTTCCCTCAAACTTGCTGCTATAAAAGTCCAAGTAAGTTTTCCTGGCGAAAATTGCAACTTGGGAAGCCAGAAGATCTCACAAGTGTTGCACTTTCCTGAAAAAGCTTGACCTTCAGCAGTTGTGGCCATGGCTGGAGAAAAGAAGGGAGGTTCCACAACTGTCTAATGCTCTAAATGACGCTCTGAAAACCTTACATTAGATGTCAGAACATTTTAATATAAAATTTCAAATTTTTCATAACATTTTTGCCTGTTTATTTTTGTAAATAATATATTATAAAAAAGTCTACAAACAATATGATTTTAATATTTGCTCATATCTTACTGCCAAAGACCCAGGTAAGTAGGAATGTGAACTGATTTGATTTGGTTCTATTAGAGTTAATATTGGATTTTATGAGGATGTAACTGCTTTGCCAGCAGTTTGTTGACACTTGTGTGATTCTTTTCAGTGAGTGGGAGATTGTTGCTGTGAGAAATTTGATATCTCCAACTTGGAATTACAAGTCGGAGGCAGACATGAATGGCTTTTTCCCCCCACTTGGCTCGTAATTATGGTTTGAGTAATATGACATGAATGGGAGCATCAGCATGTATAGCATTGTGTGCTCACCCTCTTATTAGCTTAGTTGTGCTTATTTGCTAATTAGCAATAAACACCAAGTACTGCAGATGCTGATGGGTATGTCATTAGTTTTGCAAGTACTTGGTCAAAAGACAAATTCAATTTATATACTTCTATTTCATCCTCTGAGCACCCCAAATGCCTGTGCAAAAATGTCCCTCCAGTAACACCGACTGACATTGCCAGCCTTAGTGCTAGAGTGGCTGAAAACCACAGCCACTGTTTAACACAGGATTTCCCTTTGAGCTGGTGCATTGGAACATCATACCACCATTCAGTCGGGTGGATTTAATAAAGGCACGCTGACGTGTTGTGAGATATGAATGCCCCAGCAGAATTTGTTGATGGCCTTTGGTGATACAGATTCCCCAGTGCGGAAATATCACCCAGTTAACTTGCTCTATGTGACAAAACAGATGAGACAAACAGGAAATGGCTTTTCATCCGCTTGCCATGCTATCTCAATTACGATTTGATTTCATGTACATGTAGTAGAGTTTCCTGTGTGAATGTCGATGCCTCGATTTGAAGTGATTCTTTTTTAAGGAATCAATTTTCAGGGATTGAGATCACGCCGAGAGTCAAAGTGAGTGAGCATTGCTTGGGAAAGAGCTGAAACTGGCCAGAGAGAATATGGGAGCAGAGGCATGTGAGAAATGTCAAAATAATAGGTTATTATTTGCACTCAGACTCTGCTCTGCTCTCCATTTTTAATGTTAGTGCCCTGTGACTGGGGATGAAATGCATTGTGTGAGACTGCTGAATGTCAGGGCTGAGGGGGAAGAAGCAACACCTTAAAAATGGCTGCTGCCTCCAGACATGGCACAAATGGCTAAGACAGTGTCAAGGTGACCTGGCTTTGAAGGAATGGCTGTTCATCTCTGTGCACCAGGAGTGTGAGGATGTTACATGTGGCTCAAGGGCAGATGTTGTTTATGAGCAATATCTAATTAGAATAGCAGAGCATACAAAGCAATAAACTGTAAAGAACATTTTCTTCTTGTTCTGTGGGCACTAAAGGACATTGTAACATCATTTGAATCCCAAAGACAGCAGAACACTCTCTTTTTAAAGACAGTTTACTTACAAACATAAGGATATATTATAGCTGTATTTAATGGATTACACTGATACCAAACATGATTTAAAATATACAACTGATTATAAAGGTCACTGTAAATACAGTGGAACAGCAAGTGCACTTTAACTCCCTAAAGGGATATTGTAGGTATATTATAGATTTTTTTTCAGCAGAATTTGTTACAAGAAAGTAGAGAGAATGTGTATTTCAAAAGAAAGCAATCATATAAAAGCATTGCAGGTCATATCTGACAATCTGAGGGTTCAATCACTGCTGGATTCGGTGGGTTTGATTTAGAGCTTTGTCAACAATCGGAGATGTGTAAAGCTGTGGACCCCGCACCGGTAATCCAAGGGACAAACTACAAATACCAACCTTTAGTCTGGCAGCCAAGGACATCATGCATCATCAGAGTTTTTTCTGTTACTGTGGCGAATCGTGTTATTAAGTCCAAATCTTTGATGGAATGAGTTGTCTTTGATTTCCCAGAGGAGGCGGACAGCAAAGGCTGTGTGTTTTGCTCATCGCTGTTCACACTGACAGAAGTCAAGGGTCGAGTGACTACTGTTTGACTGGCATTCACAAACTGTAGCGGGAAGCTACAGTTGTCTGATTAGACCATCCTTCTCTCAGTCCTAATTATGTGGAGCAGGAACAGAAGCAAGAGGCTGAGAAGGGCCTGCATCATTAACTTTAATCAACCCTGGACACCCTGAAACAAAAACAACACACGCAAACGCACACATACACACACACAGGCAGCCTGACAGCGAGTCAATACCTGACATTCATCATTTTGGTCCAGCCAGGCTTTTTAATTACGGCAATGAATTCCCTACATGGCTCCAGTCACCAGTCACCTGCTATCTAAACAGGGTTTATTGTTGAGGTTTTGCTTTGTCTAGACACTGTTTAATGAATAGGCTGACTCTGCTCTCTCTTTGGTAAATATTGGGTGAAAGACATCTTTACAGCTACTACACTCTGGATTCTAAATGAGTACAAAATAAGGTCTCATAGTCATTTTCTGATGACGCACTTCTGATGTCATGGATTGCCTAAAACTCAAATCTTTCCAAAAACCATTAAGCCTTATTATCAGATATATTTCCCTGGTGTCTGAAAATGTGCAAGATGATTACAGACATGAAGCCCAGCCAAACTGCAGGCCCAATTCACAACACGCACTGTGTGAAACTCTATGTGAATATAGAATTCATTAGTATGGCTGTCACAGTCCCCCAAATGATGCAAACCAGCACTCTTTGGCGTGCCACACATGTATGACTGCATGAAAACAGCAATTTGCATATATTACTAGTCTTAGAAGCAGCTGTCCTGCCCACCATAAATACGTTATATTATACATGATGAGGATTTGAATGGCCGTCCTAAGAGGAGTAGAGGACACACAATCACAGCCCCAATTTCTGATTATCTTCATCTATTTGGTTATATGAAGATGCAGTCTAAGTTTTCCAAATGTTCCGTCGTTGACCTCTGTTTGTATTAGGGATGTTTTGAGAGTGTGAGATGTTTAAACAAAGTCTTATTAAATGGTGATTATGAGCCTATTTAATGTTAATCCTGCTGCCTTTGCTGGTGAGTGCAATATATTAGGATGTAGAATATAGGGTGGGTTTGTGGGATA
>NW_023339807.1:4706460-4715845 GCF_004916995.1 Morone saxatilis
GATATTGTAAGTAAAAAAAAAAACACTAATAAGTGATCTAGGCAAACAAAATAGATAAATAATCTAATTTAAAAGAAAACTTTTATTAACAAACAACATACAAATGTATTTCTGGCATTAACTTGACTTGAAATTAATGTGATTCATATCGTTTTTGTGATTCATAAATAAGGAAGAGAAAGAAATGGGAAAGTACACACATAACGTGCTACAAAATAGTGCAACGCTCAAGGCAAGGTTTGTCTCTTGCCGGCTTCTGTACCTCTACCAGGAAGTAGCTACAACTTCATTCATTCTGTAGTTTATGCACGTATTGTTACTACACTTCATTTGAAAATGCGTAGAAGAACCGAGGCTCAAGCGTCAAACAATGAGCCGGTCAATGGCGATAGAAAGGTAATGCAGCGTTAACAAGAGTTAGCTTCTAAAAGCCAATACTGTACATGTGACAGCACATCTCTGTTAGCAAACAGCTAACTCACTCAACCTGTTCGTGCTCTTTGGTTCAGACTAAATGCTGCCATCACAGTATGTCAGACACGGGCTTTATCCTGCTCTCATATTGATTTTACACTAGTAACGTTATAGCGTCTGTCAGCTTTGTAGAGAGAAGAGAAGCCAAATCCCCTTTAAAAAAAACAGCAATTTTAATAATTCTTCGCATATTTACAGCTTAGTTACTTGTAACCCTATTCATATATTCTTTAACAAATACTTACTAAAGATTCTTTAATTCGGCATGCACTTAGTACAATAAAATATCAACGTTGGCCAGAACTTGGCTTATTACTCGGGAAAGGGTCAACTCTTCCACAAAGATACACAGTGGTTAACCCTGGTGAAACTAACTAAAAGTTTTGGGGTTTTGATAACAGTCAAATATTATTGCAGGCATGGAATTACCACAGACATTGCAAAGTGAGATCACAAATGTACAGTTGTGCAATTATTTTAGGTTAAAAGTGTATATGAAATGAATATATATGTAGATAAAATATATATGTTTTTACCAGCTCTAGGATGCTGAAGCCAGGTTAATGTTTGAGTTAACGTTGCATTTTCTTCTCTACATAAACTAGGAACCGGACCAAAGACTGCACAGACAAGCTGGAGGCAGAGTGTCTTACGGCTCTGTGCTCATGAACATTGGAAAATGTTTACTTTTAATCATCATCATCCCTCCGTTCCTCAACTATGCATCGCTGCAGAGAGAAGGACAGATGCTCTTGCCGAAAGGTTCTCTTATCTAAGGCTAACAAAGCCATTGCTCCTTTCAGTTTAATTTTATATTAACCTGCAAACTGTTTTTTTTTTAATGTATTTATTATCTGTGTTGAGTAGCCTCCAGTGGCAGATTGTAGGTTTTTCTATTGAGTCAAAGCCAAAATGAGAAGTCCTCTGTGAAGCATAACCTTTCTTTCTATTCCTTTCCTTCTTACATCCAGATGGCCAGGTTGTTGATGTTGGTTTGGGTCAAAAGATGCATCTTTTGTGTAAAGGACATGGAAAACCAGTTGGTAAGAAAGATAGATATTCCATAAACTGCAAGTTATAAAAACATTTCTAGCACATGGCTCCAAGTCTGTGTGCTTGCGTTTGTTTTTTAACTGAGCCCACCCTAACCAGTTTGTTTTTCTTTAGTCATACTGGATGCACCAACTGGAATGTCCTCAGGTGTTTGGTTGCATGTCCAAGAAAGTGTGGCCACACTAACAAAGGTGAGAAAATTACACTATTGCTGTGGATTTTATTGAATGTAATAAAATGTTTATATTATGTATTACTATATTAAAACAAGTGCACTTGTGAGAACTTTCTCTAGAATCAGTTACTACTAATGCGGCCATGTTGTTTGCTGTCAGGGGCATGTAGGGACAGTCCTTGCAGTGGCTCTGCCACATCCTATCTGCTCAACAGGGACTCAGTACAGCAGAAAGTTGGGGCTGACAGTCTGCCCCATGTTGTTTGTCTGAAATGTGACCCAAATGAGGTCACAGGCTTGTTGGGGAAGGGCCTAGATACATCTGAACAACTCAATCGCATAAGCAGTGACAAAACAAAGTTACAGTGCACTGTTTACACCAGTATCTGTGTCTTACTTTTCAGTGTTACTCAGCCTTCATGCATTTTTAAAGTGCCAACACAGGATAGGGTGGGGGCGGAGTTCCTATTGAGAGCATCTTATGTGTCTGTAGAGCATGGTGTTATTTAAAAATGCCTCTAAACCTATGGTGTCCCTGTTTTTCACACTGCTCAGGTCTGTACCTATGACAGGATGGGACTGGGCTTTAGCAAGCGGCTGATGCCAAATGAAACCACAGGAACTGAGAAAGTTTGGGGAATGTCAACGACTGGAAGGTTAGTATACTACTGATTTTGAGTGCATGTGACATAAAATGAGGGCTAACACGTTTTTGCCATGTATGCTACTGTGCACAAAGTCCCCAGTCTTGTTTGAGCATAACAACCCAAAGAACAGCTGCAGCCAATTGTAATTTTATTACTGATTCATCAAAAAATTATTTTTAGTCTAAATGTCAGAAAGCTGTCAGAAATGCCCATTACAATTTCCCACAGCCCAAAAAGATGTTTTTATATTGCTTGTTGAGCTCAGTCTCAAATATATTTATTTTACTTAGATATAAAAAAGAGAAAATCCAGTCTGTACATTTGAGAAGCTGGGATCAACAGTGATGGTCGGTTCACCACTTTGGTCCAGACTGAAATATCACAAGTTTTAGTTTGGATTGCCATAAAGTTTTGTACAAATCCAGAGGATGAAACCAGCTGACTTTTCCTGTTGTGCCACCAGCAGGTCACAGTGTTTACTTATGGAAATATTTCAACGTCTGCTAGATGGACTGGAACAAAATTCCGAGAGGATGAACTCTAATGACTTTGATCCCGCTGTGTTTCACCTAGCACCATTATCAAGTCAAATTTTCAATTTGTCTAAAACGTTGGTTAATAACTAAATACCTGCACAGTGAAAGACATTTCCATCAGCCTCAGCAGTGCTTTGTGTTAGCATGATAACCGGCTAGACTAGTGGTTTTCAAACTGGAGTTCGGGGACCAATAGGGGTCCTTGAGTAGGTTGTAGGGGGTCCTCAACGAAAGCAAGAATGGAATATTGAAACTTTTATCGCTATATTTGGAAGTTGGAATCAAGGGAAGAAATAGGTTTGGCTATTTTTATTGATTGTAATTTATAGTGATCCCAGTTTGATCACTGACTATGAAGACAACGCACAGTAAAGGGCCACAGGTCGGAGTCGAACCCAGGGCTGCTGCAGCAAGGACTCAGCTTTGGTACATGGGATGCCAGCTCTAATAGGTGAGCTATCCAGGCACCCTGGAACCATGGGATTTTTACTCAGAAATTGACTTGGATGATTCATGATTTATGTGAAATATCTGTTAAATAAATTGATAATTTCAGCACTACAGCCATCAGATTGTTTGACAATTACACTGCGTCAAGCTAAACACCAAGCCTGTTACACTACATACAGTGCTATTACACACATCAGATTCAGTTTTTTATTATTTACCACTGTACAGTAATTATGCACTGGCAATCAATATTTCCTTGATAATGTGGCTGCCAGAGATTCTCATTAATGTTCCAGGCAGCATAGACTGATGTGTGCATGGACATCTGCTTTCCCCTGCTGAGGAAGCCCTGCCCTGCCTCACACTGCTGTGGGATTGGGCTGTGATCTTCCTTCCCTTGACATCTTAGTGTGTTTGTTGAGCCTTAAATCTGCCTAAGGGAGGGGCAGTCTAGTTCACCTTGGCATCTGGCCCGGAAAGCGAACTGTTGCCCATTTCAGATGCAAGCAATCAATTTCCCAGAATTCAATATCTCAAGGAGTTTGATGAGTACCTAACCTTAACCCTTGGAGTCTTGTGAAAACTCTTCATTTCAGTGTGACACCTCAGGTTTGATTTATTAGCACAACAAACCCAGGACAGCAGATGGCTCTCAGAGAGGAGCTGCTGCGTCTCATGTAATGGTGATGCTGCCTCTGATGATATAAGTTTGCCGGGGATTGTTTGTCCTGCGGGTTGCACTGAAAAGGAGCCAGCAGTCCCCTCCTTTATAGTGTCATTTGGGATTCAGCAGTGCTGTTTTTTTGGTCCCATGTCTGGAGAGAGATTAAATGGAAAACTAAAAATACTGCTGACCTTAACTTTCATTCAGTTGTTACCATTCTTAATTTAGGATACGATTTGTAACACTTCTTATTTTCCTCCTTGGGTTTTTTTATTTTAGCTTTTTCGTAATGACTCCCCAGTGGGTTCTTAATAAACCTGTTAATGAGCAGATTAGAGATTAATGAGATTAATGATGGCCTGTCATATTCATCTTTCATGCTGGGAGTCTTAGTCCAAGCTAGCCGAATAAATAAACCTCTTGGCCCAGTTTGTAGCATGTCCTGGTTTTGTGTGGAGACCGATTAGTGTTGTTGTCTTCCAGGATGGTGGATGATCTCCACAGACTCCTGCAGGCTGCCGGGATAGCCAAGCCCTTCATCCTGGTGGGCTCTGAGCTCGGCGCGCTCAACGGCAGGTTTTACAGCCACATTCACGATGTGTAAGTATTGAATAATGGAAATACCTAAAGGATAGCTCTACCATGTCGACACATTAAGGCCAGTTTACTGTACTTGTCATGAGGGGTACTACTCAGCTTGTGAAAACAGTTGTATAATATAATCTGTGCCTACTGTTAAGTCTCGGCTTAGTTGAGGGCTGAAAATTTATAACAGAAAGCCTGCATAACAAACTGGGGGCTTAGAGTTTGAAAGATTTGTAGAAGTGATTTATTTACTAAACATTTTGACCATTCTTGTTTCATCTGTATCTTAGGAGTCTCCCAATGAATTAAAGTGCAGTATTTAATTGCTGAAATACCACTTTAATAATAACAGAATCTATGTAATCCAGTATATAATAACATTTGATGGCTGGTTTATGACAGATTACAACTATAAAACTGCTTATTTATATATAAGTATATATATAATATAGCTCTATGGCTGTGTGGGTCTCTTCATGGGATTTGTTGATGATATAAGAATATAGAATATAACCAGAATTTTCTTTCAAGTGTACAAAAGTGACTAATCTATGATAACATTTAAAAATAGGCAATCTTATTAAAGCATATCGTATGCAATGCTTCCCAAACTTGCACTTAACAAAAAATATATTCCAGTGTCCATTCCTATCATCCCCCATAACTCATCCATCTCAGAGACAACGTAGTGATTAACGTGACAAGCAGTCCGTACCAGGGATGAAAGATTTAGTATTTAATCAGGCACAATGTTGCAGCCGTTACGAGAGAAAATTAAGTAGTGGTGAGTGGATGACACCTTTCCCAATGGAAATATTGCCCCTGGATATGGTGTACGTGTGGTCATCTGTCTGTAGGGACAGAGGACAGATGAATCCACAGAAAGGCAGTTGGGATGATGACATCCATCTCACACTCATTACGGCCCGGGCCGGAAGGGTACAGTGGACAAGGGTAGTCAATGAGTCTTACTTCATCTGAGTGTGCGTGTCCTCTCTTTGTCCTCAGGCAAGTGTCAGACCTGGTGCTGATTGATCCCATCCCAGAGGACGTTTTTGAGGAGGACCAATGGAAAGAGTACTGGTGAGTTTATAGCTGCTTTCAGGGATGTAGGAAGGACAGAACTGGGGAAAGAGGAGAAGGAGGAAGGAGCAAGATGAGGGAAAAACATAAGAGGAGAGAAGATGGAGAGATGTTAAAGTAGCAGAAACTGGGGAGGGATGTGAAAGAGCGGAATGGAAAAGAAGATTGAGAAAACAGGAGCGTGGAAAGGAGCAGAGAGGACGATAAGGAGCTCTGAGGGGCAGAGAGTAGCAGATAAAACACGAGAGGCAGGGAAGAGGTGCAGAAAAAAGGGAAATGTTTCAAGAAAAGGGGGATTAGGATGAAGAGAGTGGAGGCAGAGACGCTGTTTCATGAGTCAAGCTCCAAACTCTTCCCTCATTGGCTTTTATGGCGAGAAGAGTTGATTATCTTCGCTGGGTGGGGCTCATTAGCATGATTAATTGGAGGCCAAAGAAACTCATTAGCTGATCGCACTCTTTTAGCATGAAACAGATGAGGGGAGATCGGGGGTTGTGGCGGTGGTCGGGACTGAGTGACAGCAAGTGTAATAACACTGCTTTAATCCTCCAGGCGAGATATATGTCAAGTGGTAGTCATTGTCACAGCATATATCTCATTATGCATTAATTATCATACCGGGGGGGGGGGGGTTATTAATGATAAGCGAGAGTGTAGAGGAGGAATGTTGGTAGAAAGAAGTGTCAATTGTGCAACACTAACACTATCTCAGATTGTTTACAAGTAAAGCATGTCATGTGTAATCATTAAAAGGTATTTCACTGCTGAAGAGACTTTAATTAATCAGTTATATAATTTAGAAACGCATGCTAAGCTTTTAGATGTAGCTGACAGCCTAGCAGCGATAGCAACATAATAAACAAATCTCTGGAGTGCATCCGTAGTGTTTTGTTTTGTCACACACAAAGCAGATCAAAAGGCTTTCCTTGCCTAAATCCCATTAGACATTTTTATTGCAACATAGCAGTGTCCGTTGTTTGAAATGTATCTTCGCCTGTAAATAATTACCTAAACAATTTGGGATAAAATAAGTGAAAACTAATTATTTTTCACACCATTTTTACCAAACAACAGCCATGGAAGTTATGCTAGTTCTTACCTTTTTTGTTTAGCTGCAGTGCTGTTCTCATAGTATATTATATTTTGTGATGTCTTGTAGAAACCAGCAGGGAGTTGATGTGTGCTTCGATATCATAGACGTGTGGTAAAATCAAGTAATCTCATTTTGGGCATGACTCAGTGCATCTGTAGTTGGGTCCACCAATATTAGCTCGCAGCTTATATAAGCATGAGTCAAGCCAGATAAGAAATGGATCCCTGAAAATGGCCTAATTTGTACGTGACTCAAAGTGGAGCAGCACCATTTATCAGGGGTATGTGTCCAATTATCCACTGATTAATAGGCATTCATTTCACTGAGTACATGACAGTGCAGCCACAATCCAATTATTCTGTGGAGAAGCAATGAAGAAATGAAATGAACCGAAGATTTGCATTTACTTCGTAAATTTTTTTTTTTAATCATCGGTGCCTGATTTCCACGGGGGAGTAAAAATAGAAACAGGAATGGGATATACAGTATGAAGATATGAGATGGAGCACAAATACGCACCACAGCATCCCGGTGCCAGTGGCCTTCTTCAACTTGCTTTTCTTTTTTTTTTATTCCGCAAGGTTGCATGTACGTAGGTGTGTATTTCTCTCTCTTAGATAGGGGTTTATTAGCTGTTGGAGGTCTTACAGTATTCGGTACACAAGATAAGTAATGCAGAAGGGAGCAGGGCTGCACCTGAGCAGGATTGTGGGGAGACCGTATCAGCTTTGCACTGGGACCGGAGGATTTACACATCAAAGACCTGCTCATTAACAGAGGCTCACTCCCAAAATTAGTTCTGTTACATCCTACAAAATGAATCGCCATCTCTCCTGAGAATGGCATTTTCGTGTGTGTGTGTGTGTAGGTGTGTGTGTGTGTGTGTAGGCATTCGCTCGCTTGCACTTGTTGTAAGGGGTCAGTTTTCTTATTTGGGATTTTCCTCGGCAGACACCGCGGCATGTGTCTCATTTCCTTCTGGGCATAGATAATGCTCCCTGATGAAAAATCAAGCAGCGGGTCTACCATCAGAGATTAGGAAAAGCCCCGGCGTACATCTGGACAAATTGCATTCTAGATGAGAGCCATTGGTTTGAGTCACTACAGCGCTTTGTTTCACCAGCTCAAGCAGTGGAAACTTTGCATCTCTTCACTTGAACTCAGACAGGAATATTCTCTACCACATAACCTCTCGCTATGCATGTACAGCATCCCTTTCGTTTGCTTACATTGCTGGAATAAAACACGCACTGCATTGCAGGATGCGACCATTACACCTGTATGTGACTGAAGGACATCTAATTCCACAGATATGGCCAGTGATATACTGCTGTAACAGCACACCTTCAGCCATAAAACCATCAGTTGGGAGTTCATTCCCAAGATGTTGAATGGGATTGAGGTCAGAGCTCTGGCCTGGTCTCCCTGCCCTCAAACAAGCTGTTTCTTTCGCTTAAGTCAAGTGATTGGCCCCACATGTGTCTGTGCTGGTGACTAGAGAGGATGCTTTATTTTCAGTTTCTCAGTGGTCAGCTCTCAGTACTTCTTCTACCCGAATCTCTGTACTGTTGAGTTGATTGTATTCCTATGTGGCTGTACTGTTAGGTATGAAAAAATATTTTAAAAAGGTTTCCTTTGGTGAACCAGCAGGAGAATTTTATAGTCTGCACAGCAAGAAATGGGCATATTCTGCACTGTTTGGTCAGCAGGTCAGTTTTAAATACTGCAGGGAGGAATGGTTGCTAGCACAAACTGCTAACAACAGCCTTTGCTGTGGTTTGTGTGAACCAGCACACCTGGAACACGTCATCAAAGTAAACAACTTTGCGTGCTGTCCTGTGGAAAACCATTTGTATTGTGCCAGCATGGCTTGAATGTTTGCGGCTGCTCACAGGTCAACGTGGTTTGAATATCCCCTCCCTTATCAAAAAACAGCATCGTTTTAAGAGAAAGAAACAATGCCCACATTCCTCGGTTCCAGCCGCTCATATGTGAATGTTTTTCATTATTTTAGTCTTCTATAATTGTAGAGTGTGTTTGGCTTTTGGACTGTTTGACTGTCTTTGGGAAAATGTGAGGGGAATCTTTCTGATAGCGATTAATGGATTAAATAATCAACAGATTATTAGAGCCCTACCTTAGGAACCAAGCCCAAACCATGATGACACACTTCTGGTGTTCTTTTGGTAATAATAATCAGGCTCTCTGACTCTGTTGCTGACCATCACTGGTCAGAAATTTGAACTGGAATTAGAAAAATACCAGAACCAGAATAATATACATCACTAAAGGAATTACACTGATAATTCTTTCGCCTTGTGTTTAAAAGAAGGAATTTAGCTGTGCGTTTACACACAAGTGTGTGTGTGTTTGTGTTTCCCCTGTCTCTCTGCAGCTGAGTGTGTGTGCGAGTGGAGTCTAAAACTAATTTACCCCATGGGGAATATATTTGCTCAGAGAGCAGAAACAGTGGGGAATGCTCTCGTCTAATGGGATGGTCCTTACAATTTAATGAATGCTGATTGATTGGCAAACTCTCCGTTTTAATGTACCATTACTGTGTTTAGTGCAACTCGGTCCTCACAGGAGCACCACTTGAAAGTCTCTTCATCCCTTTCCTCTGCA
>NW_023339807.1:4715898-4716884 GCF_004916995.1 Morone saxatilis
AATTTTTTTGTTTTACTTCAGTGATATTTTTTAAATAATTTGAGTTCAAGTACTAAACACGACACAAGTCTGTAGGTTGGGTTTGTTTTCAGGTACAGAGTTTCAAGTGAGATTACTTTATCTTAAACATTACACCATATACATATGGTAAGTAAGTCCACACTACATATCCTCTTTTTATATCTGTGTGCATACATGATGCATGGAAGTGGCTGCTAGGAGCGTGTGAGGTGTTGAGCGTCTCAGTGTGGGCCTAACAGCTGCGGCTGCAGGCCTGGATGGGAGCCTGATTGAAAACCACACTTTCTGTCCCATTCATCATCCTACCTGTCATTAATATGCTCTCAAACACTCTCACACACACCCATACTTGCATAAGCATTTCTACACCTACATACTGTATGTACACACACACACACACACAGCTTGCTGCAGTGTGTAGCAGATAGACAGACATGTTTTGTGGCTCACCTGGAGACTGCTCTGTATGACATGCAGCGTATGACTGTCACTTTGACTGACGAGCGTTCAGTCTCACAACTGCTGCATTTGGTTTGATTTATAAGCCAGACAGGGTGAGAAACAAGAGGAGTGTTTCTATCATTCCTCACCGTACTTTTTTAGCAGATAGATTTACAGGCTTAACAGAATCTCCTCTCCTCTCTACTGTACCGTCCATTGTTGAGATATTTAAACATTTCAGTACTCGGATGCCACAGTAGTTCATTTAAAACAATAAGTGGCATTATATAATCTCTTAGCAGTTGCCTGCTCTCTCGCTGTCTGTCTCTTCTGCCTTCATTGGTAAACAGTAGCAGCCAGCGTTGACATATCCAGTATCCCCCTCAGAGCCCATTCGCTTTCACCGTGAGCTGCGTTCAATAACCCACTGGAGCACAGCCCTGCTCTAAACCCCTCCAGGGATCCTCAGCTGAGATTGGCAGCAATCACCCGGCCATGGGCCGATGGATGGATGGATGGATAGA
>NW_023339807.1:4716984-4731047 GCF_004916995.1 Morone saxatilis
GGGGGGGGGGGGGGGGGGGGGGACTGAGAGCAGACAAGAGAGGCTGCAATTAAGCCTGACATCGGCTGTGGTGCAAGACTGACACCTTGTGTTCATACTAGGTATTACATCATATATTTTAGTTGTTTTATAATTGGGCAATGTAAAGGTTGTGCTTATTCCCCAAATAAAATGATTACAAATTGATTTTTCTACCATTGGAAGCTACAACTGTAGCAGCATGGAATGTAATAAAGTAGCCTCCTTCAGACCTCTGAATTGCCGGCCACCCCTCAGATTTGTTCACTGATTCAAATAGTGAATGAATAAAGTGAAACAAAATGGCAATTCGCTCTGATTATCAGGCAGGTTATGAAGCAGATATAGTACTAAATGTAATGTACAATAATTGTGCCAGTTAGAACGCATCCTTAAGTATTCACACAAAAGCAGAATCAGAATAGTTTATATTAGATACTAATCAGATTATTAAACAGAATGTAACCAGAATGCATTCACTATGTCAAGGAACAGCAGTGGTTCTTTCTTTTGCTTTGCTTAGCCTCCAAAAACAATTTTCCTGCCCCTTCTTGGCATAAAATATGAAGCAAATAATGATCCCCTTGGGGAAACTGGGGTGTTACAACCACAAAGCTATGGAACTGCTTGCGTGAGAACAATATGGTGCTAAATACTGTTCAATTCAGGAGCACAATACTTCATACAGTAACTAAGGGTAGTGTTAATTGGCTGGGTGTGTCGTTTCATAAAATTTAGATGAGAAAGTAAAGTGTTGTTTGAGTTAGAACAGTGTGTTTAACTGTAGCCCTGCTTTTTCACACAGATAAAGCCTGTGTGAAAAATATGGAAAGGTTTATGAAACTTTAATTCTTCATAAGTGTGATCTGAAAAGTTTTCTCTGTGTGTGGAATGTTTGTCAGTGTAAAAATAAAAAAAGGCCATACACTAGCTTCTGGTAATTTAACATAGCTGTAATCAAATCACACACAAATACAAAAACATCAAGCATACAGTAACACAATAAAGCCCAAGACTTATTTCCTTTGTAGCCCTCGATTTAAAATAGCAAACTGCATGTGATTAGAAAACATCATACTAGCACTAACCCAGTACCACAATAAATACCTAAGTCATCATCAATAAAATCACTCAAAGTGTAGTACTTCATGCATGGCACACCATACACTAACTGTGCCTAAGGGTGGTGTTAACTTATTCGATAGATTCCGATTCAGAAAGGTCACTCATGTAGCATTTCATACATTTTTAAACCTACTATTTTGTCTTGATTTCACACTGTGTTTTACTATTTTCAGACCATATTTTGCTGTGTTAAACCGTTTGAGACTTTACAAGTGTTATGCTCCATGTAAAATCTGGGGTTTAAAGCTCCGTCCGTGTCGAACTACAGTTAGCTGTTTTGCTGTGATGAATCTTGATTCACAGAAGTCATTGAAAATTAGAATTCTTAAAAATATGGTCAAATTGTTCTGTCTGTGTGAGAGTTGGAGGCCTCATCATACATCTGCCCACGTCCATATATGCCCTCCTTTTTGTAATATTCTCTGAAAGTCTTTGCAATAACTATTTTAAAAAAAAAAAGTTCCTTCGGCGTAATAGTTAGTTGAGCCTCATGTAATAGTCCGTGTTTAAATGTTCTTTGCTCATTGTAATAGTTGGCAGAAGCTCGTGTAATAGTTCGTGTTTTGTGTCTGAGCAGGCTCTCAGGTAACAGAGGCCCTGCATATGAAATGAGATGGTAATGAGGAGGAGGAGGAGGGGAGCCTTATCACTACAGGGCCAAATTCCGACAGTGAATTGCGCAGTTGTAACAAAAGTAACAGAGCGTCCATTCAGCCTGCACTAATCCAGATGGGAAAGTCAAACAGCAGAAAGTCCACGGCACAAACTCATTTCATCACTTTATTAATTTAGATATTGCCTCCTCGCTCCTGTGGGGAGGAAAAAAAAAAAGAGCCCCTCTGAAATGACCAACATCGGTGAGGCGTTTTGCTCTACATGGTTCCCCCACTTCGTCTCCTCCCGTTATCTGTTTAATTCATCCCGCCAATCTTGGCTGTCTTTACCCACTAAATTTCCCTTTGACACGCATGCCTTGCTTCGCATAATCCTCACTCCGGGGCAGAATTAAAAATGGAAAAAAGAGGAGGGAATAGGACAGGTGGCTGGAGAATCCTTGAAATAATGTTCAATGCCAGACCCAGGAATGATTTGACCAGATTCGAACTAGGGGGCTGATAGGGAGAGGGGTTTTTTTTTTCCCCTTTATTTTTGGTATCAAGGGGTAAGAAAAGGGTGACAGGTGGAAAATGTGCAGAGACTGAGAAGTCCCTTAAGAGCCAGGTCGAAGAGTCAGTTCTAAATTGTGGTGCCAGAATGACTTCGGGGGGAAAACTGTAGCAAGGAAGATGAAAATGTCAAAATGTCACTCTCCGGAGGTCTGATTTGAAAAGTTTTTTCTGTCTACTGAAAACTGAAAATTAGAGCAGTCAACTTGTTTCTGTTCCCCATTCTGCGTGTATCTATTATTGACCTGTAGGGACTGTCTCTTCTGCCATGAATATGGCAGATATGTCATCTTTACACAGCCATTTGTAGGAGTTGAACAACCATTCTTGGCTGTTTGTAACCGCTTTATCTGACCAATCAGTGCTGACATGCTTTGCCGGAGCAGAGTTTGATATTTCAAGCTACAGTTCTTTGGATAGCAGCATGTCATATCAACATGGTTATCAACAACAGGTGAAATGGGTTATTTTACACATGAAAAGTGCATGTTTATGATGTAGGTTTGATATGATCAGTATAATGGCAGTGAAGCAGTGCCGAACCCTGCCTGTTATACAGTGAAATGTAGACTGTAATATACAGCGAGGGCTTGTGCTGTAAGATACTCTTACTACAAGTATTAATAGGTGTTGAAATAATTAGTAAATTAACTGTCAATTAATAGTCAATTAAAAGAAAAATAAATCTTTGACAATTTTGATAAATGATCAAGTGAAGAGCTCTGTGAGGCTGCTAAATGCTAACATCAGCATAGCAAAATGCTCACAATGACAATGCTAATACACTGAGGTTTAGCAAGTAATGTTTACCATGTTCACCGTGTTAGTTCAGTGTATTACCACGCTGACATTGGCTAATTAGCACTAAACACATAAACCATTGCTTAATGGTTTAAGGCGCATACCGTATGCACTCAACGTCCACGGTTGGGGGACCTTGGATGTAATATCCCGCTCTCTCCTGACATTTCCTGTCTGTACTCTACTGCCACTATCAAATGAGGGCAGAAAAGAATCTTAGAAACAAAACAGCAAAATAAATTACAAACTTAACAAAACAAACCTAAATGAACATGAAGGTCTGTACTTTATGGCAATCCATGAGGCATTTCACTACAAACCGAAAATGTCAACCTCAGGGTGGCATTAAAGAAAAAATCAGGGGTTCACTTAAGCCGTTAGGACTCATCATCTGAGTCACTATGAAAATCTGCATGAAATACTGATACATACTGACATTGCCATTATTGAAGCCAGAAAAAAGCAATTTGAAGACATCAAGTTGGGCTCTGGAAAATTGTTACGGGCATTTTTCACTATTTTCTTTAATTTTATAGACTGGGCAATTAATCGGTTAATTGGTAAAATAAATAAAATGATCTACTATTACTATTGAAATTAATCAGTAGTGAAAAAAGCCATTATTTGCATCCCTGTTAAGCTTACCCTAATATCATAGTCCTTTATCAGGTATTGAAATGTACTGTAGGACTGAACACAGCAGAGAGAAATCGATAAGACACAGGGGCACAGCGCTGTACGTCTGGCCAAGATCAGGAGTAAGACTAAGACAGGGACGAGTGTTTCCTGGTGCTGCTATTGGCTGCGTGTAGGAGCAGGCTGCGCGGTGCGGCGATGGCGGCAGCAGGCGCACGGCACTATTGATTGGGCTCCACAGGCTGAGACCAGCCAATTCAGAGCACCAGTGAGCCGAGACCGATTGGGCCTCCTGAGTTACAAAATCCCACAGCTCTTCTTCTCTCATCTGCCAAAAAAAGTGTATTTCTCATTCCCCAGGCAAATGTTTCTGAAGAGAAACTTTGAGATTTTGGGTTGAAAAAGAATGGAGGAAGGCAAATATTATGTATGACTTTGCTTGACTCTGTTATTGTGATCATAAAATCACCCTTGTTGCTGTAATAGAGCCGTTTAGAACGAAGTATGTTGTTAACACTGACTTGATCATTTACAGCTGCTTTTATCTTTGAAGACTCAAGTGACTATTGGTAAACCTGTCGGTAGAGACTGGCAGTGATGGCTACACTTTAATGCTGCACTAATATTTTTATATTAACGTTTGATCAAACAACAAGTGTCATCTGAAAGAGGTCAGTAGTAGAGATGAACCTGCAGGGGAATTATCGACCCATTCTGCTGTCTCCCTTAGCTCTCTCCACTCAGAACACTTACTTATGAATGCTTACTCCATGTTTGCCGCATGTGTAAATAGAAAATTGCTTCCTAACACGTCAGCTAGATTGCCTTTATAACGATTAATGATTTTGCACTCTGTTGCCGACCGGTGGCCAAAAATCAACTAATGTCGCTTTAAAAACCAGAAAGTCAAATGGTTAAATGTCCCCAAATTTCTTAACACTTTAGTTTGTGTTCTGCTAAAGTTTTATGGGTGTGGATGTTTGTGTGTGTTTGTTTAGGTATGGTAAGCTGTTGCCCTCACTCCAAGCCAGGCAGTTTTCAGCAGCTACAGGGCTGAGCCGCATGCTGATTATACTTGGGGCGATTGAACCGACTATTAAAGGCGAAAATGTCTCAGAAGAGTTCATCCAGCGCCAGGTCAGGCTAATGCACACAGACACACACACACACATACAGACACACACACACACACACTGGCACCCCCAAAGCCCAAAAGGCTGTGACATTGATTGTTAAAAAAAAAAAGACGAAGCTGCAGAAATATTTCTTTTTTTTTAAATGTTGTGTCATGCTGAAGGTGGCAAAGCAGGTCACAGCGATTTTGAGGGGATTTAGGGATAAATATAAGAAGTCATGAAGGTAGAAAGGTACTCTCATATACAATGAATTGAAATAAAATTTCTATAGTCTGAATAAGCTTTTGTTAACCTAATTAGAAATATGGAGGAAGAAGTGATATGTTTTAGGCATTTTAAATGTGCTCCTCCCATCGTTCCTGTGCAGCCACAGGATGGTGCTAGTGTGAGAATAATGTCTCCTCCTCCGCAGAGATACGAGAGGATGATGATTGCAGAAGCGTTTGTCTTCACATCGTCAGAGACTGTGAATTTGGCATGATGTGACACCAGACGTCATTTTAAAATAAATGAAAACTGAACCCCTTTCCTGGAGCTGACATGATGCTGCAATTGCACTGTATCTCCTGATGCCTGCTATATTGTAAACTCAGCCTTTTGACAGGTCATAGAGGAAAAGGCTGTTAATATAAGCTACAAGCTTTTTCCTGTGTATTGCAGATGAAGTTTTTCTACAAGGTAGGCTCTTTGTATTTTTCACCTGTCCACACTTAGATCTGCTGTGAATCTGTTTAAACAGACACACATGCACGCGCACACACACACACACACACACACACACATACAGTGGCGACACTGCTTGTCATGAAGTCATGTAGTCATTTTTTACTTGCTATGGAAAACATCTCAGGCAGAGGAGTAGTAATGGATTCTGGTGATGAACAACAACCAATATCTTTGGTATCATGGGCTAATGCTCTCTATAGACTGACACCTTATTACAGCAGGGGAAGAGACACTCATGTTGGCCGCATTAAGGACATAGAGAAAGAGAGATTATTGCAGGAAAGCCAATTTAGTATTTGTTTCTTGCATTTAAGTCTTACTTCAAATTCTTAAATTTTTTTTCTTTGGAGAAACAACTCACACTTTAGTGACCCTCTGAGCACCCAGTAACATCTGTTCAGCATTAATTTTTTTTCTGCAGCTGCCTGTATGATGCGATGACTCCTGCTCCGGGATGAATGTGAACAGTTCGTTAAGGCTCCTTGTTCTCTGCTGCCAGCCACCCACGATTTGATGGCAGTAGTGATGAGGGACCTATTTCAGCTTTTCAAGTATTACAGTTGTTGCCAAGGAGATAAGGACATCATTGTGCTTGAATTCTCCAAGGACAGAGAAAGGTTTTGTAGACAGGCTAGTGAAGGTTACAACATGCACACACGCACACACAAGCTAGCCGGGCTCAATAGAGCATGCAGTCCATTTCTCAAGGGCATGTTCTGTAACCACTGCTTAATTGAACTGGAGCAGAATTGTTTGCTGCTATGTTAACGGCACTAAAGCGATCTGGTCACATCACATGATGGAGAAAAGTTAAAGGGGAATCCTGCTCAGTTTGAGAATTCCCATCTATTTTGATCGCGTGGTGAACTTTCCGCAGCCTGAGCTGGAGAATCAGAGAACCAAGGCTGAGATTCACAATGTCATATCAGTATTCTGTCTGGAGCTGCCTCATTGAATGAGCTGGACACTGACTTCTCCGCATTAAAATTGACTTACAATAGCAATCATTCATCATTTTTTAGAAATGATCTTGGAAATGTACATTTTGGATGGAACTAAGAAAGAGTATTACGTTCTGCTTGAAGGATGTGAGCAGTTATGTCTCAGGGATTCAACCACAGTGTGATCATACTGTAAGTGCAGTTATAATTAATGTCATGGGGGGCTGTTCTAAATAAGGTTAGGTTTTGTAAAGATACAATACATACACACAACTGTTTAAATCTTGTGTCCGTCCAGTTTTCGATGGCGCAGCAGGGATCTGGGGTTGTAGACAAACAAAAGGTGAAGCTTTGTTTTTAGGATGTCACCAAAACTGTCAGTAATGGTGGCTGTGGTGATATGGGATGGGTGACATGCTGCAACTGTGGAATAGGTTAATTAACATTCCAAATGGTCTTACAAAACAAATCTTTTATTGGAATTGCTCAAATAACTAAGCATGTGCAAGGGAACAGTTATTCTCTAATTTTGGTCTTCAGTTTATATACAGCATGTACATATACTGTATATACTGTACTCATGTAAGCTACTTGAAATCTCTGCTATCTAAAAATGGTGGTCAGAAGATATTATATTAACTGTTGGTACACTTCCGAGCAATATGTCTCTATTAACCTTAGAGGTCTATTTGTGCTCAGTTAAAATTTGAAATCCTTCCGTTTAGTCCCAGAGGAGGACAGTCAGTGCCACCTGTGTGATCTGGATGAGGTCGAGAATGAAATGCCAAATTCTACTGTCCTTTTTATTATGATGTTTGAGTTGAGCTTTTCCTGAAAATGTCTGCTGCACATCCGAGTCTGTTTTATATGACAGATGAAGGTAGATTACAGTATGTGTTAACATACAAGGCGTTGGACATAGCTCTGTTTTTGTTGCCATCAACGTGCGATGAGTGTGACGTGTGTTTAATTAGTCAAGTGTATGTGTTTGATGCATTTACAGTGCTGTGTACTGGTTTGCTTTCTTTTTGTGTTGTCTTGGCTCTGAAGGTAATGTAAGTAGTGTCCATTCATTCATTTATTTTAGATGTTGTGACTGATTTATTTTCTCTGTCTCTTACAGAAATACCTACTGAGTAACCCTGCACACCAGAGCAGTGCTGTGGATGAGCATTACTTTTTGAATGAAAGTGCAGCTCAAGTAAGGTATGGCAGTCTTTTTTTCATTCTTTTCTGGATGGATTGCGTGTTCAATGTAGAAGTCAGGTGGTGAGTATTTACATTTGTTTGTTGTTGCTTTTAAAGGGATATCACAAAGTTCAAGCCCCTCTCTAGCAGAACATCTGTGAGTGTGATCACTGGGGATTCCTTTGACCAGCAAATACCAGAACACCTAAACCAGGTGAGAATGTTTACTGTAGCTGCACAACTCTATGATGCATTATTAATGCTGGTACAGTGACAGAACAATACTGTAGTAATGGTTGTGCAAAAGCCATATTAAATCATCTTTTCCCTGCACCAGATGGTAGCTAAGCTTCAAAAGAAGTTTCTGGAGGAGTCCTACCCGTCAGCCAATCACATTCACATAAAAGGAGCAGACCGGCGAATGATCTACAAGAAGCCATCTGCCATCAGCCAGCACCTGAGGAAGCTAGTCAACCAACGACAAGCCAAACAGCAGAGCGAGTGACCCACGGCCAACATGTAACAATACCCCAGACATGGACAGTAATCGAATATGTTTTAAATATTCAATAAAATATTCAAGTTATCTTTTTACCTTTCCCTGCAGCGATCTGTAGAGATTGTCTAAATGTCTGGTGAGGTTCATGAAGTAGTCAATTTTTGAACATATTTTTGCACAGCTCTGCTCCATTGGAAGCTTTTTAATTGAAAATAACTGGAGGGCATTCAGTGTGATGAAATATTTGCAGTCTTAGATTCAGAAAATCTTATCTTTCAAGTTGTTATTTCAGTCTCTTTACCTGATTGGCCAGTGCCAAATTTACTCCTTATCAATGTAAAGGCCACACACGTCATTGCTCACCCTGATACTTTTTTTTTTTTTATCTCCTTCAGTTCTGTCTTAATATTCTGCCATGTTATAGCCAGAGGGAAATGTACATTGGGTTCCTATGTCTCTGTTGCATCAGCTTCAGTCATTTGTTACTTGTATATAATTGAGTTAAATCACAACCAGACATAGACCTCTATTTTTGGACTTAAGTTGATTTGATTTATTTTATCAATTTTAAACAGATGAGTATTGCCTGCGAAGCTAATTTATCATTTTTGTAAATACATCTTCATGCGCTTTTGCATCTATTTTAACTATACTGGGCTTATTTTTGTGGAAAACATGAATTCTAGTGGGGCTGTGTATTGGCAAGATGCTAATGATATGATGCATATCATGATATAGGGGTAACGATTCACTATATTGTGATATATATGGCAATACTGTAAGCATATATATTGCATATATTTAAAAAAAAATAATACATAATATGTGCATACACATTCCCTTATGCTTATATTCTGAGTAAAAAAGTTTTTTATGCCAACATCACTGCTACCTAGCAGTTGGGGGTTTAAACACAACAAAAAATAAATCAATGCCACAAGTATTGCACATAAACTAGTACTTTAAAAGCTATACATGGTTTTCGAGGATCAATACAATATCACGAGACATAATATCACAATACTCAACTCAATACTTACACCCCTACTCTTTTGATGGCTATACAGTATTGTGAAAGAAAGACCAGACAGCATTGGTTTATCCTGAGGATTTAAGTTTAATTATGACACCACATCAAAATAAAAATTTCCAACAGATCTGGAATTTAATTCCATCCATATACATGCATAGCAACAACGTTTTAAGAAACATTTTCTCCCATAATCAGGACATTGGAATGATAATTTTACATCAGTATCCCCACTGACCTCCCACCCATCTTGTTCTTCAGCAATAAACTTAATTCTTGTACAACTTCTTTTTTTCCCTATGGGGTTACAAATAATTATATGCACAGTCCCCATTTCATAATACTGCTTTCAGTAATGTTCCCTAATTTACAAAGTATTGCATTGAGAGCAAATTTCAAAAAGGGAGACCAAAGTGTATCATCAAACAGAAATACGAGTACTATACAAGAATGCTGCCATCCTCATGAAAACATCCACATCTGAGTTGAAGAAAAGAGACAGGGACAAACAGCCACATATGTATGCAAAGCCATGTGTATATGCCAAAATGTGAGATGCAGGGTTGTGCCTGGTTATCACCCCCAAATGGTGATTTTTAAGGCAAACAAGTCATTAGTAGCAATCTGCAAGTGACATTTTGGGCATATACAGAAACTGGTACAGCAAATAAGAATACAAGTGCCTCAGTAGCTATTTTTGTGTCTAAAATGCATCTCATTTTTGTATTGTCTATTGTTTCATTGAGCCTACATTACAGTGTAAACAATATGTGTGCTACACAAGAATGACTATACAATAACATTACAAACAACTCTGATATAAATTTCATTTTGAATTTAAATTAAGATCACTACTCCTATTAATACTGATTGTAAAATAAATTAATGTGAAAGTGGCACCAATATTATTCTTGATTCATTTTTCTTTTCTTTTTCTTTTTTAACCAATGGTTTTGCATTTTTAAGTCTTAAAACGATGAAAGAAGAAGCTTCTCTTGATTGTCCACAAGCAGCGTTTAGCACTGCGTGATGCACTATTCCAGACACAACAGTGTACCAAAACAAAGGAGAAAAAAGGGGTAAAAGTTGGGAGGGAAGGGGAGGGGAAGTGTGGGAGGGAGAAGAAGAACCTGTCTTATTCTTCTCAACTTATTTTACATGCTCTGCAGCATGTGATGAACAGTAAAACTTCTTATGGGTAATAAAGTTTGACAGGTTGTTGAACTGGATATCACAGAGGCGGCAGTATTTGCCACTTCCAGAGCCGTTCACGCCTTTGTTGGCTGTGGGTGCCGCCTCCTCGCTTGGAGACTTGGAGGAAGGCGACATGTTCTCGTTGGAGTCAGCCTGGTTCTCAGTGGCCCACGTAGGTGAGGGATTGGGAGGTTGGCCGTCTGGCTGGGGCTGGTTCTCCTGCTGCGGTGGAGCTGTGCCTGAACGCTCCTCGGGCTTGTGCCCCCCGTTGACGATGACCATGCCCCGGTTTTTGGGCAGAAGGGGAAGGGACTCCTTGCCAGGGTGGGGGCAGCCATTAGCAGCAGGTTGCTGGGCCTGCTCTCTGGTTGTTCCTGTCTCTCCTCCTCCTCCTGTGCCTCCTCCTCCCCCATTAACGCTCTGCTCCTGTTCGCTGGCCTCTCCCTGCATCATTGCTCCCCCAGTCACATAATCAGTTGGCTTTATCCCAAAGTACGGCGATATTTGTTCAGGACCTTTCACCTTCTTTATTGCTCCGGGATAAAGGCAGTGGGGCAGAAACATATTCTTGTTCTCATCTTTTGCTGGAATGAGTTGGGGCTCAGCAAAAGTCTTGAGTCCCGACACAGGCCCCAGGTGAGGGGGGAACATGCCTCCATTCTGCACCATCACCTTCCCATTGCCATTCTTGTCACATTTGCCTGGGCTCTTATCATAGACGTCATCAGGGTTGTTACTGCCGTCACTTTTCACATCTGGGAACATGGTCGACTCCAGGCTGCCAGTCTCATTGTGTTGTTGCTGCTGTTGTGGCTGTTGTTGCTGCTGAGCGGCGGCAGCAGCAGCGGCGGCGGCTGTTGCAGGGCAAAAGTTCTGTTTGTGTGCCAGGTAGTTCTCCACTTTGTTAAAACTTATCTTGCACACTGCACATTCGTGATAGTCCAACAGTCTTTTAGGGGAGCTACATGTCTTGTCAGGGACTGGCGAACACTTTTTGCTGAGATCAATGGGAGCGTCCAGCTCCTGCTGCTCCACTGTATTGCATTTGGGAGCCAGAATAGGTTTAGTGACAGTCAGAGAGGCCTCCAGGTGTTTGGGTACCATACCTGGGAAGATGTCACAGCGGGGATGGAAGCGGTCTGCTAGGCTCTCTACAGCTTCCTGGGATGTACAAGGGTTCATAGGAGGAACCCCAAGGAAACCCGGCTGACCCATAGGGGGCCTTTGGTGGTCCTGGTCAGGGAGACACATCTCATACATCTTCCTGCGTTTGCGGGTTCTCATGGTTCTCTGCATGGAGGGTACCTTGTTGGTGGACATGCGTTTCATGGGTGGGTCATGACGGGTGGCACAGTAGTACTGCTTGTGGACCATGTAGGTCTCATGACGGCTGAAGGTGATATTGCAGGCTTCGCAGGTTGTCTTGTTAGGGTCATTGTCACTTTCCACCAAACCCGTACTGGGGCTTTTACCCTCCATCTGCTTGCCATTCAGCCTCTCCTCAGCCCCAGTTGGGGTAGAGACCTTCTTCACCTGTCCTGCTAGATCCTTATCAGGCCCTTTAGCCCCAGCATTGATCATGTCCAACACATTGGAGTTCAGACAGGCAGACTGCATGAGGTGGTTGTCGGCCTCTGTAGGGTGGCAGCCGGCCAACATGCTAACAGAACTGTGACCACTGTTGGGGCTCACAGCCTCCGGGACCTTATCTGAGAGGGCGGAGAAGTCCGGAGACTTTGCCATGTGTTGCCAGCGACTGTTACAGTAGTGCTTTTTGTGGACCAAATAGTTGTCCAGGTTGCTGAAGGTGATATTGCATTCGAAACAGGTGGCCCCTTTGGGCATAAGAGGACTGTAGATGACAGGGGGGTAGCTGTTCCCTCCATGGCGCAGCCTCCGGTGAACTAGCTCTGACATTTTAGCCAGAATCTCAGAAGCCTGCGGGACTACTGAAATGTCTTGGGAGAAAGCAAACTGAGACAAGAAGGGGCCCATGGGAAATGTAGGCATGTTATGCTGCACAGGGGAGGACGCCAGCCGGGGGCTGGAGGGCTCAGACTTGATCCTAGTGTAAGAAAAACTGGCTTTGCTGCCTGGGTGGGCCTCTCCCTTCTGAACAGACAGCATGGGCTTCTTCTCAGCCTTGTCAGCCTCTCCGTCTGTGCTGGTCTCCTTGTTGAGGGCCCCTTTGGGACTTCCCAGCAGAGCATCCTTCCTGTTGGCCAGCTCAGCGCGGGCCTGCTGCTGCTGCTGCTGGAGGCTTTCCTCGGGCCCCCTGGGGGAATGCTCGGTGCCGTCGCCTTCCCTGTGAAGTTTGCTGCCGTGCCCATGTAAGTCCTGATGCTGTAAGAGTTCCCTGTGGCTCTGGAAGCTGATATGGCAGTGATTGCATCTGAAGGCCGCCTGTGACAGGTGAGACATGATGTGATGCTGGAATGTAATAAGAGAATCTGCCGTGTAGTTACAGATTGTGCATTTCAGGCTGGTGCCAGGAGGGAGGCTCTCTTCCATTTTGACACCTGTGAAGGAGATAAAAGGGAGAAATGCTCAGAATCTCGCCTCCCACTTCTCCTTTAGAGTTAACTGTAGAAACCATCAAACGCTCATGCATTATGCCAAGCTTATTCCCATCCACTAGATTTTTTTTGCTCAAGGATAAACTGTCAACTATGCTAGCTGACAGCGGGATATGTATATTTCTGAAAAGAAATGACAGTCATTTTTCCAAACCTGTTTAAAACTCTGTCCCGGTGTCATTTTTTTCTAAAACAGCACTTTTGACCCCCTTTCTTTTAAAAATCTTCAAAAGCTGTGATATATATAGAAAAAAAATTAATCCATGACATTGCCACCCACCACTGTGTGAGGTGCTCAAGTGCATTTCCAGGGCCCGGGCTCCAGAGAAGCTCTTGTTGCACTGTGGGAATGGGCAGATACTCGGGGTCTGGTGGGGGCCGGTGTCATTTTCCTCCACGACCGTCTCTGGCTCCCTCTGTCGCCCGCTGCAATAGTACATCAGATGGGCCTGCAGGTTCCTCTCACTCCGAAACCAGATTCCACATGCCTTACAGGGGAAGATGTCCTCTGGAGGAACAAGGAAGGGGACAAAGGGGACATGATATCAGGATATATACAGTACTTTCGTATTTATGCAGTCAAGTATGAAGATAAAGAGCTTGCACGCATGCATACACTCATATTCCTCTTCTTCTACAGTTCTGACTCTCAAAGCCTGTGTTAAAAGGCTTTTCCACCAAATCCTCAGCTGCTGCATATCGCTGTGTTGCTACCACTGGGTTGGTGCCCTTTCTCAAGGGCAAACAAGAACACTGGACCATCTGCTTACAGAAGCCTCCCTGTTGAGCTGAACCCAGATAGCCCTCGCTAAGTAAACAAACACACTATTTGCATGAGGCGTGTATTTTGCAATTAACACGTTAGTTCGAGCCTCAGTGTGTTTATGTGAACCCAAAACTTGAAGGTCGATGGCTCTTATCTCCAGTGCAGAGACTCATCTGGGTTAATCTACGCCCGGCGGAGACGACGCTCCTTGTTAAGCAGGTGACTGAGTGCAGGCTGTGGACTGGTGTGTGTGTGTGTGTG
>NW_023339807.1:4731101-4771974 GCF_004916995.1 Morone saxatilis
GTGTGTGTGAGAGAGAGACGGAAAGGGAGAAAGAACAAGAGCATGCATGTGTGATTGTGCGCGTCTAAACAAAAGCACATCTCGTTCCAGCTCTGCGTATGTGCGCTCAAGTCGGACACTCACTGTTGACGATGGCAGTGGGCAGGATGGAAGCCATTGCGGCCTGCTGCGGCAGGAGCTGGATGCTGTCCAGCAGCCTGGCTGGGTACATGCCCTCGCTCAGAGACATGTGGTTCACCGCCTGCAGACGCGAGTCAAAGTCCACCGCAAACGCCACCAGCTCCTCGCCCTCCATCATGTTCTTGGTGGTGGTGCACCACAGTTGGCCACCTGGACAAAACAGAGATAGGGGAGACATTTAGATGCTTGCTGCGAGAGAAGAAAAATGTTTGCTGCGTGAACACATGAGTAATTCTGGACTTAAATGTCAGGGCATTATGCAACATAAGAAATTATATTTGTGTGTGCTTAGGATGGCATGCACAACATCTGAAAAGACTTAGTATTTCAATGGCAGGTTGCATAACTGTGTATTTGAAACAGGATGTTGGATAGGACATAAAGTGAAAAGGTGGATAAATATGTTTTAAAACTTTGTACAGTATCTTTCCAAGATAGAATCATAAGGTTAATCCTATTTTGATACAAAAATCCACAAGAAAATATAGGGTCACTTCACCACAATTACAAAAAACATTATTGTATAATTTTTTGTCTTACAGCTTTTTTACAAAATTACATTTAAATATTTTAGTGGCGACATGTCTTTTCAAAATCAGTATCAACATTAATCAACAGAGGATGTTTTCGTAAGGAATATTTTTCCTGTATTTCCAATAAAAACTGTTAACAGATTATACACACTAGACTAACACAGACACTGTTCCTGGACACACTGCTTTTTAATGTGTCATTTTTTCCCATGCTATGGACATGACAAATGAAATTCCAGTCACCTCCACTGTTTTGCAAAAACCAAAACTACACAACTAAATGAGAAAATATGTTTTTTTAATCTGGGCGAACAAACCCTTTAAAAGGTAATATCTCTCTTTTTACTGTCACTCAAGCGTCTTTTTAGGCTACTGGTGCTCAAATCCAGAAGCAAGGCAAACCTCAGCTGGGGTAAACTGTAGCCTACAGTGCTGTTGTCAGCTAGAACACTGAGACAGGTCCTCCATATTATTAGATTGTTGTGTTTTGGGATTAAGCATTCCTCTGAAATCTTCTGAACATATTCATTAAGTCAGAGAAAGGGGGAGGGGGCAGGAGGAAGACAGGGGGGGTAGAGGGAGAGAGTGAAGGTTTTAGCTTAGATAATATTTATCTCAGCACATGACAGGCTTTTCAGCTGCACTTCATTTTCCATTGAAGAGATTAAAGTTTTTAATATGACTATTTACAGAAATCTGGCTGGGGAGATAACAACAAACTATGATACGCTACTGCTAAATGGCAGAATTAGGACATTGTTTCTGAGGAAAGCTGGACAATTAATTAAAGCACGCTGTTAGCTTTCAAAGATGTGCAAACATACCGACGGAGTGTCAGGCTGAGAGGGGACATGTGATTTGAGCCCTGGCTGATGTGAAATAAAGAGAGTCCTGAGGAGAGGTGTGAAGGCATGGGGATGCAGCTAGAAAGCCCCCACACATGTGGAACACTGATTACTCATGTTTACATAAAACCTATGAATCACCAGGTTTAACACTGCCTTGTAGACACGGCGAAGGTGCTCAAGTAAGGCTCTGTGTGAAAACAATTCACTTTTCTGTTGATTTATTAGAAATGGAAAATTAGTGGATGGAAACAGAGCCGATGTGACTGTATACTACTACGTCATGCATTATTTAAAAATCATTGTTAAGTTTCTAGAATGAATTGCCCCATTATTTCAATTCAAAATTGAATATTTCAGATTTCACATCACTGTTTTGATTAAAACCTTTCTAGCCCTCCCTATCTGCTGGTGAAGCACTGAAAATTAGACCAGCACAAACGTGTCAAAAGGAGTGAAATAGTATTAAAATATGCTATCTTTCAAAGTCCCATTTGTGTGCAGGCTTCCTCCCCACGAGTGTGTGTGTGTGCTCCTGCGTGAGCGTGTGCATGTCAGCGCCACTTTAAAGAGCAGTGCCTATCTGTCGGCCAATCTGCTGTGACGAGACACACACTTCAGGCCGCTCCACTTCATCGTTTTGATTCTGTCATACCACACACTGCCTGGAGAGGCCCTTTGAATTTTTATCTCCTAATTAAAATAACAAAACTCCTCTCCACTGTCTGCCCAAGTTACCATCAAGGTAGATACAAACTGCCACTGACAATGGCGGGGAATATATCGCAGTCATAGCCACAAAAGTTTCTCTCCTCTGAATGGATCTTTTAGTTCAGACGCGCTCAGCTTACAAAGAGAATTATGAACTAGGCCCTGGCGTTCAGATACAAATCAGTGTTTTTTTGGATCAATCCAAATCAAAGATACTGTATGCTCTTCTCAGCTGAAAATGAAGTCGATTATGTGGAGTCTGATGGAAATGTTTTAGTGCATTCTGACAGCAGAATATGCACTCAGATTGCATCCCTTCAGCCAAGAATGCTACAGATCCATCTGCTGTGTGTGAGAATGCTGGAAGTGAGTTTTTAGGACTGCATGTCCCAGTTTTACTGAGCTGCACAAAACACTGAGGCAGCACTTGTTACAGTCACTCAACCAAGACAAGGTAGTAAGATACATGTGCTCTGGCTGCAGGATTAGGGTTGAAACTACACTTACATTGTCATCAGAAATAAAAATCATAGCTGTTTCGCTCAGATTTGTGACAGTTTTTACTGCAATTTTGTGCATTATATCTACATTTGACTGTTTTCTGGAATGCGTCATGATTTTAGCTCCGTGCTTCATATCAAGTCATTTACGAATACACTGTACAAACGTGTAATTAACTGTACAACCAACCACATAAGCAAATGCAAATAAACATGCATACCTACAGCACATGTATGCACTAACCAATGCATACAGACTACTGCAGAAACATGTCATTTTCATGCACATATGGAGATGCAATGCATAGAAAGCAGACGGCACAGAGGCGTAAGGTGGGCAACAGACAAAAACAATATTCCATGAAGGAGCTCTGTCGAAAGATTTGTCATGGCTGTTTTCATTCTGACAGCCTTTTCATGACAGGTGATTTAAATCACAGAAACACAGGTGAGCTACCTATGACAATGGCACGATCTGTATGAATGACGAAGTGAGGAGGGGGCGAGGGGGGGTCAAGAGTTAGAGCGAAAAAGACCAAAACCGTAAGTCGTGAAACTGGGGAAAAGGCTGTGGAAAGTGCAGCTTGTGATTTGCACTTGTTTGCCTGCTAACTGTCTGCAGTGAGCTGCCTTTGTGCAGTGGCCAATGCAGTTGGAATGAAGGCTATTGTCTAAATCCTCCTGCAGAGCACCTGATAAAAGAATAAAGAACTATGACATATTCTAAAAACAATGGAGGAATTAAGGGGAGACAATAGGCCAGCTGCCTCATTAAAACAATCAAAAAACGGCATCCTGTACGTAGTCCAGATAATTAAAAACCACTGCTTCCTACAGTCTCTCAATACCATATCCACCAGCTCAATGAGGCCCTGAGACTATGGCTCTGCTGGCTAAATGCCCTCTTCCCTCTCTTCCCTTTGATTAATGCTTTATTTGAACATGCAGTTGAAGATGAACATATGAAGGAATTCATGAAACAAAATTATAATGCAAACCCTTTCCTCCCCTATAAGTACTTATAAACTAATCAAATGTCTCAGGATGAATCGCAGGGACTCAGGGTGTGTGTCCCCTCCCCTTTGCCTAAAGCCCCGAGAGATTTCAAAGTGCAGGCATCACAGGACATTTTTTAATTTTCTCACTTTAAATGACTTTATAAGAAAACGGATGTGTACAGTATCTGTATATGTATGGGGGAGGCAGGGAGAATAGAGTATGAGATACTTGAGCAGGAATAATTTTTTTTTTTTTTTTTGCTCCCTGCGAACGGCTACCACCACCATATCTTAATGAAGCTGCAAACAAATCTCTCATGCCTCGTGCAAAAGCTGAGAGACAACAAAGCAGCAGAAATAACAGAAGGGCCCGGATAATTAAACTGGCCTGAAGACAGGTATTCAAATGTTGGTGTGTAAACAGCACAACTCTTTAATAGTTTAGCTGTAAAATGCGTAGTTAAGCACATCAGCACTTGCCTCTCCCATCTGTCCAAACACATTACCATTGCAGAGGCCATTACAGCAGTGGAGTACAGTCCCACTGCACCACAGCCTCATATTATGGGAGGGGTTGAATGGGGCTTCTGGGAAAACTAACAGCGGCCCATTGGCATTACCTGAATGCATTGAGGGGTCATGTATTATAAAGCATTACGGGTGCACCTTGAGAAATGCGAACAAGATCTGTACATAGAAGTGCTTGATGACCATTTTATACATTTTAAAGGGCACTAAGTCTCAAACCCATATACCAGATTTAGTGTGTAATTCAACATTCCTTTGTCGAGCCTGATGTTGATTTGTTCTTTTTCCTTGCTTTGGCTATTCTGGCCCTTAAAGTTCTTGTCTCTGTCTATTGGCTCTGTGCTAACTGCTGGTCTTAATTGTGAAGTGAGGCTAGCGGAGCCTGAAGCCACAGAGAGGGTTGTAATTAAAGACCTCTACCTCTTCTTGTCTTCAAATCAGCTCCAACTCCTCCTGGTCAAATGGGAACGAGCTCCTCGCACCTACGAATATCAAGTAGCTGCGTGTTGCCAGCCGCCACCATCTTTATTTAACAAAGCTTCATCACAGGAGGAGTAAATGACAGCGCCGCACACAAAACAACTTCCCAGTCAACTTGTGAAAATATTAATCACAAATCGTGGATGAATAATATCTGTATCTGCACCTGACAGCAGACGGTGTTGCGACAAACACTAAACAAATCCTCCTCATGAATACTGGTAAATATTTGGACTGTTTCTGGATCATCAGAGTTGAACACATTAGGATGACTCATGGCTGTCAACCCCCGCCGTCACAATCCCTGGCCGGAGCAGGCAGGCGGCAGAAAGGAAAACGCTGAGTTAGACCCGAGCGGGAACATCATTCGCAGGGTCAAACAAGCTTACTATTATTGACGGTACACTAAACTAGAATTAGCTGACTCTACTATTATTTCACTAAGGCACTGACACAGATTGACTCTCTCCCTCTCTATCTCTCCTTCACTCCCTTCCACCTCCTCCTCCTCATGTTTCGTCTCGGCCACTAGGAGGCACTCTTCTCATGCCCAAGCTGCAGCCGGTGGGTGTTTTTGCTGTGATGATGCAGAGACGCCTCAGACATGGCAGAGCAGCATAGACGCCAGTCTGCCTATACATCCTTGCAGGTAGGTGCTAAAGATCTTACTCTCATGAGAAATGCATTGGGAATCAAAGGCATTCCTCTGGCCTGATTTTGCCTTGATCTTTGCCTGGAAATTACGTTTTGTAAGCTTAAATGTTGGACTAAATTGTCCTATGATTTTTTTATATGTTTAATAATATTTAGTCTGTTGTTTTTGCATTTCTGTTGTGGCAGTAATGAAGCATGCCAGTGTGCTTTTGTCACTTTTTAACATTTCTTATGTCTCACTTCTAAAATTTCAAAATTGTTGCAGGAATAAAAACAATCTCCTATTTTCCAGGGAAATAAATACTGTTCAGTAAAATATGTGTTTACAGAGCCCTGACTTGCCTTGTCTTGCCTGACACCCCAAAACTCCCTCCTTTTGCACTGCAGTGTCCAGACTAATTTTAGCATCAAGTGTTTTTGCAGATATAGCCAGTACCGAGAGCTCATGGATGGCCTCGAGCGAATGGCAGGCGGGTCAGAATCCACAAATTAAAAAGTCCTCCCAGGGGAGCCTCATACACGCCGCTCTCTCAATAGTATACATTCACAGGCAACAAAGACATAAAAGCAGCACAGCACACCGAACAATGTCATTCAACACACATTTATGAATTGTTTGAACATCACAAAAACAGCTGGGGAAGAAAAAAAAAAATCTAGCAGTGATGTGATTCAGCAAATGTTCTACCGAAAAAATTAAATGTTTCACTTTGAAATTAAAAGAGTTTCTCTGACTAGTCCCTGGAGACTCGTGTAGCTTTTTCAATACAGTGAGATAGATACTGGCAGGGGGATGTTTGCCTGGTAATAGTGTTGTAATAATTTTGAGGGAGGAAAAAAAAATAGAAATGTGAATTAGCAGCTATTTTTGCTCTATTAGAGTGCCACGACAGAGCTTGAATATTTAGATTTCAATTTCTTACACAAATGTATTCATTTTCTACAGAAATCTATTAAATGGTAAAATATTTAACACTCAGAACATCACCTGCTTTACTCTAATTTTTAAACAAAACTATTTTAGATGCACAAAAAAAAACCCTGTATCTAAATAATTTTCTTTTTTTTGGGACATTTTCTTTTTTTCCCCAAACAAATTAAATGCTCTCGCGTAAACAATAAATGGATATTGAGAACATTATATGCTTTCTATATTGCAGGTAACATGTGAGTTCTGTGCTGTCAGTTGTGAGACAATACCAGCCACAAATTCCTACAGTACAAAGCTGTTCTCCCTCATTAGCTGCCACACACAGTCAGCTCCTCCCTGTCCACAGTAAAGTGGAGTAGACTATTAAAGGAAAGCTCTGACTGGCTCCTCTCCTCTCCGCTCCGCTCTGCTTTATTCTTTATTTGGACAGGTTTGTCCCATTGAGCACTCTATTAGCTATCCCTCTCTGCGGGTAGTGCTGCCTGTGTCCTGGTTGTGGCCGGTCGACATGTGTTTACTGCGGCCCCTGCTGCGGTGGCAGGCTGGTTGGGGGCCCGTCCTGACCAAGCCCTGCTAATGGGACCAGAAGACCCCTCATGACAGGGCGCCGCTGTGTTGAGCACCGCAGCAGACCCTACCCCTCCCTCCCCTCCAGCTGCGGCCTCATGGCCCGTGTCCCCCTACCCATCATGCCTCGGCGGGAGCAGGTGAACGGCGGAGGGCCAACGACGGTGAGCTCGGTTTTCCTGGGAGAGCGGAGCGCCATTGCCACGCGCCTCAGTGGTTCCTCCAACATGGCTCCGGCCCTACGCCACATGGGCTGGCTGGCCAGCATGTGTGCCTGTGTGTTTTTAAGTGTGTGGGTGTATGTGTGTGTGTATGTGGGGGTGTATGGTGGATGCCAGCCCTAATGCAAATGCTTGCCGTTTAAAAAATGGGAGCCTCTCTCCTCCTCTGTCTCTCCTCTTTGGAAAGGTCTATTTTGGCCTTCTGGTGCTGGCAGTTATTTTTTTCCTCTCCAGAAGGACAGAGAGCCAGGGAGATGCACCTGTCATCCATTTTGAAATTCAACATTATTGATCTGGTCATGGGGAATGGAATTTATGAAGTTGTGTATTTTTCTTCAAGAATACTTATTGATTTGTGCCTTAAAACATGCATTTTCCTTATTTGCTAAGTGTTTCTGTGCCTTATTTACAAGCATGCTAATTTGGTGTTTGCTGTACAGCAATACACAGAAAGAATACACACACACACACACACACACACACTCACTCACACACACACATACACACACCAATCACCGGTGCAACATCCCAGCATGCCCTCTGTCTCTGCACCCCTGTAATTCTACATATTGCTTAAAGTATGTGCTAATTAAATTTTCTGTCGGTTTGCAAGAGAAATAAATAATCTGCAGCTAAAAGGCCTAATTGCGTTTGTCACATTGTGTCTCGGTGGCTGGGACATCGGGAGCACAGCCGCTGCCCTTGCTCATTGCCATTCTGTCGTCCTGGCAAGCCCCCGCGCTGCCCCAGGTATCACCACGCGGCCATCTGGAGCCGACATCTGTCTCTCTATTGATCACAAGGGTTTAGCACTTGATCAAACAGACTGCGACAGGAAATTGCTCTTTTCCCCACAGAAAAGGCCAATCGCCTGCGTGAGGGTAATAGAGTGGAACTGAGATGCAGCACCAGCACGGCGGGCAGGCGGGCACGGGCACAGCCAGGCAGGCAGTGGCACGGCGGTGTCAGCCGCTGTGGAGGTGGCAGGGATGGCACGAGTGCTAAAGTCCACTGCCATGTTACCAACAAGAGCATGTTTCTAACCTTTCTGCTATAGTGCAACAGCAGCACTTGTAATATTACAGTTACATTAAATTATAATTTGCAATCATGCAGATTTTCCAGTTTTCCACTCTGAGCACATCACTGAGAATCTGTGTATGTATGCAGAAGATGAGAGCATCACCTCTGATTAAAAAAATTCATTCATTTGATGAGCAGAATTTTTCTTTCAAGCCATTCAGGTAAATGTCTAAGCCAACAGCTGTCTGAAGCTGTAAGAAAAACTAGATGCAAGTGAAATATGCTACATGATAAGCACACCAGATGGTGGGAAATTAATGTATTTTGTCTGAAAAAAAAAGAAAAATTCTAAATACTTGAGCATAAACACCAGGGCTGCATTCTGATATTTGAGAAGGCATTGCTGTCAGTTTTTATAATAATTAAAATACATGACAAAGGGAAATTCTCGTAGTGTGCAAGCTTTTTAAAAAAAAAAAAAAAAAAAAATATATGTGTTTAACATGTAATTGAGCACCCGGGTGTAATGTTTCAATAGTGGGAAATCCCTGACAAGGCTGCAGTTGTCTCTTGCTCACTGGTATCCCCAGTGGAGTTCAACACACTATTAGTGCCTGAGGTGAACAGCTCCTGAATGTGTGTTACAGTATGTTAGCTAAGGCTGTGGTCCACATCTAAAATTGTGGTTTCTCTAAGCTCAGGCATGCTTTCCAGGCACTCACTGTAACACCATGTTTAGCAAGTATGGACAATTTGATACTGAAGGTGACATTTATTCAGCATTGTAGAAAATATTTAATTGTTCCTGCAGAGAGCAAGATATGTTTCCCCTTGCCTACAGTGCTGGGATTGTCCTTTGGAATATGATGCAAATTTGGGATGAAGCAACTAATTCCTTCCTTGCACCCCTGTACACCCCCCTCCCTCAATCCTCCGCCAGCCTCCATCCTCCCCAGACACGAGGATTCTGATTAATCGTGTGACCGCCCCTCGTTTTGCATTTTACACAATCTCACGGCGCCACGGTGAGATGTGTGAGGTGTTTTGCCACTTTTGGCAAGCTGAAAAGATGTAGCCCAAGGAAGAACAAGTCGAAAGTATGAGGGAAAAAAATATGACCAGGGGACGTGATAAAAAATTATCAGCCAGTGTGTTTTCCTGTTTGGTTTTAATCTACATTTAATTAAATTCTTATCTGCTGTGTGCTTATGGCTGCATTTGAATGGCGAGGCTGCATTCATTATGAATGGTAAAATTGAACTCAGTACATTGTGTGTGGCCCAATAAAGAAACAAGACTCTTATTGCAGTGCATGCACAAGCTCCGACAGACATGCGGAAAAAATAAGTCAATTAAGATCGGTCTTTAAATTACCGCTGTATCAAAACAAGGGGCGGGAGCATGCTCCATAATAGAATCCTGACAGCGGAGAGAGCACAGTTGACTGTTGTTAATATACATCCCATTTGATACAGCCAATTGTATTAGCCTGTTTATGGAATGCACACAGTTGATGTACACTAGATTTACTAGTCTGTCATGATAGTTCATAATCGACAGTGCTGGGGGAAAAAAAAAGTTGACTTCAATGAATATAGAGGTCAAATGAAAAATGGCTGCAGCAGTATAATAACAGTTCCTCATAAAGATTCTGCTGGTTTATCTGAATGTTAGAGGTCAACAGCAAAGGTCAATGGCAGAATATGTATACAATATGTGGGAAACAGCAGATACTGAAGAGTTAAATCCAAAGGAGTAGAGAGGGGAAAATAAAAAGAAGATTCAGCTCCAAAATTGTAATACTATTGACAAAAGACACACAGCTTATAACGGGCGGGCGGCACTTCATAAGCTAAGAACAATATCCCATAGGCAGCACCCCGGAAAACGTTGAAAAAGACCCTGAGCCGATACTACAAAGTTGGGCCCCGGCAAAATCCCTAAATCTTCCCGTTTGCTTATTCCGAGCAGCGTGGGGGGAGAGGGAAGCTCCCTGCTGCCTGCCCATGTTTACAGAGCCGTTCTCATCTCTAGGCCTTGCTCATCCACGGCACTGACACACGGTGTCGACATGATTAGGGGTCTGCCTTTGCATAGGGCTGCATGTGTGCACGGGGGGTGGAGGATCGGCAGATGAATGACTTTGGTGCATCGGAGGGGGATCACAGCAGATAATCGCTCCCGACTGCTGCGCCGGAGCTCTCAGATCTGGTCTTTAAAATAATGTTCGGAGTCAAGTCTCTCCAAAGCTTTTCGCAGGTTATCTTCCACATTTTATGTTTGCTGTTTAAATCTTAACAGGACACAAGCAGCAAGGGAGAGCAAATATGTCTGGAGTCGGAGGAACCGGAGTGGAAATGTTATTGCGAGGGGTTAAGATTAGCTGTAGCAGGGGGCTGAGGAGATGAAACTCCTCTCTGTTCGAATGGCTTTTCATTCCTCGGGAAAAACTTGGAATGTTGAACTTAACCTTGGGAGGCTGGATTCCTGCGAGAAGCACCGAGGGCATAATGAATCTGACCTCTTGCTGAAACTGACATCATTCAAAGGCGTTCACTCAAACACAAGACAAACACCAAATCTACTTAAGTACATTTAAATACAGACCACCAGCAGCACGCAGACAGTGTGAATACAGTACAACATAAATTCCAATATCATAAATACTGCTATCACACAAACAGAGGAGCCATAAAGTACGGCTGCCTGTGTCTGGGACTATAAACCTCTGGCGTTACTCATAGGGAATAAACACACATGCACAATTTACTGCACTAGATCCCCCCTTTGTTTATCTTTTAAATAAGCACACTTTATCACCCTCCTGCATAAGCAAATTGCATGCAATGTGTGTTGTTTTAACATTTGATATGCTGTCCCGAAGATTCATTTCTCCCTACGAATTCAATTGTCTTTGCAATATCCTGCTGCCATAGGCATCAGGCCCCATCACCTGTTCGTTATCACTGGCCGTCCTGTTTGGGAGCTCTTGAAACGGTGCCATGGCATTGACTCTCAGTTAACAGCAGGTCTCTGAACTTCTCACGCTTGATAGCGGAGGCTGGGAAATTACGCTAACAACTAATTAACATCATAAAGAGCGTTTAAATGGACGGACGACACCTGCAACCTTCATTTGCACACGCTAACGCAAAAAAATTACCTGTGTTTTTATTTTTGCAGATAACGCATGCATTTTTTAACACCTTTTAGAATATTCATATTTCCGTGACTGGCTTTAGAATTGGCACCACTGTCTGTTTTTTTTTTGGTTTTTTTTGCTGTGTACTGTAAAAAAAAGCCACCAGGCCAAAAATAATAATTGTCAGAACAGAGAGCTGGCATTATTCCTAAAGCTGTTTTTATTCTATGAGTTTGTGTGCACCTTTTAAAAAAAGTGCACTGCTATATGCTGTGCCTGAAATAACACATTCCATTTCTAATTTCTCTTTGAATATAAAATATTTCCAGGCGGCAGACATGGACCTCCAGTTACTGGTCCGAATAACAAAGTGCTGCCTGTCAGTTGGAGACACTTTGCTGGCTGGCTGAACTAAGCTGGTTTAGACTGACAAGTCTTCAACGGTGGCAGCCTCAGCTTCCACTGGCAGGCCCCTGGAGTCCTTCCTCGCTCCGGCTCCCAGCCTCAGAGTCTTTCACTTGGAGATGACCACAGTACAGTCAAGTATCCATGCTCTTTGAAACCGCTCTTGCTGTGTCTTTCCTTTAAAGGTCTGAAACAGCCGCTAACTTCCACAGGACGGTAATGCACTCACACCTCATTACAGAGCCACATTATGGACTACAGCAGTAATACGGCTTTAATCTTCTCCAAATCGTTATAAATGTCAAGCTGGGGCCAGGGACTTCCCAGTCTACTGCACCAATGGCTTAGCCTGCTATCCCCTCTTTTCCGTATTAGCTATAGCCAGAGAATTACATTCACTGCCAGATCCCCTGAAACTTTCAACCCTTTTGTTCCAACATTCAATGCACCATTAACATACCCTTTGAAATTGTGTCTCCCTCCCTCCCAAAAAAGCCCCAAACAGCTAAATATGAAAACAGTTGATACCCCTACCCCGCCACATACACCCCTACCCCACCCGTACCTCCCCCTTCTTTTCCTTAGCCTCTCCTAATGAGACGCAACATCCCTGTCTCTCCACTGAAGGATCCAGACTTTCTGTGTGATAGAGAGACTGCGGCTGTTTATTAATAATGAATTTGGATGTTTGCGTGCGGAATGTTATCAGCGCGCACACAATCCCACCAATAGTTTGCCCTGATGGGGTAGCTGGGTTCCTCATTAGCAGAACATATTTAATCCAGAAGTTTCTTATCAAATGTCACACCTGCATCTCTAAATGGCATTTTCACATTCATTCGCCTGTATTTGGGAGATGAGGCTCCAAGGTGCTTTGCAGAGATTAAGAAGGAGAGAGAGTGCAAGCTTATTTTATCATTTAGCGGGTCTGGAAGGAATCCAAGGAGTTTTTGTCTTGTTGTTGTAATTAGAAAGCCTTTTAAGTGATAACGCCTGCATAGGAATATGAATATGTAGCGATCAGGCCAGCCCCCCACTCCCCACCCCACCCCCCCTCCTCAACTCTCTCTCTCTTTCTCTGCCTCTCTTCCTCTCTCTTCTTCTCTCTCTCTCTCTCTCTTTTAAATTGTTGAATGCTGAGTTTTTGTTCTATGTACAGCAAGGATTAACTCAGAAGCTTCAGAAGTTTAATGAAAGACTTGAAAGTACACACTTTTCCTTGTTTCTGGCTGTGACAGTGTTTCTTTTTCCTGTGCGAGAGCGGACATGACATGAGTACAACTTTTGTTTTTCTACCTAAAGCATAGAGGATGGACTTTGCTTTCCTTAAGGACACATTTCAGCAGCAGTACTTGACTAAATGTAATGTTTTATGACACAGATCCAAAATTAAAAGAATGTTTAATAAAATATACTACTGCTCTATATTCTGCCTACACTGAGCCCAGGGGCCCATTTCCAAGCAGTGGAGAATTTAACATTTCCTGCAAAAAGAAAAGAAAAGCTCAAATATTTAACATTTCTTGTTACAACACTCCTCTGTAGTTGTAGAGAATGGAGCAGGTATGCAGCCTCCCTCTCAGTAGTGGCATTTACTCCCTGTGTATATCCAGAAAAGCTGCTGCTAACCATCGGGCCAGAGATAAGTGCAAAACTGAGAAGTATTGATCCAGTAATAGTGGTTCACGCTTTGACTCTGACACCTTAACCCTGCAGACATAATGTCATAGCCTCTTATCCTTTCCTCTTAACACAACCTGCCTATCTCCCACAAGCTGTCACCTCTAGTAATACGCTTCTCAAAAGCTCCCCTAAATCACTGAAATCATTGCACTTTCAGACATTATTTATTTTCCCACCTCTTAAAAGTGAAGCGTGATTTACAGTTCGGTAAAAGGTTGTGGTTTTTTCCTTCCCCCCACCTCCTTTCCCTCCTCTTCCTTCCTTTCCCTCTAGACCTACTAACGCCTTCTGTCAAGGTAATTCCATTTCTACCATTGTAAGAGCTGCTACGTAGCAATTACTATGTTAGGTCTGTGTAATTGTGTTGGCTTACAGCGCATGATAAATACAGTCGAGCTAGACCCCGCATAGTGATCCCAGATGTACACTGGTTTAGACGTTTTCATTAATTGAAAGCGTCACTGTGTAACAGTGCAGTATTACACTCTGGCAGGTATGAATGAAGTCTAATACAGCTTAATTACTCCGCAGCTAAATATGTATTGTAGGGATCCCTTATGTGGGGCTTTTTATCTGTTACAAATCACAACTTTAAACCACTGGAGGGTGGCAGTGATAATTAGCGAGGATTTAAGCATCCAGAATTCTAATAGAAAAAAGCTTGAACGAAAACATCTCTCTCACATACAAAAGGCTGTAAATGATCAGACGTTTTGCCCAAACTTTTTTGATCGATGTGTTTCAAAAGCCTGCCACTAGAGCGTCTAGGCCATCGCTGATGGGTGCCAAACGTTGACATTATATGCAAATGTTGTTTATTATCTTGCAGGCAGCACAGATCCTGCCTTGGTTGGGGCTCCTGCAGCCCACAGCATCTTCCAAGCAAGGTTTATGCACAAGGGTTTCTAATTAGCTCTCTGAGGGCCGCAGTTAGTGCAGCCGTTTTCACAACAGCCGTTGGGAAGTTGAACACTAACTCCATATGTTGCCCAGGAGGCCTGAGAGACAGGCGGATCCTGTGTGTTTCACATTAGGAGACACTATGTTCACTCCTGAGAGCGGCTTTTCATTTTCTGTGGATGGAGAGGGAAATGTAGCCAAACCAATGAATGGTGTTCACCATTAGTTATGTATCTCTGAGCTGCTTTTATTTTAAACTATATCCTTTTAAATATAGAGGTATAGTTACTATAAATACACAAATAGAAATGTGATTTTGGAAAATCAATTCAAGCCTAATAATAGCTTTAGCTCATAACAACATTTATCTACACATGTTCAAAATTTGTCTTTCAAAGCTGCACACCATTAAAAAGTCACTAAAACATAATCCTGTTTAAACATATGTTCCAGAAATATTGTTATACCTAAAAATTAAAATGTACAAAAAGTCCAGTTTGAGATGCATGAGAAACTCTGAACAGTAACAGTTCTCATTCACAACTGTCCATTGGAATGTGCAGCTACCTGAGCTTAGAAATCAGCAATATCCAGTGTTTCCCATGACGGCCTTAGCTAACCCTCATCTCCAGGTGCTAACTGAGCCTCTATTTCAAAGCTCTGATGATCTTATATCTCCTTCAAAAGCTGATTCTCGCTGTAGAAATCCCTGGTTCACCCTCCCTCTTCGCTTTCTCTTTTTCCTGAATTGCCAGCTCAGTTTTCCTCCCTTCACTCTCAATCAGCATGCGTTCTGCTTTTGACCCGGCGGCGCGAAAAAAAGACGATGTGCCTCATTAACTGAGGCATCACACTGGCTTTTTCAACTTATTGTCTCTCGCACCTTATCCGGCCCTTCATCTTAAACTTGGAATAAATTAGAACGATAACGATCGCGTGTGTGCCATTAGTCACAAATGAAGTGGTTAACGCAAAAAAAGAAAAGGGGGGAAGATAAGGCTGAGATCTGATGCCGATTCATAAAAGGGAAGGCAGATTGTTGTAAAATGGCAGATAGACCGTGCAAATTGGGTGCCGACATCATGAGGCAATGTTATTACCAAATTAGCTTGTGCTTTTTTCCCGCCCATCCTGATCACAACCTCGGGAGGAATGGCAGAGAAAAGACACTATTGTGTGGCGCTCACAGACATTATTCTTTGAACAAATACTTCAGATTATACAGGAGGCACTGATGCCGCCTTTACCTCTAAGATGTATTTGCTTTTAATTCATACATTCGATTGTGACATTTTAAACAATTTCTCTATTGAGACTTAAGGCATTACGGCCAAATGACAGTCCTGAGTAAATAGAAAATGGAAGAGGATGGGGTCTTGATAAGAGAATGCAGTGTTTGTTCAAGTTGAGTCTGCGGCTACTGTTGGCTAAGGAATGTCTTTTGTTCTCAGGTGGAGCTTGGTCTGTATCTAATGTTTAGTCATGGCCTTACAGCTTAATACTTCCAACATTTGGTGGAAGAATTTATTCCAAAAAGAGATTTTCAGAGGAGAATCTTTTAGCTAAAGTTGGAAAAGAAAATGAGGACAATAACCCAATTCAGTGCAGAGGACAATTATCATGTAAAAAAGCAACCGAGTGACACATCGCAGGCCGAGGTAGCATCGCTCCTTTCTGAAGAAGACAAACTGGTAGATTGAAGGTCTCTTGAATCTGGGCTGTCGCTGGGGGTAGGGGAGCTCTTGTAATTTGCAGAACTGAATCCATGGAGCGGGCATAAGGGAATAAGTTGGAAGGGGAAGAAGACAGAGAACAAACCTGGCAGGCACGTTGAGGCCATGCCAGTCCTGCCTGCGCCACGCGGTGTGGCAGGGGGGCAGTGCCAGGAAATGTGGCAAGAGGAGGAAAGATCAAACAACAAGGGCTGCAGATCTCCACCAATCTGCTCTGTATTAATGTCAGAGCCAAGGAGCAGCTGAACCAGACGTGATCCACAATGTGTGACAGCGATGCGATGTGTGTGCGCGCGTGTGTACATGTGTGTGTCTATATGACCATTCGCTGCAAACTGGACCAAATTCATAATGGCCTGGTGGTATGAGAGACGACTCAAAACTGTCATAGAGTGTGAAACATTTTTCCAACTTGTCCTCAGAAACTTGAGGAGGGCAAGCACTCAAGAGTTTGCTCTCAGATTAATTTTTTAACCTCTTCACTGTTACATTTATGACTTTAAGCAGCGGCGCTTGAGGATTCATTCGGAGGTATTTTGCACGTGTCTGTGGATGTCAGACACACAGTAGCCCATGATGGAGTGGTGGGAACCTGGTGCCTGTATCGACACGCCTCTCAGCTCCAGTGGGCTGCACACCCGGGCCTGCATCCTGCTCCAAAAACTTGTTCTGTATAGCCGCAATAAAGCAAGCAGACGGCAAATGAGCTCCACGCTGCCATCGTTCCCTCCCGGACAGATGGCAAAATTAGACAATATGCTTTCCAAAATTACACTGAAATCACATGGCCACGTGTCTGTCTGCCTGCATGTCTGTCCGTCCGTCCCGCATGGCATCCCGGCCATCTTTGCCGGGGTGTGGCGCCTGGGCAGGGGCGGCGCGGCGTTGTTTGGGATGATGAGGAAGCCGGAGCCAGCCTCATTGCTGTTGATTGATATCGGAGCGCTGCGATGGGATGTAGGGCCAGCAGGAGCACCGGTGGACGTGGGGAAGAGAGGGGGGCTACATGGGCAGGGGGATTGTTTGGGGAGGTTGGCGGGGGGTAGCTGGGGAATGATTCTATGACAATGCATGATGAACAGCCTGCTATTTGGAGTGCATCTGCAGGAGCCAGTTTGTAGCGCCGGGTCCTTAGAGAGATGTGGGAGGAGAGCAAATGTTTGAGGAGCGGACTCCGCAACTGCTGAATCTCCCAGTGCTCCATGTATTTTAGGAGTGACACAGAGCATCTTATGACAATATTAGCCTCTATCCCACCTTGTCTTTTTGAATAGAATCTTGAACTGGAGACCGATAATGGTATCTCCAACTGATACGGGAGTCTCTGCTGCGAACTGGGAAAGGTCTGCTGTTTTGGGGGAATCTCTGTTAAAAATCTTGTCTGAGGGAAATTACGTTATTCCTCTGCTATACGCAGTGTGAGATAGAATTGCAGAAGTTGGCAGCTTGACTATCTTGTCATGTAAATAATTTAGCAGAGGGGCCTTCCCCCTGCCCTCCAAAAAAATAAACCACCCCTTCCATAGTTACTGTACAAACAGAGCACTTGCATTATAACCTAATTTGGAAGTATAGCACAGGATATAGATTAATGAAAGACTGAAAAAACAAGACACAAACATTTGAAATGTAATGATGCAAATTAACTGTTTACAGCTTTAAATACACCTCAAGCTCAGCTGCAATGATTAAAGTATCAAATTTGAAAGTGAAAAATATCCTCTAATTAACTAAATAAACATAAACACAGCCATTACTGGGATGAAAGTGGAGCTGCAGATGGCAGGATAGTCTGATTCTGGACTGAGTCATGAATATAGTAGCCAGACAAAGTGAGTAGAAATTAGGAAGTTACACAGTGGCTGAAAGCGTGGGGACTTTCTGAAGAGTCTAATGGTATATATTCAGTAGAATGATCACAACCACAGACTGCTCATTGCTGGCTTTGATTGGCCTCCCGGTCTGTCGCTTGGGAGAAACCTCAGTCCCCCCGGTGACGGCTCTGTCTCCGTCTTTGTGCCCTGTTCAAGCAATTACGCCCAGCTACATGTTTTCATATGGGAATGGATGAGAAAGGGGAGGGTGGCGGCAGAAGAGTGTGGAGGGGGGGGGGTGTGTCATGTGAAAAAGTCATTTTGGTGCTGCACTCTTCAGTTCCGGTCATGCTCTGTACCGACGCAAATTAAAACCTCCCCAGTAGCCTATGTAAATATGCTGCCTACTGGGCTGCGCTTTAATGAGCCATGATATGAAAGACATCTAAAACCAATGGAAAATAACTGGCCACTTAAAGGTGGGGTGCATCTGACAGGTGACAGGTAGAGCCAGGTTTAAGACAGGGTTGGGTGGTGGGGGGTGGGCGAAGGGTTTGCAGGATGATGGGGGCAGACCAGCTCTGGCATTCAGGAATAATCTAGAGCTGTGAGCTGCAAGCCAGAGGAGAGTAACCAGCTTTTTAGCCTCAGGCATTTCAAAGAATTCTGGGTGGCGGTGGTGGAGAGGGAGAAGGGGGAGCAGGTGGGGATTGTGTGTGTGTGTGTGTGTGTGTGTGTGTGTGTCTGGGTACCTGGAGTGTGCTCATTTTTAAGGGGGTGGGATGTTGTTAGGTGAGAAGTGAAAGGAGACAGTTACTATGTCTCCTGCCTTGAGACACAGCTCATTGTCACCAACTTAAAAAATGTACATAATTTCCTTCAGACACACACACATACACACACACACAGAGACAGACACACACAGCCCTCAATCCTCTAATAACCTGTCTTCTAAAAACCTTACAAGGATTACCTATCTGGAAATCTGCTTTGTATGCAGAATGTGATGGCGGAATGGAAATGAGCAACTGTTCAAGATGGCGCCTACCAAAAAGGGAACCACATCTGCACAAACCGATTAATCCGAAACATTCAGAGGAATCTCAAGTCATTTACAATATCACAGAATCCATAATCAAGATTCACTGCCAGAGCCTGAGTCTGCAGCACAGAGTCAATGCCCAGTTCAATGAGGGCTGATGGAATGTATAATTTCATGACAGATGCACGCATTCACAGGGGAACACAAGGTCATTTTAACATTCACAGGCAAAAAAATACAACAACTTACCCTAAAAAGGAAATGCACACCCAATTATTAAAGTGCAAAAGGAGGCAATAGCGAATGAAATATGTGAAATGTTTGTTCACCGAGAGCAGACTATTCATAAAATGCAAATTTAGCATTATATATAAATATGGTTGTTGCTTTTAATAACAACGCATCTATGTAGCTATTTAGAAAGACGACATCCTATGGATATAAATATGCGTCTCTAATTGGACAAATCCCTGTGTATGCATAACATTAATTAGGATGATCATGTTTATTGTACAGATTATGAGCTTATTTGTTCGAACAGGTGACTCACTGACAAGACACATTAGAAACAAACCACTGTGGTCTTGGACTCATACTGGGAGGAGACCAGTTTAATGTGTGGCAACTTGGAACCCAATGCATTTCAAATGTGAAAATGGGGCAAACAGATATGTAGATTTTTAAAAAATCTGTGGCATGGTTTGTCGGTTTGAACCTTGCCAAGCCATGCTAAATCCATGTCTTTAAAGCCACGCAGCGAGCTATAAAGGTAGGAGCCGGCTGATAGGCTGGTGAGATCCATTGTTGTTGGGCCATCTGACAGTCTAACTCGTGAGGAAGGGGGAAACAGAGGAACAAGCCAGTGGGGTGCCTTATGAATTTAGACTAAGTTGAGATTCTACATTTGGCCAAAACACACTCTCTCCTGTGAACTGTCAACAAATGCAAACCAAACCCACCAAGAACCGTACTGGTGAAAAAGCATTTTGCCAGTGCCTCTTTGTAATCTGTCATGTGGTTTTACATGGGGGCCACTTTGACAACACATGCCAGAATCGCTTATCTGGGGTTAATGAAAGTAACAATGTGCAGAGAAATAAGCAATACTAACATTGCTATAAATCCTTGTTTAGTAGAAATGTCACCACCTTAAAGCTGCATTAATCAATATCTTTAATATTCACGATGAAAGTGTAATGTGGAAGGGGTCGCTCATAGTGATGAAACCGTAGACTGTGTAATTAAAAATGGACGTAGTCGTGACATTGCCCATAGGTCTCTGAGGAGCTCAGTGATGGCTCTGGCTGTCGCCATCTTGGCAGTCCCGACTTCACTAGCTCCTGGCTAATGCAAAAATGGGCAAAGACCTGGAGCGTGAGTGGAGCTGAGGCAGGCTGAATTAAGCATGGTTACTGAAAACAGCAGTCTGTGACAGCACCCACCTGTCACTCAAAGCGGCCATGCCCTTAATTATGCATAACCTTAAACCTTGATATTATTTAAATGGGTGAGTTTTATGTTAAAATGTTCCCCCGTACAGTTGTCATGAATGTGGAATTTAGCTATAGAGACCAAACCCATTTTTTGTACCAGGCTGTAAACATGTTGATTTCTCCTCTAAAGTTGCACATGTTAATATGGGTTCTTATGGAGACTGATCCCTTAAGTAGCCAGCCTCATGTGGCCATTCGAGGAGCTGCAGTTTATATTACTTCCATGTTGGCTTCATTTGCCAGCCACGGAGGTTGCCGCGTAGATAAAACCACAGAGAATAGTCACCAAATTCTGCAATTCTCCTCAACTTTATAGAGTGTTTTAGCCTCTTTTAGCTCACTGTTTTGGTTTTATGGCCCATTTCTGCTCTAATATACTCAATCTTTAATAGCAGCAGCTAAAAATAAACATTGTAGTTATAAGCCAAGCACAAATGGCAGTCAAAGTTAGTGATTAGCTTGTGAACAAAATGGAGCAGCTAGCAAGCTAAAGAACCAAATAAAACAGAGCTAAATAGAGAGCAAATATTAAACTACACTAATTTGGTGACTTGAGACTGAATGCTAATGTTACTCCATGTCTACTGTTTCCTAACAGGTTAGCCCAAACAATTTTGTAAGGCAATAAAATGTTGTCAAATCAAATGATGCAGCTTTAAAAAGAAACTTTGATATCAATGAATGTGGTGAATGAGTTTCCAAACGCTCCCTCCCTGTCATGAATTTGCGACACTAAAGTAAAAAAGTTAACAGTAGTTCCTATGTGAAGATGCTGAGACATCTATCTGACCAGTTTGGGTCTTTCTCTATCCTGCTTCCCTCAGCCCTGATTACAGAAAGGCTTTACAAGGAGCCATCTCTCACCCTGGCAACTTTGTGTGACCTTGTGGGGCTGAATAAGACTGTAAAATTGATTCAGCTCCCGTAATAAAAGAGCATACACATTATCAGTATTCTAATTATAATTAATACAGGCAGCAGCGGCAGACCCATTATTTACGATGGGGGCCCATGGTAAGCAAACACAATAATAATCTGCTCCATATTTTTATTGATATGTTGATGAATGGCTCTCTTTCACACAAAACACCTATGGAATGTCTCAGTGGCCGATCATACAAGTCCTGATTATTTAATTGCCAGTTTCCTTCACCCTCGGCTCCCCTCCCGCCTCGCCTTTCCTTCAACCTCTCCTCTTGAGTCTTTCATTACCCCTTTGTTTGTATCACCTTAAGTCCCTGACTCCAAACCTCATTACCGAGAGCTGGATCAGGTGATAGAGTCAACTAACCTCCAGGAGGTGAATTACTGTCAGAAATAAACAGTCCAACGGCAACATCACAAAAAAAAAAGTCTGCCTGTCCTGAGAAGAGATACCCAGTGCGTTGTCTGTGAGGAGACGAACTCTAAAGGGAAACAGCAAAAGACATTTGAAAACACAATAATGTTGTCTGTGTCAATAACGGCTGGATTCTAAATCCAACACTAGAAAGGCCAAAAGGTCAATTTTCAGCTAATTTAAACAGTACTACGAAATACTCTTCCAAAAGGTCTCTCAGTGACTTTTTGAACTACTTTGTGCACAAACTAGTGTTGTTAGACTTTCTGTATAATGTAAGGGACTAATAATCATCGGTGTTAAAATACTGTTCCAGTGGTTGTAAAAAAGCTTTTATGTAAAGTTAAAATCATTCCCTTTCTCAATGGATTGTATACTTGATACACAAATGCAGACTGCTGGCAAAGAATAAGAGAATACCACTTTATTAAGCAGTCTCTGAATATTCTCTATCCAATGAATATCTGGTTTACGGAGCACAAAAGACCCTACTGCTTCACAGTCAAAGTGTGTAAAATAAAAAGACAGCAACCTTCATATCTAGGTTATCCTTTATAATTAGGTGTCTATGTAGCTTATGCCATTTCCCCTGTTTGATAATTGTAGTCCATCCCTCCTAATTTTGCACAGAGTCAGAAAAAAATGCTTATTTGTGCCTATCTTCCTTATTAATTCTCCTCACAAATCCTTGATTATTTTCCAATCCTTTCCTCTGATATCTCTGGCTCTGTTTGTCTGTTTCACTCACTCCTCCACTGAGCAGTCTGCCTTCCTTCTCAATCGCCTGTTTTGTTTCCCGTTTTAATGAACAGTTGGATTCTTTTATTTCTCTACAAGTGCTGGATTTGCCTTATCACCCCCCGTCCCTTTGAGGGTTGCCAATTGGTTTTATCCATGGATGTATCATTTCTTAGGCTTCCTCTTTTTTTCTCCACAAAGAGAAAGAACCACTCCGTCAACAAGCCTCTCCGGAGCCAGAGATTAAAAACCTCAACATCACCTACCTTCCAGCGCTACTCCCAACTGGTTTGTGTAAAACTCAATTAAACTTGTCCCCACTGAATTTCACATTACAGTACATTAAAAGGAAATTCTTCAAGCGTGATGACAAAGCTCAAACCTAGCTTCAGAGCCGCTATTTAGGAGCTTTCCTAAACGTTGTAGTCTTCGGGGTTTTAGCCTCATGTCGATGCAAAAGGCGCTAAACACAAAGACAAAGAAAATGTTTCTTTTGACTCGGGAGAAAAACAAACTTTATGATTTATTTATTTACTGACACGCTGAAAGTCACAGTGTCTGCTTGATACGCTGCATACAAACATCAAGGTCTCAGTCTATCAATTAGCTCCCAACAAAAGGTAAAACGCTGCCTTTTGATGATTAAAGCTAAATACTGTCAAAAGTAACCAGGACATAATGATAGTTGTCAACCATGTGACATTAGCCATCTTACCAAGATACAGATGTTAATCTTTGGGGGGGTTGCTGATTTTTGATCTCAATTTCAGAGCCTCTGTGAGTCGATAACAAATTATTCCACCGCCTTCATACAATCTGTCTGGGTGAAAAGGGAGTGTTCAGTCAAGCGTTGCACTGACGCAAAGAAACATTGCAGGTCGATGTGTGTGTTAACTTCATTCACATGTGATAATGTGCTTTCAATTGCACGATAGCGAACCTGAGATTCAAGCGGGGGTGGGGGATCCTTAAGATGTCGCCTCTTTACGAAGAGCGTCTACCCTTTTGTAGTTTGTGTTTTCTTACTGAGTGGGAGAGAACAAGCGCGGCAGAAAAGGTGGAGGGTTTCCTACAAAGCAGAACAGGAGGGAGAAAGGCAGACTTGGCTTTGCTTCAGCCAGGTCGGCTTTACAAGAGGAGAATCTGGAGATACACTCCTCTTCCCCTCCCCTTCACTCTTTCTCTTGTTCTCCCCCCCCCCCTTATAGCCATTCCTCTCCACAGCCCAAGAATTTAAGGGCAGCTTTGAACCCTCTCAGTGTTCTTCGACATTGTAAAATGTGTGTGAGCTCGCCTCCCCGTCAGCCACCCAAAGGTGTTTTTGTGCTGAGATTAGTGGATGAGGTGCAGTCTGTGTTTTGGGCCAAACATGCCCATCCTTTGACACGAGGGCGGACTCCGACTCTGACTGGGCTACAGACCAAGTTCACTCCCTCTTGTCTCCTCTGCTTCCTCCTCAATCCTCTCCAACACATGACATGTGTCACTGCCACAGATCTGCACTGGAAGATACGACCAGTTGAAGGTCAGGGCAAATCCCCAAAGCAGAGAAGAAAGAGGAAAAATCTCATAGCCACCCCCCTTTTTTTTTTCACTGATGGACTATTTAAAAAGTTAATTTTTCTTAAATGCTTAGCATATTTCATGGTGCTATAATGTGAGCGCTATAATGTGAAATCTCTATTAGCCAAAGATGGACGCTGCAGTAATGCAATGGATATGTCAATTTTCTTGTTCTGGAAAAAAGAATTTTTGTAGGGATTTAAAACCCATGTAATATTCATATTTTCTATTTCACAGCACAATAGCCAGTGAGGAACTAAAGTGATTATACATAGCCAGAGTCAAACTCTAGGGCCGTTATCTATTATAGTTTAATAAATCAACAGAGGAAGAGCAGGGTGCACAAATATTCTGTAACCATATTGGAGCCATTTCCTGAGCCAAATATGCTTGATTAGATAAAAAATGGGATAAGAAATATTTAAATGGGGGATTATTTTACATGGAATTACATGGGAAGATGAATCACCATGTATCTTCATGCATCAGTTTCATACATATGTAGTTGGAGGACCTGAGCAACCAAACTTCAATTAACTCACCAATGGCAAACTATTATTCAGACCAAATGCATTTCTGAGGCCAGGTGAACTCAGGCAGGAGGGAAAAGGTGGCGCCGTGTAATTATTTGGCACTTACAATGTCCTACACTTCAGATTTGTGAGGATGGCGAGCAGAAAATCTGTTTACTATGGAGCCGAGTTCCTCACTCTCTTCTGTGTGGATGAAGCCTTTGAATAATTCATAGTGAGAGCCATAGGCATATGCAATGGAAAAGTGTTGGAGAATATCACACCAAAGATGGCATCCTCCATTATGTGCGCTGTGCCCGGCGTGCCCACAGACCTCACATAATGTAATTGGATAAAAGTCAGATGCCGCATATTGAGAAGCTACATAAGGCGGCGATATTCTTCAGAGTCCCTGAAATGTGCTAATTGACTCAAAAGCAGCTACAGAAAGAGGATTGCATGGCTTATTGTCTTCATATATTTATCTCCAACACCTCATTACTTTTTCGTGCAGTTACAAGAAATAAGTGGAATAAATTTACTTACTACAACTTGTGTTCAAAAAGCATGACCTCTCCCAAATAGAACAAGGGGGGAGAAAAAAACAACAAGTCTTAATTTAGAATGTCATTATTCTGATTTGGTCCAGCAAAGATGTTTTTGTTGTCATTTTACTTCTGTTGACAACTCGTCTCATCGGGGTGTTACTGACTGAAACACTGTGACATGTGTTTTACATATCAAAACTGCCAAGCCTTTCATTTAAAGAGACTTCATCTTCACTGACAACATTTTTATTGACAGGTAAAGCCCAGGAGATTAGACATGGTGGTCTAATTAGTCTCTTTCTCCACTGACGTATTTACACACGTGAAAGCCCCTGAAAGAGAAGTGATCGAGACAAAGCCAACCAGTCGTGTAAGAAGTATTCAGATCCTTTACATAAAAGTGCCAATACCACACTGTAAAAATGCTAGACTGTAAAATAAAAGTACATAGGTATTATCAAAGAAATGGCCCCTATGGGTGTATATAGTATATTGAATGATATATACACTGTTATATAGTATATCATTAGATTATCATCACTCGTGCATTAATGTTAAGCAGCATTTTACTATTGTACTTCACTGAAGTGGAGTGATTTTTAACTGTTTTATGTAGGGATAAAAGCAGTAATTATTTTCATTATGGATTCATCTGCTGGTTATTTTCTTGATCAATACATTTATTTATATTAATTCTATTGCTATTTTATATTATTGTTGGTTTGTAAAATGTGTGTTACAATTGCCCAGAGTTCAAAGTGGCACCTTTAAATGTCTTGTTTTGTCCGACTAACAATCCAAACCTCAAAATTATTCACTTCAAGTATTCAAGACAAAGAAAAGCCACAAACTGTAACTTCTGAGAAGCTGAAACCATAAAATGATTGGTACTTTTGCATTAAAAATGACTTAAACGATTGATCAAAACAGTTGCTGATTATTTTTTTGAAGACTGACTAATCAACAAATTGATTAATCTACTAATTGTTTAAGCTCCAAATCTAAATATGTGGAAATTATATGTTGGGTAGTTACTTCTTTTATAATGCATTATGTTGAAATATTTTTCATATGTTTAAGTCTTAATTAGTAAAGTAACTATAGCTGTCATGAAATGGAAATACTCAAATGAAGCACAAGTACCTCAGATTTGTACTACAGTGTAAATGTACTTTGTTACATTCCACCACTAAGGCCAGTGCTCTAAAGAGGAAGAGGGGACGATGATGGATGTGGTGGCCGTCTAACTGTAGAAAGGAGTCGGTGGGTAAGCTTGCTTAATTCCTGACATGAAATATTACCTGCAGCACTCAACAGAGCAGACCCGCTTGGATGGCAGGAGAGATAGCATCCATCCTTTCAGTATAAGAAACAAACAAACAAACAAAAGCTCCAAGACCCCTGACCCGACAAAGGAAGTACAACTGATAAGTTAGTACCAATTTCTCCCTCTTCTCCCGCTTCTCTCTCTTTTCTGTGAATAGCATTTCTCTGCCTTTGGCCCCAGTTTCACCTTGCTACGCCTGTGCCCTTCTATTAAAGGTGGTAATGGCTGCCAACTTCCCTCAGGCCTTCTTTTTAATATTTGTCACTCATGAAAGAAAGAGGGGGGGATAGGGAGATGATAAATCTTACTTTTGCCAGCTAAGGGCTTCTATCTCCCAAACAGAATAAAATCCAGTCCAAAACACTGCTGTGCGCATTAGGAAGCTGTGGGTTTAAGCCTTGTCCGCAATGATCAAACCAGGATTTATGAAGCATCATAACTCCCGACAACATCCAGCGGCTTATTAATTTTATATATTTCTGTCCATTCCCTGATATTTCCAGCCTTGACAGTCACTCAAGATAAGCCAAAAGCGTTCTGACAGGATGGAGTGTGTGTATATTTTTCACTGTTCTGCCGCTCCCCTCCAGTTGAATAGGTTTAGTAGAAACCTTGAGACTGCTGTGGTGTGATTTGTCTCTGGTTTTTGTCTTCACTTGCAACCTTCCCATTTGTAAAGGCCCTTAAATCAGCCTTGTACTCTGCTGAGCCATGAGAACAGGCCAGACAGAGCCAGGGAGGGAGGGAGAGAGGGAGGGTTTGTGTGTACGCATGTGTGCATATATGTCTCAATGTATGTTTATGCACAGAGAGGCAGAGACAAAAGGAGGGAGGGAGAGAAGGAGGTGATTGGCTCCACCAGAGTATCACACATGTGGTTGAATTTTAATCAAAACACTCACTAATCACCATTTACAGGCCGTCTATATAAAGGCCTGTTCTCCGATATGAGAGGGCAACATGCTGATAGGGTTTAATTTAACTAGAGTCTAGGTCGGAGGCTTGATTTAATGTGGCCCACAGGAAAACTGAGCAGGAAGGAGAGAGGGAGAGAGAGAGAGAAAGAGGAGAGAGAGAGAGAGAGATGGTAGTTCTTTATGCAATGATCACATAAGTTCACATCAATAAAGCCCTAACCCATTACCAGAAACACTACATGAAAGAGGAGGGGCCCTCTGTGAGCACAGACCGCTCCTCAGCAGAACGACAGAAGCGGCTCTAACTCTCCTGACGGCTGCTTCACTTTTCTGACAAGCTATGCAGAAGCAATAAAGGATCCTGACAGCCTGTTTCAAGATAACTCCCCTAACCTCCTGAACCCTGATTTCCTCTTAATTTCCCCCTAAAGTAGCTTAAATTTAGGGAAACAAATTTTCTCAACATCACATATGTATTCTGTATCTGTTCTTTCAGCACCTCTTTGAAGTTATATGACGCTCATACTGAGTGATTTAACCTAGTGCTTACATTAAATAGAACTAATCTACATGTTTCAGGCATTATTTAATGCACATTTCACATTTCAGTTCTGTCTGACCAATTGGTATCCTTGGAAAGTGTTTTAACTATATTTAATTAAGCATACACTATATCATTTCAATTATTCACAGTTTCAGTTTTACCTCCAGCTTTGGCAGCAGCACATGTCACATTTGAATGTTTGAGTCACTCCATTACCCAGAAATCTTGCATTATGATGTTGGTGTCACAAATGTCTTTGTCTTAGTGCACTATAACAATAGGAATGGTGCAAAGCATTGTCTGCACGATCCGTTATCACTGTTGGACACTTTTGTATTTCACACTTAGGTTTGTGTGCAGTGTCCTTTACAGGATTATTTTTGGTGTTATTCATGTGAAGCCTCAATTTTTCTAAATAAAACAAAACAAAGGAAGATGTATTTAAAAAGTTCATACTTAGAATGCAGGAACAACTAACTTGCCTCTAACTAACACTAACAAAGGTCCCCAACCTGACTCAAACCACGAATGTTTCGGCTCAATGCCTGAAAACCAGAAACAATAGTCAGTTAAGCGTATTTGCAAAAAAATTAAGATTTATCTCTTTACCTCCGGGGAATGTGAAATGAGAATGCTCCTTTCTACTCTTTACATTCACACACCTTCGCCACTTTATTCCAATACAACTGGAGAACTGTTGGCTTTTGAATATCTCCAGTAAAGCAGATGGAGTTAAGCTGTCTTGCTCAAGGGAACACTGAGAGTAGTTGAGAGGAATAATAAAATATTAATTCATTCACATTTATTTTCCCAAAGTGTTGTTTCTTATCACCCGAACAAACTTTAACTTGAGGCCTGATAGCCCACATCTCTGATCCTGCTCTGGTTTTGTACCAAGTGCATCTTCTTCTACCTCCTCTTCCATCTGCCTGCACTCTGGCTACGACCCCGACCGAGCTAACTAGCCACAGTGGCTATCACACCCAGCAGTGTCTGACTAAGACCCTAGCATGCACTAGCAAGCTACAGCCACAGTGACTGAAGCACACAGCGGTGAGGAGGCAGGCAGGATGTAATCTCCAGGAGCTGTTGATACAGGGAAACACACAGGGTTTGGGTCAAAGGGATTAAAATGGTGGAGGTGCAGGTTGTAAGAAGGAGAAGGGCTGTGAAATAGTGGTGGGAGCAGCGGGTGAGCCACCCCATAAGAGAGAGGAGTGGGGAGATTACAGGGAAAATGGCGCAAGGGGGATTCCTGCAAGGAGAGGGGAAGAAGTGACTCCAAATGGCATCGGAACATAGCATTAGTAGTTACTATTCAACAGTATGCAGGCTTAGTGAGCTCAGGGCATCAGGAGAGGTGGCCATGTTTTCTGTGCTGGCCAGGTGATGCTCGGTTTCTATAGATGACAGGTGTAAGGAAAACATGGATATGGACTGGCAAAAAGGAGGCTGGAATCTTCACAGCCCCACTTGAAGACTTAGTCTCTTCTACTCAGTCACCCCTCTGTGACTGCGACTGTCTAAATATTGTCAATGCCAGAAAAAAAGAAAATCAAATCTTAAACAAAGGAGGCCAGCACTGCTGGGTAATATTGAGCGAGGATGTCTGTCTGAGGTTTTAACTGAGCCCTTCATGCCTATGCAAACCTCACATGGTTTGGATAGAGTTCCATCAACAAAACATGTCAATCACCTCTCCGTGAAAAAGAGAGAGATATGAGACTGAAACCTATCTCGCGCAGACCCAAATACTGTACTCACGGCTTCCATTTCACAGTCTGTGGGAGAGCGGGGTTCAAAAATCTTACATCAATTTTTTTTTTTCAATCCAGCTATCCAAGGGGCTCAGATTCCAGTTACATTTCACATTGAATAGACTTGTGTTTCCAGCAGTCTAGCCCTCTTCTAGTATGCTGGCTAGTGGAGCGATGACAGATTGGTTTCCACTCACTGCACGGGGGAGCACAATGGAGTGGCTTTGACAGAGTTAAGAGAAACAGTGCATCAGTGCCCCCCCTCCCCATCTCTCTTTTTCTGTAGACACACACACACACACTTCTCTCCCATTCTCTCTCCTTTTCCTTCTCTTTCTCTCTCTCTCTTCCCTGGGGCTTAGAGAATGGATGGCCCTGTCTGACCTGGACGACACTGATGTCTAGTCCTCCACACTACTGTACCTACAGCACGCCTGTCTGCTCGCCCGCCGCTCGGTACACTCTTTCTCTAACACACACACATTAAGTACACACAAGGAACAGGGGCACCCATCTCTGTCACCCAGTGCCGACAGGCAGAGGTCAGCAGAGCTCAGGCACTAAAGCAACCTAGAGGAGGTAGGGTTTAGCTCGTAAGCGGCCAATATCACTGTCACAGTGAAGACAGACACAAGGCTTAAGTCTTAAAACCTCTAAAATGTAAAAACAACGCCATAATTAAAGTCAGAACGAAAAGTCTATATATTTAAATAACAAAACAAGCTGCTTGTCATAGCCTTCTGAAAAAGTCCATGTTTTCTGATCTGGAGCTGCCCGGTATTCCTGGGAATTACGTCTGAATTGGACGATTACTCATCTCACAGTTGACCATTTCCATCAATTTCCAACGTTCAGTGCTACTGCATGAAGTAGTGTGCCCTAAATGTAGTCAGGCAGAAATGAGGTCATGATGGTGGAGATGTAACACATCAGACTTTCATACAGGAGACCAGAGTTTGTGTCCCTCCCAGACATGCAATTAACATTTGCCCTTTAGCTAACCCCAGCCACAACCCTCCCTGACCTCGACCATATGTCTGCTTGCCTGCCTTTAACCAAGTCTTTTAGTTGCCTAACCCTAACCATACCTTATTCATAATTTATTTCATCGATCCAACTTTTTCTCTCCCAATATCAATTCTAGTATTCCAGTCCGATATTGATTTCTAATCATATACCAAGATCTCATTACAAATATTAGACATAATCTAAAATGGGATAATCCTGCAAACCATCCAGATTATGTCTAATGTTTTTTAAATTTTAAAAGAAAATGCCCAACAAGCCTTCATAGGGTTAGGGTTAGGGTTGTTTGTTGTTACAATAGTCATATAAGATACAAGTATTTTCTTATCCACCATCTATGGTTAAGATTGGGATACGTTTAGTCAACTAAAACTGCTTGATTAAGATTAGAGAAAGGTCATGGTTGTGGTTAAAAGAAGCCTCACACTACTCCAGTCATTGCTGGTTAGGACAGTCTCCATCCAAACCTAGTTCTTTTGGGTTCTTTTACACAAAAAATTAACATCCTGAAGCAAGCTTGGACATTGCTTGGAGTTCGAATTGAAAATACAAATTAAATTGATAAAAGACTGAAAAAAGTGCCAGCGCCAGTACCACACAAAATCCTGCTAGCTGCATGCATAGCATGGCCATTACACACAACAAACAGCACTGTCCATGGTTTCTTTGTCCATTGTAACTAAAGTTACAAGACAAAAAAACTGACAGGGCCAAATTTTGTTCCCAGTCTGACCCAGTCCTGAACCAAACTTGGTTCCCAAAAACCAACCATCTATTTATCGCCAAATGATTCAAACACAAAACATGTTTTGGCCATGCTTCGAGCTGAATTTTCATGTTTATCATGTATCACAATTGCTATACTAACTACACCTTTAAAGCTTATTGTTGAACCTACCTCATGCATCCCTGTGTCCTTACCCATGGCACTTGACTTTAAGAGGGGTGGAATAGCTAAGATCTCTTGACCAGATAGCATGATAAAACAACCCACAGATAAGGTACTAATGCTAGAGGTGTCTTGCAGTTGTGTTCCTCTGTGCGTTGCAATGAGAAAAGAAAAACTGTGATATCACACTGATATGGTGCTTAAAAGACTATGGGGCTATGTTTTTTTTCCCACGCAGGTGGATGTACAATCAATAAAATGGATTAGCTGCAAAGGTATGTATAAAGGTTATCGCCGAGTTCTCTTGCATGAACACAGAGACGACCCCACAAAACAATTTTGTAATGTGTCTAGCTATTTCTTCAGAGAAAATCTGATTATGTTTTGCCCAACCTAGAAATTGATTTGCAAGGGTGTACATTATCAAAGGAAAAATGGGTCCTGCTCCACCAGCCACAAAGAGGCTCAAATGAAATTGTTCTAACTCTGTTCTCTAAACTAGTGGCATCATCGTAACAGTCAGTGTTGTATGTTTTTCTATTTCAAGGCTGCATCAGTGTTTTTCTTCCACAGTCATGTTCTTTTTTTCCCCTTTCCTCCTCCTTTTTTTTCATAGTATGATCACCTCCTCTCTCCCTCAGTGCATCAGAGTTTCACCTAGACTCAGTTTCACTTGTTTAGTTCCACTCGCTGCAGTCCTGTGTCAACCCTCAGAGAGACTTTAACCGTGTGGTTTTCCATCACGCTGACTGACGATCTAAACACCCCTCCACCCCAGTGATTCCTCTATCTCTCTCCCTCCATCTCTCCTGCTCACTCTCTCTGACACACACACACATACACACACACACACACACACTGTGACCCCCCTCAAGCCTGATAAAAAGGCACCAACCTACCCCCCTCCAAAAAAAGCTGTGTGGATGTGCAGAATGGCCCCTCTCTCCAGCTCTCAGCTTTTGTCTCTGATTATCCCTGCACACACACACACACACACACACACACACACACACAACCCTCCACGACCCCCTACATCCTCTCCCGCACACACACTCTTCTTCTCAACCTGCTCCTGGATCTTGTGTGCATGTGTGTGTGGGGGGGGTTTGACTCTGACCAATGGCATCCAACAGCAGGGCTTTATCCTGAAGCACACTGACAATGCTTTTCACACCTACTTACCACAGCAGAGATGGGGGCGGTGGGCTGCATCATACCCAGGTCTAAAAGCAGGCTGAGGGCTTTTAGAAGACACACACAGAATGGACTTTATAATTATACTGACTCAAGATCCCTCAGTAGATTAAAAAACCTTGCGGAAGCTTATTTTCATATCCGCAGAATTTTTCAATGAATATAAAAACGGTCATTGATTATGGTGTTAAGGGAGGGAAGTTAAGAAGGGAAATATAAAGCACATATAATCACATTAACTTGCAGTGATTAATGTAATAAAATGTGATCCCCCCCATCTGTATTGAACACATTCAGAACTGAGGAGACATGCTCCAAATATTAAGAAGCAGCTCCTCAAAATACAGTTCTGTGCTTAAAGATTTCAGCAAAAGCAATGCAGATAACTAATGTAACATTCTTATACAGTGCAGATAAGAGGAGTGAACATGTATGGATGGGAAAGTAAAAAAAAAGGTCAAAAATAATGACACATCATTGATGCCTGTGGACCTGCAGTGTTTGAAGCACAAGTGACTGTGTGTGTGCCTTCACTACCCGACACAAAATCGGCCTTCCTGCATGATCAATACCAAAGCATTTCTCATCATTGATTATACAATTATAGAGAAGTTAAATCTGTGACACACTCTCATGTTGAAGCATTAACCAATGCGGCCAGCAGTGCATTGACTAAGAGGAGGGAAGAAGCTTCCTCTTCACTCACTGTTTTTCTTTTTTCCTCCTTTCTTTTTTTTAAACGCGGTGCTTAAAGCGAGCTCAGTGTAGTCCAGGTACTTCACTCAGATGATTATAATGCCACGAGGGTGCAATACATCACTCTTATTAGCCACACTGGAGCACAATGGTATCATAATTAATGGTCGCAGCAGGATTGAACGCTGCCCTGACATGGAAAAGTGGGCCTACTTAAGCTCTACAAGGCATTTAAATATGCAGAGTGAATGGCACAACCCAAACCCTCCTGCTCTAAGGACAGCCCACGCTCATTAGCCTGACACCTTCCGTGGCATTGATACAAGGACGACCAGCTATACTCACACACACACACAACACAAATCACAAGCACATACTCGAAAAATGTGCATACAGACCACAGCTACAAAATATAAAGTTGCATGGTGAAAAGAACAATCTTGTCCCTCATCAGTGCCCATCACTCTTTTTACATTTTCTCCCTGTATTGTTGTTTTTGTCTTAAGGCTTAGTCTAAGCTGAATGCAGATGGACATATATGTGTCAGCAGCCATTATGCAAATGTTCGGTAATGGCGTTTGGTCTGTGCGTGTGCGTGTGGTTGCAGCGAATGTGGGTGCTGTGGCAGAATGTGGTGTCTGGTGGCTGTGCTATACTGTCTAGCGCAGGGAAACTGCCTGCGCGGTGGGAGAACAATGCACATAAAAGGCTGTCGGAGGAAGCGTCTGGAGCTGACGTCTTTCACATGGCTCTGAATGGAGCAGCAGCAAAGTGTGTGTGTGTGTGTGTGCGCGTATGTGCTTGCGAGTGAGACAGAGAGAAAACGCCCTCTTGAATATGTTTGTAGACGGAGACAGGGGACAATAATAAGAGTGTGTGTTTCCGTCTCAGTCATGTGTACTGAAATGTTTGTGTGCATGAATGCCTGTGCTCCTAAATACATGTGTGGGATGGTTAAGTCCTCTAAGATCGCCGTATGATTTGGATTTTGCTGTCCTTAACCCACCACACACTCTCCTCCTCCTCCTCTCCTCTCCACAAAGCCAGCTTTACAACTTCTCCTCAATTGCTAATGTGGAAGCTTCAGCTACAAGACACGCTACTCAACAGCTGCCAAATGCCTAAACCAGCCACTCCTCTCCACCCGGCTCACTCCAGCCTGACCGTACCGAGTTATCGCGTGGCTCAGTGCAATCAATTATTGTTGCAGTGGAATCATTAATAATTTCCTAATGAAAACGATTCTGTTGATCTGTTGTCTTTTAATTAAACATAATTAGTCGGCTGCTCGGAGCTGTGGTGGGGACTCCTTTAGGGTACAATTTTGTTTTAATACACTGATAATGAAATTTTTACATTGTGTCAGTTGTTTAGTTATTATTCAGTCACACTATTTCGCTATGTTCCCAGATAAGAGATAATAACCCTCGCACCTCCTATTCGCCGCAGTCATTTTAAAAGAGGAGGGTTGAAATGAACAATTACATTTTGAACTGTAAGAGTCCTCTCCTCACAATGTTTAATGCTGCATGCTGCCAGGGATCAGTGCAGGAAACAGTGCCGTTTTATGCTCTCATTTCTGGTGGAAAAATGTATATTGTAAGGCTGGTTTTATTAAAAAAAAAGGATCAAATAGATACTGCATCTGTCCAGGCAGGTCATGCTAGTTCATCGTATGCCTCAGAGGTCTACAGCTCTGGAGCAGTGGAAAGAGCAAATGAAGGCATAAAAAAGGATCTGATTGTGAGGACTTAGAGAATATGAAATAATACAAAGACACAGCGAGTTGGCTAATTCGGCACTGTCCGGGCTTATGTAAAACGGCCTAGTTACATTGGTCAATTTCTTCACGAACAATGGGCTAAGTTGCTCTGGAGACTTATTGGACATGCTGTATCTGAATGTGGTCTGGCTTAAGAGGCTTACAGTTGAAAAGTTTAGGTGACCTCTGAATAATGCCACATAATGTGGTCACATTGAGTGTGTATAGTTTCAATGGGCTCAGATATCAGGTAACAATGGGGTAAGCACAATGAAGGCTCGCGCTGAGAATGAATGAAGTCATATATTGTATTCTAGACCTAAAAATGACACTTTAATCGTACACTCAGATCCGACTGTGTTTGATTTCAGCAAATGTAGACTGCAGAGAGGTTTTATTTAAGGTGGCTGTAACATACAGCAGGAATTTAAAATGTCCTTTGCAAATATGATAAAATATAACAAGTAATCCAATCTAATTTTGCTTTACAATAGTCAAAAATGCACACATTTTAACGTTTAATGCTGGTGGTATTCTGTATTTTTTGTTACGTTTAACAAATCCCATTTAATAAAAGACCAAAACCAAAAATGAACTGAACAAGTATTGCCTGTGTAGCCAAAGGCAGATATACTGTGTTCTTCTGTGCCACAGAGCTCCATTGTTGGCAAAAACTTAAAACAAAACACATAGTTTAGTCACACCATTGCACTGGGTGGCATGTTCCTTTATTACAATGAACACGGGCACTGTAGTTTATCTTTCAGTCCCACATACACCATCCTACTGCTGTAAATGTGTATTAATCCGCTGCTGAAAACAGTCCCAAAGAAATGCACAATTTACCACTGTTTGGGTAACATTTGCTGAAAACTACAGTGCCCAGCCATTTTAGGAAATGGTTAGCCCATTTAAAAAAATGAACCAATGTGTTTTTTTTTCTTTAAACATTTACATCTTCAGTAGGAACGAATGGGCTTGAATATGGAATAACACCAGACTTATCCTTTAAAAAGCTTTAAAAACACGTCACGGTGGGTCACTTTGGCTCACTGAACAGTTGCTAAAATTCCCAGTCAGGCAGGTTTGCAGCATTTGAACAGAACCTTCATTTGTAACATATTCAACTGGGAGATGTTAGAAGAAAAAAAATCAAAATGGGGATGAATCTCTTCTCTGTCAAGCTCTCCTACTTTCCAGCTGTATTGTTTATCAATCTGTTGTTTATCTGTACAGAAAATTCTCCACTGGTTTCTATCTCTCTCTCTCTCTCTCTCTCTCTCTGGGTCCCTGTCTGTCATTCTCTCTCTCTCTCTCTCTCTGTCTCTCTCTCTAGCATTACTGTAACATATAATTACTCTGCAGACTTGCTGCCTGTTTCTATAACTTCAGCGGTTCAAAGAAACTGTCGGAGTGTGGAGGAGAGCATTGTGGGAGTTCCAGGTGGATTTCTCGATAATGAGTTAGCGCAGTAGTAGAGTTGAGAGTTTTAGTAATGGCTGGCTGCTAAGGCTCTTCCTGGGAGTCTAATGTAAAACAAACAGGGCCATGCTGACAGGCTGGGAAAAACAGATATTGCACTTTTCCACTTCCACTTCAGGGCTCTTCCTGCTCCTCATTTTGAGAACGGGAATTCAAAGAAGAATTTATATTCATGAAATAGCTCTGTGAATCCTAATTTGAGACATTTAAATGCCTCAAATGTTACTCATGGTCTTGACTTCTAATTTTTTTAAATGGATAAAATGCTCCTGTCTTTCTGTTCATCTGGATAAAATGATACAGACAGGAAAACAGAATACAAATTGTCAGGGAAGACATAGTTTTGCTAGCAACAGGGATTGCAGGATCCCAAAAATAGGGGGGGAAAATCTATATTTGACACTATAGGGTTAGCTTGTCTTGGTGCTGATGACCAGGGGCGCCCCGTGGGGGACCTGACTACACCACCCTGCTGCTTGTTACACACTCCGGTGCATGTATTATACATAACACACTGCTGGAATACAACTCTCAGAGGAATCATTTTGCTGATTCCTGTCCTCTCTCCCTCTCCACATATTTCCAGACTTCCTGAATGACAAGTTTCGGGGACAGGGGAAGAGCAGTTGTACAAAATGTAATGCAGAAATCATAGGACAGAACACCCAACAGTAAGCTACAGCCACTCAAACCAATCACCAGTCCTTACTTAGAGATACTCCCCCATAGAATCACACTGGCAAGCATCCAAAGTGAACTGCTACTATCTTTGCAGGCAGCCATAAAGAAAGCCGAGACCACTGAAACGTGAGCCAAAACATATTTTGCAAGCATACTGTGCATTGAGATATTCACTGTTTTCCATAAGTAACGCATCTCAGGGAGCAATGAAGCAGCCTTCAGAGGAGAAACAGCACAGGGGTGAAGATATAAACAATCTGGGCCTCAGCTTTCTGAGGTGGGAAGAAAGTTCCTGTCCTTTAGTCGATCCACGCTAGTGTCGACACGATAAACACAATTCCAGCACTGCTTCAAAACTGAAGCAAAGAGGCCGAATTCAAAGTGGAATTTGACAAAGATTTGATATTTTCAGCACCCTGACATTCAATTTCAATGTCACCTCCAGAGGGTGCCCACACATACAGATTGGAATATTTAAAAGAGGCGATGAAGAAGAATGAGCGTTATAAATCAAGTCACAGTCTAGACGCAAGAGTCCAGCCGGCTGGATGGCATCAAACACTTCACCACTTTCTGAACTTACTCCCAGTCTGCCTAAAAAAAAGTGGCCAGGAGCAAAATGTGGAACAATTTGGGATAGAGAGCCGAGAAAAACGGACACCCAACCAATTTATCCAAAGCTTTGTGGCAAAGTTGCTACAAAGCTGTTCGAGTCAAGTATGGAATCACAGCCTGAATTTTTTGTGCCTTGTGGTATCATAGTATACTACATACTAATAATACATAGTTACTGTAGCAATTGTTTCAGAGTGAAAAGTTTTCATGTGCAAAATCAAGATTTTTTTAGTTTAATAAAATTAACAATTTGTCTGAAACTTCCATAACTAAACACATTAAAAAATGAAGAGAACCGAATGGTGTATTTCGGCTGTATTATATGCTGTTTTTCCAGCTTAGTAATGTCTAAGGCGCATCAACTGTGAGGTGACAAGAGATATTTAACTTCTACTCCGAGATTTAAATTAATTCTTTGTATTCAGCATTCTCTCTATTATCGTTTATCATCAGTTGGCAAGCGTGTGAAGATTCTTGCGGAGGATTTACTGTAATGAACTTATACAGCACAACGCAGTACAACTCTCACAAGGGGACGTCTGGAGATGTTATTGTGTTTAATTTAATAAGGTCAAACTGGAAGGGACAAACAAAGGAGCTGTCAGTGATACACAGCTGAGGTGATGATGCTGCGTGTGATGGTATCTCGAGGATACAAGTATATGAAGAGCGGCAGAGGAAATTCTCTAGACTTAACAAAAAAGTGAGAAATCCTGTTATTGCACCCCCTTTTTTGTTTCATACAGTCAGTCTCTGAGCAAAAAGATTAGAAGATTTTAAAGAAGTGCATAATCTTCTTTAACAGCTTATCAAAACTTTAATGATTTGGTGATAAAGAGCACAAAGTTAAGTAGCCGGTTAAGAGGATAACTCCCCAGTGCAGTCTAGTGATTAGTAGATGAGAATTGGGAGACTGAAAATCCGGGTTGCAAATCCCACTCCTGCCACTTATTCACTTTGAGGGAGAAGAAGCTCCATTTCAGCTTTGGGGGTATTGTCACGGGGTAATCATTTTTGAAAAGTGATAAATGGAGCCCTTTCCCTTCACCCTTTGGAATCCAAAACACATCTTTATTTACGTATTTATTTTGCTGTGTCTCTCTGGTTAACACCCGTCAAGACCCAATTATAGCTGCTTTCATGAGAAGTGAAGCTACAGACTGTGGTGTCAGTGCTGTATACAGTTTAAGCATCTTCTCATACAATCTGCAACTAACCGGGCCTCTCTACAGATCCACGTTGGGCTGTTTTAATGAGGGTTCGCTGGACATAATGCAGCAGATCGAGGACTTTATCATTATGACAGTGTGTCATTTGGGTTTTTGTGCTTTTAGGGTCAAGGCTGAATAAACACCATGGATTTCCTGACAGATATGTTGCGTTTCTTTCCACATATTTACATAAATCCATTTCTGGTATGTCTGATTTATTACAGATGTACAGCTAAAGCTTTGCTGAATTAGCGAGAGAACAAATGAAGCAAAATGGCAAACCCATCTCCACTTGTGCGCTATCTGCGCCGAGATAGGGATTTCACTTAGTATAAAAGAGAAAAAAAAAGGGAGCATTAATTACCTTGTGAAATCTAAAGACCATTAACTTTGTGTGTCAAGTGATGTTTCTCAGTTCCTAATCAGAGTTTTAGTGATATAAATTACTCTTTGGAGTAAAACAGATATGGGAGCGTGTGCATGTATGTGTGTCCTTGCAGCTGTGCATGTGCAATTATTTGTGAGTGTCTGTGACTTTGAGAAACAAGGAGAGCAAGAAAGAAAGGAGAAAAGGTAAAAGAAAGACAGAGAAGACAGACGGAGAGAAAGACAGGAGGGAGTGGAGTGGATGGAGGATTGTCAGTGTCTTTGCAGCGGTGCTGTGGCGTGGTGTGTTAGCGCTGCGGAGAGATAACGGGATGCCGGCGCTGCTTGCTTACCTTTGCTGTACACCACACAGTTGTTTTTGTTGTCTTCCGCTCCCTGCCAAGTCACATCCAGCAGCCACCTGGGGCCGGCGCTCAGCACCACCGGGACCGTGCTCTTCGTCTTCTGGACGGGGACAGATAACAAACACTAATCATTTGCTTATTTTGGTGATTAAAGAAACATTAATAACCACTGAGTTACGCTCTTCTGCTGCTCTGAATGGCCATAACAGACAATTTTAGAAACTATACATGCATGCAACTCAAGTCCACCCCAATCCAATTTTTTTTCTTTTTTTTACATTGCTAGGAAGATTCGAGAATCTGGGCAGGTTTTGTGTGTGTGCGTGTGTGAGTGTGGTGGCCTGCAGACAAAGGCTGTACAGTGGTTGGAGTGGTGACAAATGGCTGTAAGAGCCTGCTTTGTATCAAAAAGGAAGAATAATCAACCAGGATTGAACCCAGTGATTCAGCATCAGATCTCTTAGATTAAGAAGAACATCTAAGGTGTCTGGGAATTATGAAAAAAGAAAGAAAGAAAGGAAGAAAAAAGGCTGGTGACTTTCAGAGAGAAGGAAGCGAGTGTTCAGCGGTGAACTTTGGGCACATTGTGCCTCGCTATCGCCAGGATCTCACTATTTCCTGAAACAAGCAGGGAAGAATTTAAAGAATCAGTATCCATTTCAAAGGGCGATTGAGGTTAGAGTTTTTATAATATGCCGGAAAAATTATTCTGAATGTGTAAGGTCGTTTTTCTTCTCGGTCAGAGGTCAAACGTGGAGTTTTATTTCTCGGAAATAAAAAATAAAAACAGGGAGATAGAGTACAGCATCCACCATAATAGATTCCCATGGTGTCACCAGATTTGCTTGCTCTATTTATCCTCATATGATTTTCTATTCTGTTTTAATTTATTTTGGTGTCCTTTTATTTTGCTTCTTGCTAAAAGGTGTGTTGGTGGTGTTTTGTGTGTGTGTGTGTG
>NW_023339807.1:4772005-4772384 GCF_004916995.1 Morone saxatilis
AACATCTCAGGCAGCTGGGTACAGTAGCCTATTACTCAAAGGCAAAATGTCAGTATTTCAAGGCCATTACTTTTGAACCTCGGGGCCCTCCTTCATTAGGATGTTACAGAAATAGTTTAGCTAAGAGAAAATGGGTTGGGGTGCAATCTCGACACTTCATTTCTTTTTCCATCTGAGGCAGGCAGCGACAGGACACTGTCCATCTGCCTAATGCAACAGAAAAATACTAGTTCTCTCTCGTGCTTTTCACTTATTTCTCCCCCGCAAAAGGCAACAACCTTCAAGGATAAATGCAAATGTCACTTGAGCATGTTAAAGGTCTGAATTGGCACAGATATGCACAAGAGATGAGCACTGTGCTCCGGCAGTGCGCCTGCAT
>NW_023339807.1:4772484-4798700 GCF_004916995.1 Morone saxatilis
CCCCCTCCTCCTCCACCCGCCCATTTCTCTTTCCATGAACTCTATCTAGTCAGAGGCTGGAGGACAAACTGATTTTTTTTTAGAGAGCATTATTTACAAATAGCAAATGCATCTCGGAGAGACGATAGCAATCTGTTTGGATTTTGTCTGCAAATTAAGAAAACAAATACAGACACTTAATAAAGACAGATTTCTAAATAGTCCTTATACATATATATAGCTCAGCACATTGGCAAACTACACTGCCAAACTGATCAAACACAGACAGTAAATTGTGTCTGTTGATATTCTTATTCCTTCTCCTGGCATCTTCTTATCCCGTCCTGGCAGCAGATGAGACAGAGAGGACCTCTGTAATTTAAGTCATCCTCGATTTCACATTTCAAATTAGCCTCACAATAAAGTCTTCTATCTGGCTAACCTGAAAATCTCACACCCCTGTCAAAGGAGCAGAGCAGACCGGCCGATTGTTGCTAGGACGACTATCTGAAATGGGAATCAGATTAACCCTTCCTTAGATCTCCAGACTGGAGCCATCTCTTATTCAGCAGCGTGAGGCCTCTCTGCCGTCCCTCTGAGCCTCTGGGAATTCATGATATTCCAGCTGCTCTTAATGTAGCCAACAGGGACATAATACCACATTAACTAGACATTTTCCCACTGTTAGAAATTGTGAGAAATTTGTTAGAAATCACTGCAGTATTCACAATTGTTCCTTTACTTACTGCTGAGATAAAAACTTTTTAAATTCTGACTCTGGGTATTAGGTATTACTTTGATTTTTATTGTTAATCACTTCTATTTCTCTGCTTCCATTTTGTTGTAAACAGAGCAGCAACAATCCATGACAGTTTCTCAATGCAGATTTACATAATGCATCCATCGTGACAATAGTGGCCTGTGTGCTTTGTAAGCATGCTGCATGTACCAGCCGTCACGAAGACAAAGAAATGCAGAAGAGCAACTGCAACACAACATATTTAGGATTAAGACACAGTGGCGTCACTGCAAGGGCGAGCGGCTGCAAATGCAAATGAAAACATTTGTACAACCGGATCAGTTGGCCTAAGTGGCCGAGGCCAGAAGAAATGCAGATTGACAGGCAGAAAATCTAGATTTCCCAGGAGCACATGATAAACTGGCTTTATTGAAACAAACTCATCTTCTACCCAAAGATCACACAGCCAGGGGATGTGACGTATGGGTACTCTAATAGTGAGGGGAGTCTGTAAAATATGCTGACCCCTATTGGATAGTTAAATATGTCAGTTCCAAAAAATCTGTGCATATGCATACAGTGTATACAAGTGGCTAATCTCCAATAATCCCATATTTATTTGAATCTTTATGATGTTAAAAATGCCCAAAACTCGGAATATAGCACATATTTATTTCAGGTATTTTTAATGCATATTCAAATAAAGAGATATTAAAAAACAAGTAAATATTTGATTTGTTTACAGAGATACAGTGTTTAATATCAGTTTACAGACTATCATCCGTGTCAGAGCCTGTAAAAGCCCCTCTGGCCTTCCTGTCTGTGTAGTGTGTTATGGTTTATCCACCCTCTGCCTTCACTCCAGTGGTTTCAATACTCTCCCCGTATTTTTATTTTTTTCTCTCTGAGCTCGAACCGTTGCTCGTGTAAGAGATACAGTGACCAAAACAGTGTAGTCAGCGAGGAAGTGATTACAAACTGATGCTCCAAATTCACTATAAAATGAAAATCAATATTTCCACAAGTTGCTGCAACATAAAAGATAACCTTCATTGATTTTTCTAGACTTAGGCCTCTGTGATAAAATCTAATATAAATTTTCAGCCACACGGATTTGGATCAGAGCGGAGCAGGGGCTGAACGATAAGTTCCGTGCACATCTCTCAGAGTTGGATTTTTTTCCCCCTCCCCGTTCCCTCTTCCAAGGCAGGGCTGTACTATTTATAATTGGCCCTGTGCGAGCAAAAGCTTCTATCAGGAATCTGTTCTAATTTTTATTACTGAGAAGCTAAAGCCTGTTCCAGATAATTTGGAAATTTCAGGGGAATTGTGATAGAGCTGATGGCACAGCCGGACTGACTCCAGAAAGGAGCTAACCTGTAATAGCCTCTGTGGCTGCGCTGATTAAATGTTGCCATAGATGAAAGACCTGCCATCACCGCAATAAATTAACCAATCACACAAATCCCAAGTCGCTACTAATCCCTCCTTGATACCATGATCCTCTGATCAGCTGAAGGAGGTGAAGAAGAAAGTGGCTTGTGACACTCAGCCTTCGTCTAACTCCCTGCTTCCCTGTGTAAACAACAAGCTAATGATATCACCGCTGACCATTTCACCACCACTGGCTACTCTTAACCCGCTTCGTGGTCAGGGCAGGTGAAATCGATACAAAACCTTGGTGGGAATGATTATTTTCCACATCGCTTTTTTTTTTTCTTCCCTCCACCAAGGTCACTGACTGGCACTGTATCCGTCTTGATCCCACAGCTGCAGGATTTAGACAACTGAGAGATCAAAACCACTGCGTCTGAATATCTCAAGACATTCATTGGCTTTATACATCCCGCTTTCAACACCCACTCGGTATGAAGTAGTGCCATTTTGAAACAAAAAACACCAGTGGAAATATTACAGTCAAATAATGGTATTAACATGTTTCGAATATTGCATGTTTTCCCCCCTTTTCCCTCAATAAAACACTGCTCTCCACAGTAGCCTTTTCACTTGAATTACTGATGAATACATTTGACTCTGTGTTAGCATCCTAGCAACAAAACATTTTAAAGCGCCATGTCCTTTCTAGGCGGTACTAGCAGTATAAATATAACAAAAAACAAGCTTATGTATGGGTTATGTCAAGTTTATATGTTCTCTGTTTCTAACATGGGAATGAGGATAAAGGATTTGTACCTGTTTTACCAGTCAGTTTACAGCAGACAGCACACTCACACCTTGATAACGTCCTTTGCAATTAGTTGTTCACTGCGATGAAACAAATTGCATGTGGTCAACTGGAAATTTCATTAAGGGAGATTTTCCTCTAGCCCTCGTTATCGCTCTGCGTATTAATATTTTCTTAGCCTCAAGGATGGATGGGTTGCAAGGGTCTTTTTTGTCGAATAAAACGACCAGAGCCAACCTCACAGTCTGTGTTCTCCCACTGCTATCCATGCTTGGAGAAGCTGTGTATATGCTTAGTTAGCTGCTGCATATTTTTCACCACGCCTAGAAATAAGATTCTCGGTCAACATCCTACATAAAGTGGGAAATGCCTCCATTTCTCAAATCTGCTTTTGTGTCATTTTCTCCTCTTCTAAATGGCCATGGTTACATCTGCTGAAATGAAAAGATACCTACATACTGCTTTCATTCCTTTTTCTCCCCCCTCTCTCCCTCTCTCTAAGGCTATAGCATCTGCTATTGGGAGACTAAATAACAGAAATATGCAGGAATTGCACACTAATTCCCTTTAGAGATAGATCTTGGCTGCTGCCCTGTCATAAATCAGAGAATTTCGATATGAAATGAGGCAAGCTGCTCTAATCATTTCTGCATTTCAAATTGGATCACTGGCTCAATCGCTTGGCTTTTAAACTGCTTGCCTAAGAGCAAATGTGAGGTGGGAGATAATTCAGCTGAAATCTCTGCCTGCTCTGTGCGGCAGTTAGTTTACTGCTTGAGTGCAAGAGAATGCTTTTTTCTTCCCTTAGCCCATCTTTCTCTTTTCAACTTTGTTAAATTGACTTTTCATTTTAAAATCGATTAAATTGAGAGAGTCACTGCTGTTCCCGGAATCTTTAAAGGGACACCCATCACTGTGCGCATGTGCCTTTATTTGGCTGCCGCTATCATGGCGGCGCTATGGGGAATAAATATTTTCTCATTTAAATCACCTTTTATCCTGCTGACTGGACTGTAAGCATCAAAGTTCATGTGCTGCATTAGCTATTACTTATTTCGCTCCATTGAAATGCGCACAGTGGTTGTAGTTATACTGACTATGGGTGGCATTGCATGATTACGGTATGTTCAGTTGCTTATTTAAGACATAACAGAGTGGCAGCAAGGCAGATTAGTGATTGGCTGCTCGGTATGTTGATTAAGGAGCAGTGCTTAATTATTAACAGCACATCTAGAAATGATTTTTGGTGCTTATTTTGCTATATTATTTTTTGCTCATTTTTAAACTGAATCTGCTGCTTGCTAAATCAGGGAGGAGAAGAGAGAAGAATAGAGATTCAGAAGGAGGGGGCACTCTATCCATGCTCCATTCTTCAAAACCTTCAGGCACATTGAGGTGCTCCAACTCTAAAGCCAAACAGTTTAGTGTAAGCTGTACCTGCCCTGAAGACAAGCAACCCCTTTCTCCACCCCTGCCCCCTTCCCTTTCCTCTCATTTTGTTTGCTCTTCCTTCACTTTCCTATGCTTTGATATACTTTCCTTTCCTTCCTCTTTTTTCTTTTTCTCTCATTTCCTATTAATTATTTTGCCATTCCTTTATTTTCCTTTCCTTTCCTCTCATTTCCTTTCCTCCTCTTATCTCCCATTTTTGCTCATTCCAGCTTTTCTTTCCTCTTATATTTGTACACCAGCCACCCCACTCTCTACTAAGTCAGTAAAGACTTACCCAGCCCTTCAGCATCACACAACAATGCCCCCCAACTTTCTTTGTAATGGAGAATGTTTAATTCAGCTAACAGGTAAATGCCCGTGTACTGCCATAACTATGTATAATTCGTATGTCCTGAGTAACTATTTGAAGTTGTAAACAAGAGAAAGTTGAATTTGTAATGCAATGTGCTCCAGGACTTAATCATGTCTTGGAGGTAGAGTGCACATATACACACGTGTACTTCTTGTGTTTGGCTTTGGTCAGAGGACAGAACAGCCCATGTCGCTTCACTACTCACTGTTTGAATTACTTGAAATTTCCCATTTGAATTCAATTGGGAAGGACTTGTTTGATCTTTTGCATGTAAGTTAGGGCTGACTCCCTGAGCAGCGAGAAGCTGTGTGAGGGAACATAATAGGGAACCCGAAGCCAGTAATGTTCACCTGTATGGATATTACCATGGCCCCTGGGGGTCAAGGTGGCAGGTGGCATATTCTCTGGACAGATCCACTCTTTCTCTGTCGGGAATAAACATGCGGATGGGGGGATTTCTTCAAAGAGGAAGAAAAGGGAACTCAGGAGTCAATCAGTCAATGGGGTCACAACAAATCCCTGCTCTCATAACCACACATGGCAGACTAGGATCAGTCAGAGGCAGTAAATAAAGACAAACAATAAAAGAGTAGGCATGATGCTTGAATAAAGCCCCTGACTTTAGATAAACCTCTGTGCCCCCCTTTAGGTATTGGATTTTAATATTCTTTTGAACTCCTCTCTCTTCACTGGTGGAGTTATAAATTTCATGATGCATTAGAATAGCATCTACTGTATTTGATTTTATATTTCAAGAAACTCTCAGTCTGTGCAGCCTATCTTACCTTCTGATTCAGAAACTGAACTCTACCCATATCAAAGTGTACAGAATAATAATCACAATAAACACAATGGGAGGTGTAGAACAAATTAAAAGTATTTTGTGACAAAGGACAAACAGAACTAATGCATTGCAAACATAGCTTTGCTCTAATGACGAACAAACTGAACAAAGGTATCTGTGATTTGCATACCACCTGATCATCTACGTATGGCTGCAACGTTTGATAGCTTGATCCTTGGGTGCACTTCAGAGAAATGGGGTCTTACTAAATCCAGCGTAAAAGAGCAACAATATTTACACCAAGTTAAGTAAATAAGATAAAGATGGTGAACTTGCCCCTCGCTAAATGCATTAGACGTGAACTCCCTTATCAGAGTCTCAGCACACGGACTGTTAAAAGATGGGTTTCCCGAGCTGGAAATGGTCTTTGTTACCCAATTAGTTTGCTGACGACCCCGTGGTATAATATTCCTGCTTTGACAGCCTAATACACATCCATCTAATGAGGCACTGCTGGACCACCAAGGAGCGAATGGACACTGTCCAGACCTTCATCTCCTCCAGCACCTATCAGCTTTCTTATCTTCAATGCTAACCTTTTTTTTGTCAGAAGACTTGAATTTTTCTGCTTGGTTGTTCATCCGTCCAGAGTCATTCTGACAAGGCTTTGTCTTTGGTAGGCCCCGAGCCAACTAGGCTGAGGATCAGAGGGCTAAGGCCAGGACAGGGGACAGCAAGGACTTATCAAGGTCTACCAGCAGGGGTTTGCCTCACTGTAGGATGGCCATCCTTCTTTCTTTGAAGGAGGTGAAGCAAGCAAAGCCTCTGTGCTTCTCCATTTCCCTTGCCAATGTGACCAAGAGGGAAAGAGAGGAGGAAAATTCCTGAATTTCTGAGAGTGACAATGCTTGTGTAGAAAGCTCTTTGTTGTAAATAATACATGATTGTGGAGATGTTTTAAAAACTCATTTCCTCACTTTCCACCCAGCAGAAAAACATGGAGAACTCAAACTTTAAGTCTTAAAGCTTACTTTAAAAGAGATGATAGGAACAGCAACTTTAGCAATCACAGCCATCTACAACTACCACCAAACACCACTCTGAACTCACTTTGTGCTGGAATACCAAGAAGACTATCAGGGGCTTGCAAATGGAAACAATCGAGGATTATCGCCACCACTTTTCAAGAAAGTTGTTTCAACATATCACAAGTGCAGCCCTGACAGTGACAGATGGCAAAGCAGCTGGCACCACTCAACTTTGTTTCACTTTTCTTTCTTTTTGCCTCTTCTTCCTCCTGTGCCTTTGCTGCAATAGAGGTCTGTTGTGTATTGAAGTGTTGGATAATCATTCATTTGGGAAGACATATTGCGTACTGTAAAACATGGCGATATGTGTGAAGCCAGGGAGTTCTGAGCTCCACTATTGTTGCCTGTCAGACTAACAATCTGTAAAGACTGGAACCTAGCTTTGCTTATTTGTTTGTAAGGTATATCACAGCTAAACAAGCATCTTCCCAAATCTGCTACACACAAGCAGTCATTCAAATGCATAAAAAAATCTTAAGATAAGTGTGTGGTGTTATGCTATCCTAAATGGAACAGTTGTTCATGAATGTTAATGTTCATATCAAGCTGTTTGTGTGTGTTTACGACGTACAGGAAACATAAGCATGCAGACACTACATCTCTTCAGTGTGACAGTTTGCTATCAAGACTGTGCCGCTCCCTGATGGACCACTGGCAAACGACAAACACCCAGAGAGTTGAGAGGGGGACAGGGACACCCAGCTCACCCTCAAGCCCTGTGGGTGTGAAGAGTGCCCCCCCAGGACCTGGAGCCTCACTGGGGTTTTCAGCCATCACTGGTCCTGCTCTGCTGCTGCTGCTGCTGAGCGATGGCTAAACACACTCCTGCAGGAAGACAGCTGCCTGTCTATTACAGTAGGATGGCCACATCTTCAGTGTCTGCGAGGACGGAGCCATGTCATTACAGAGACACGAGCAATGTTTCCCTTAGTGTGAAATCTGCAGAATAGCACACATTAGTAGATGTATCTACTACAGAAAGACTGGCAGAGAATAAACAAATTACTGAATAAAGGCATTTTTAGCACTTGTAAATTATCTCAAGTAAATAATAAAACTAGTGACAGGAATTAATCTGTGTGCAACCAGACCAAGACATCACTTTACACAAAAACAGAAAAAGGACAGCGGTGGAAAAAATATTCAGATCCTTTCCTTTAAGAAAACCTCCAATAAAACTATGTAAAAATATTTAAAGTAAAAGTCCTGCATTGCAAATCTCAGTAAATAACAATATCGGCTAAATATACTTAAAGTATCAAAGTAAAAGTACTGACTACACAAAACAAATGGTCCTTCTTAGTGATGTATAATTATATATTGCATTATAAGGTTGTCAATACTGATCCATCAATGCATAAGTCGAATTTTACTCATTTTGTCTGTTTGTTTTTTCTGAAAGTAACCAGTAACTATAGCTGTCTAATAAAGGTAGTGGAGTAAAAAGCAAAACATTTCCCTCTGAAATGTAGTGGAGTACTAGTAAAATGGTGCTTTTACTGTAATTTGATGAAAGCAAAAGTGGTAGACGATAAAGGGAGTGAAAGGATACTGAAAAAAAAACACTGTCAGTGTTTAATTTGTTTATCCGTTTTGAGGCGATAGAGAGAAAAAGCTTTGATCCTTGTGATATGAGCAGCAGGATTTCTGAGAAATATGGTCTTAATTTTGAGAAAATGCTCCCACTATCATCCCCAACCATGGTTTAAGTTTCAGTATCGTTTGCTGTTTTTACAACAAGAAAGTGATATATTCATAGATATTCATGAATGCTTTGATATTTGTAGCAAAACATCTAAACCCAATATTCACTGAATTGTATATTTGTGTTTTGATCTAGTCACTGTATCCTTGGCATGTTTGAGGAAACCATGCAGCCATTACAGTGAGCACAAAGCAAATCAGTGAGTCCTGCTCTGCTTATCAGGGGACCTGCCATATCAGTTTGGGTAGTTGTGTTGTGATGTAAGGACAGCAAAATGTCAGGTTCACTTGTAGATCAAGTCAACCATGCATTATCTCTCAAACAGTGGAGCTCGGCTGTGGCCATAATAGCTCTGACTAGCTGACTGACTGAGTGCTTCCTGGGTAATACATGGAGCTGTGGGCGGCAATGAGTTCCAGCCAGGCTCACAGAAACTTTGAAAGTGCAGGCTTGGGCAATAAATGGAAATAAAAAATAAAAACAAAACAATGGTTGTGGATTTCCTTTGCCACAGCCTGCAATCCATTCTCCATCTAACACACAAGCAGACATCAATGTCATGTTGATCTGTGTTAAAAAGCCAAGATTTAAAGGGCTACTTCAATAGAATTTGCTTGGATGTTTTCCCCTTTCAATGTAAGAACATGAAAACCATCGATAATGCCATCGATAAATATATGGATGACATTGAGCAAGGGAAAGCAGGCCAGATAATTACCATTTTACCCATCTGAAGAGACCCCAGCCCTGATATTGGTTTAAACCCAAGAAATAATTGATGCATGCAATCACAAATTGGTTCTCCGCCTAAAATTTGGGCCCATTATTTCATTAGATGAAGCCACATTCTTTGTGCCAAAATTATTTGTGTGTCCAACACAGAAATTCAAATCCTGTTAGTCCTGATAATGTCTGGCGTTTTCAAACCATATCCAAGACAGTGTGACTTACAGACAGAAAGCACAGCCACCACCTTTAAATGCAAACATAAATCAAAATGTTTGGTTTTCAAATTGTGGATTTTTTATTATTTTTTTAGTTTAATGGTTTGTTTGTTTATGTGCCTGTGCATGCATATTCCAGGCTGTGTGTGTGTGTGTGTGTGTCATTTAGCAGCTATGCTACAGAGAGGTCCTATCCTGGGGTGCCTTCTTGCATATGTAATTGGATGTTACTGTAAATAATTGCCTGGGCATGTGCCAGTGTGATGATGGTGATGATTTGTGTGTGTGTTGGTTCATGTGTGACTGTATGTGTGTAGAACATGTGTGTATCTTTCTGTATGTCTGTGCGAGTCTGTATGTATGTGTGTGTGTTTCTGTGTGTGTGTGTGTGTGTGTGTATGCGAGCGCATCTGCCCCATCCGTACTCCACTCTCAAGTCCCACTGATTCTCCTTTCCAGCCATGTTGAATCCTCTTTTCCTTATCAGGCGAGCCCAGGCCTGCATCAGGCTCTCCTTGCTATGACAGAGGCTACAACAATAGGCCTGCGATACCGCTGCTTAGCGCTGCGTTTCGGAGGGGAAACCTGCCACGGGCGCAGATTAACTACAACACACACACACACAAAATAGATTGCAGCCTCCAAAACAAAACATTTTTCAGAATGCCTCCTCTTGATTAATGAAGCAATGACAAGAAGAAAAATATAATTTCTGAAACAGAAAAATCCGCCACCACTTGTTAAAGTTTAGGGGTAGCTAACAATAAACATATTGGAGGGAGAGGGTGGGCAAAAGGGGTGAGATAAATGGCTTGAGTGATGGGCTGAATAATTTCTGGAGCATTTTTTGGTTGCACAGGCCCATATTCCTACTCTTGTACTAAATTACACAATAATCACACTCCATCGGTTGACAGCCTCTGCCTCTCTCTCTGTCCCAGGTGAAAATTAGGACAGTATCTTGACATTTTCGCTCTTCTGTAGTCTACAAGCTAAAGCTCTCTGTTCACAGCTAAAAGCAGCACACAGTCTGCACATGCACGCTGAGGTGCTCACACATGCCCTCCCACACATACAGAGACACTACAGTATGACCCGAAACACACACTTTAGCGCACGTAGAGTCAAAGACACATTGTACACATGTGCAAGCACACAAGCATTCAATATCTGCAGTATGCTCTCATGCACATTTTTGTATAAATATGAATTCTTTGCTCTTTTTCAGTGTGTGACTTAACACACAAAGGGTTAATTTTGTATCTTAAACAATTCCAAATGAGAGAATTAGAAAAACACATAACAGAGGTTGTCTTCCTAATATTTCACGTGTTGTTGCTCCACTGCCAAGTGTTTCTATGAAACACACTAAATATTCCACCTAGCCTTAGATATTGGCAAAATCTAACACAGTATTAATATGGTTATGATTACTTATGATTCAAGGGTAATATTGTGTTTAGACTAAATTGGTTATTATGTTCAATTAGCCTATAGTGCTTATTGATTTTTATTATGTCCTTGTAACCTTTCAAATCATTGCCTTTGTATCAGGACCCTTGTATGAAAAAAAGATTACAGTGGTAGACTTGTTTTATCATAAACCTATGCTCACAGCAAATTTACACAAAAGTGTATTAAGATAGAAGACAAGATAATAAAATGCCTGATAGATCTTAATCTGGAATTAAGCAAGTCATATGCATTACAATTAGCATGTAATTTGCACTAAAAGGCCCTCAAAACACATAAAGACCAGAATTCTATTGAATACAGACTCATTACAGTGCACCTTGACTAAGCCCCAGTAATTAGCATTGGTAAGGCATTGTACAAGAGGCGGCAACACCCTCATCAACACACATTTACAACAGAGCTCTAAATCTGCTGCTCATTAATAGCTTGCCTCCCAATCAATTATTAACACCTACAATGGAAGCCAGGCTCACCGGGGCCAGGCCTCTTACTCCAGGCAAACCGCAGGCCACCCTCTCCTCCCGGTTCTGTCCAGCATAGGTAATTACCGCTTTTAAAGACACCTGCTACTCAATAGCTTCGACCTAGACTGTTAATTTAGCCCCTCGATTGCAGACATTTATGTCTGAGTGTCACTATTAATTTGCGTTAATTTGGAGAGTGTGAGGAAGCCGGGCGGAGGCGTTGTCGGCAGCCGGCTGAATGTGCTCGTCGCTCACCTGCGCCGGGGCTGCGGCTGTAATTGGAGTCTAATGGTCTGATTGATCAGTGAGAGAAGTGAGGGATGAGACGGTGCTCTGGCAGCTCCATCAGTCAGACAGAGAGGAGAGGAGTGGAGGAGGAAGAGGAACAGAGCAGAGAAAGCGGGCTGACAACAGCAGCACAGTGCCAACTCTTGTGTGTTTTGCTCTTTCTAGATTTTCTCTCTCTTATTTTTTGTCTTGCTGTCTGTTACTTGCTTTGAGCCCTTCCCTCCTCTGCCTCACTTGCTACACAGTGCTCTGACCTGGGCCAGTGATTTTCTTCATCTTCTTACATAGGACAGCTGAAGATAGACAGGAAACGAGGGAGAGAGAGGGAGGATGACATGCAGCAAAGGGCCACAGGTTGGATTTGAATCCATGGCCACTGCAGCCCAGGAACTCCACCTTTGCTACATGGGTGCCGCTCTACCCAGGTAGAAATAATAGAGACAGAGCCCAAACTATAAATCATTATTAATAAAGTATATGATATCTGTAAATACTCTACAAATTAAGGATCTCTATCTTAGCTATGTCTTATTCTGTTATCTTCTTTAAAAAAGTATTACATGTAGAAACCAGTTCTGTCTTTTATTTGTGATCTAAAAATGATAAAGTATGTATAAAAATACCACAGTACGGCCAGACATATGAGCTGTCCAATTCAGCGCAATGTGATTGTGTTAACAGGTCTGCAACAGCAATAACTATAACTCCAGCCCTCATGCCAAGCTGAGCCCCTGGGGTCTACAGACCTGCCACGGCCGACCCATCAGCTGTGAAATCTGCTTTCCTCTTTGATAAACGGTCGAGATGTGACCCTATCTCTGTCCTGCAGATGCCCAGATTTCCTGTCATGCTTTTTTCCCCTCTGTTTTTCCCTGCTTCCTCTCTCTCCCCCTCTCTCTCTTTTCATTCTTTCTTTTTCAAGCTTTACACCTCTCTTTCCAGGCCTGCCTGGACAACCGCATGTAACGCTCCACTCGCCGTTCTTTCTCAGCATCATCCATCACTGCGGTCAGCTACTGAGGCCTGTCGTCCACCAGCAGCCAGCCCACATTAGCTCCCACACTACAGCACATATAGCTAGGCCAACTCCTCTTCTGCTCCATTGCTACCTCTAGGACCAGTAACCCTCCTCTCATCGCCATCGCTTCCACCCACCTCTCCATCAGGAATCCACAGGACTACTCCCAGCACCAGCCCGGGCCTTGAATACTCTTTCTAGAGCGGCATCTACATGTGCCAAGAGCTGCTCCTCCTGGTCCAGTTTAATGCAAAATCTGCTTAAATGATCATGCATTTTCTTCCTTTAACCCCTGTAGCCCACTTTAGCGATTATTAACGGTTTATCTTCTCTGGGCGTCGATGCCAAGGCATCACTGAGAAACGGAGCTCTGCACCGTACGTGGCGGCTCGACAAAAATAGCTTGACCTCTAAAAAGTCATATCTTAAATGATGTGTCTGGATGAAGGGATAATATATGTTTGATTTCAGAGAGGGCATATCAATATCTCACCAGCGGGTCATGTGTTTCAAACACGAGAGAGGTGTCACTCTTGCCATATACCTGGCTGCCTTCGGGTAATTCATTCACCTCCATGGTTTAAAAAAAATCTAAGAGGGTAAGAGGAGATTTAATAGTCTGTGGAGGTCACACTTCATAAGAATGACTGAGAGTGCCTCCTAGCTGAGGTACAGACCCATGAAGCAATGAGCCTTTATTTCTACCTCAAACACTTTCTACCGCCTTCTGACCCTGCTTTGCAGCACTAGCCGCCCTGACATGCATCAAAACTAGCCAGGTTTTTTTTACCCTCCGTCTCCTTTTTTCTCTCCTCACACTCACATTTGTTATTTCAACTTTTCCCTCTTTCCCTCTCCAGGTGAGGCATCAGGGTTTGTTCCTGTCTTGATGTGTCAGTGTTTGAAGATTTGCAACAACTCCCTCGCCTCCCACTGAAACAACTGAGATAAATGCAGCACCATATTAGGGATGTTGCCAACGGCTGCATGTTTAGCTAGGCAACAGCTCAATAACTAGAAGTTTGATTAAAAAAAATGAAAGAAAGAAAACTATGCTACTGTAAATGAGAAGATTCCCTAGTGATGTGCAATAGTTTCTGGCTTATTCTGCGTCTAAGAAACAAAGTAAAAAGTTACAGTGAACCCTAAAAGGAGGTTCAATAAAACAAAACATGCCAGTTGGGTTGACCTAGCCTTTAATGAGAGATAGTGAAAAGCTGCTAACAGCCAGTACCCTATTTGAGAGATGAAACTTAGCAGAGAAGGGGGGGGGGGGTGCAAGCAGCAAAGCATTGAAAGGGCCCCCAGGAGAATAGACACACATGAGATCCTTAAAGGCAATATGCCAAAGCTGCTTCCACTGCTTTTAATTGCGAGGGAGGTTTGGCATATACTGTAACCCCTCCACAGCCTATTACAGGTGATGACCAGCACCTGCTTGCTTGAGAAAAAAAAGAAAAAAGGAGGATGTGGAAAGTAGCAATGAATTCCTCGGAGGGCAGTTAGTTAAGAACTTATCACTCTCGCCAAGAGCAACAATCAGTCTATGCATCTAGTTCAGCAGGCAGTGTGATGAATTTGTAAAGTTTTGATCTACTAAAACTCGGGCAAAAAACAATTCAAAAATATGTTTTATATGACATCACTTAGAGAGTCTGAGGGTCATCTGAGGGACAGTTGAAGGTTGGTTTTGGATGCCTTTCAGGGAAATTCATGCAGAGATAGCTGGAGAAATATATGGAGTGTGTTACTTTGGAAGGCAACTTGAGGTGTTGCTCTGTCAAATCACTTTTCCGCCCAAGGATAACTGGCTTTACCCTGAGAGAAGCCATATTTCATGGCTATAATACGGCCTGAGTTATTTAAAGCCACTGATGACTTCAAAACCACGAGGGGAGCTTAGAAAACAGTCGAAACTGCTGCGAAAATGATTTAATAAAGTTATGCGTTTAAAGAATCTTGAAAAACGGGGAGGGGGAGGGCCAAAAATCCTCATGGACTTTTCCTTATGTTTCTTAACAGGATGAAGTGAGCTTGGTTACAATTTTAATGGGAATTTCTTAATTAATCCGAATGCAGAATGGAATATCAAACCCGTGGAGGACTTGTCACTCCAGCAGAGCAGCAGGTCAACACCAGCCTCTGCTGGGATCTTTGAAACAAGAGATATAAAGCTGCTGTGTGCAGGGTAACATCAAAAATAATGGATTGTGACTTCATTCAATTGAAGCCTGGACTGAGCTCAAAGTCCACCAATTAAAGTGTTTTGTCATAAAATATGCAGATTAAATGGTTAAAATGGATGCACTTTAAAGGGTTTTGTTGGGGGCCAGTTGGTTTCCAGAAGAGTCACCTCAATAGGTTTGAATGTCATGGGAATTGCCATTAATATGGTCTTTAGATGTAGCGCTTTCTGGTAATCATGTTCCCATAGCTGCTAAAGGCAAAGTTTGACTAAATTAAGTGATTTCACTGCAGGTTTTAATGATCCCTTTAGTCCAAACAACAAACACTTTTTAATAAGGCATACTCTAAAAGGGTTAGTGATAATAAGTAAAAACAAATGGTTTAATGATGGTTAATAAATCAATTATTGAAATTTTTATATATCTGAAGCAAGTCAATAATAAAGGTTCTCAGTTGGTGGAAATGTATTTGGCCGGTTTAGATCCCTTTTACTGTCTATTCTCACCAAGGGACAGTTTGACCACTTACCTTCTAAAAAAATGTTTCAGAACATCTAAAGAAAAATCTGTTTATTGGAAAGTTGTTTCAGCAATAATAATAAATTATGAAGTACGCCTAATTATGTACCTTAAAATAAAGTCAAACAATTTTCTGCAGCTAAATCCAGACAAGACAGACATTCTTATTGGCCTGCAATACATTTCTGACCAGGTACTGCCAAATCCGACATTCTCATTGTGCAACATTAAACCTGTAGCTAAAAATCTTGGTAGAACATTTGATCCCAGCTTAAATTTCTGGTTCAGTCTTGTTTCTACCAACTTAGGAACATTGCAAAGATTCAAACAATGCTTACTTTTAAAGGCACTAAACCATACATGCATCTTATTGCATCTCATATTGATTATTACAAGGCTCCATTGAGCTTGAAAAAAAATTCAGCCACAAGGTTCTAAAACAAAACTAAGAGACAGACATTGCACATGTTTTAGATTTTTTACACTGGCTGCCTGCTATTCATGTTACGATTGATTTTAAAATTTGACTTCTAATGTTTAAAGCATTGCATGGCCAGATACCTGGCTACATTGCTGAACTTTTAAGTCCACACAAAACTAACCTGAGATTCTCTAGCCATCCTAGACTCAAAACTAAACACCAGGGGTAATCGGGTATTTTCTGTTAAGGCCCAAAAACGCTGCAACAATGTGCCAGATTTGTTTAGCTGTGTCTGTGTACTTACCCTGAATGTGTTTCTTCAGCTCACTCTTACATTATTAATTTCATCCATTCACCTCTAACTATAGTGTTTTAAGTCTGTCTTATTTTATTTTGTATTTAATTTCACAATTGTGGTTGGATTTGAAAGTCGTACCAAAATATAAGAAAATGATACAGTGGTTGACCAAAGCAAGGACATACCAGTGCAGTGCTCTCAGTGCTCATCTCGATCTTCCCCTCAAAGGGTCCCCATGTTGTTCCCACAGGGAGCTGCTGCCGGCTGTGGATCCGACGTTCGCCATCTTTAAGGAACGCATCCAGCTCTCCTAAAAACACACCAGAACCCACAGTCAGCCATAGTGCTCTATATAGCACACAAGTTCCACATCAAATCACATTGACATTCATTCATTGTCCTTTCCCCTCAAACCTACGTGTGCGATCACATTATTGCCTCAAAGCCCTGCAGTAAGCAGTGAAGGTTAAAGCCAAGCAGTTTCAAAATGGATAAGCAAATCAAGCAAGCATCCATCTGATGGTGTTCCTCAGATACATGGCTCGCTAACCTTACTTGAAAGGTGTCTTATGTTGAGATAATCTCTGTGAGACAGTGCAGGCTTGCTGGCTGGCAAGAGCAGCTAGTGGCAGGCCTATTTCTGTTGTTCCAGGAAGGCTGGGCCCTTGTTAGTGCTGTGCAGAGCTCCAGTTAATTAACAGTGAAACCGGATAGCACTGTTGGAACTACCGGTGTTCACCTCCCTGACACCCCCTGACTATCTTATCTCTTAGATTCAGTGTACTTTTTCGGGATGGTGATTAATCAAATAGTTATGATAAACCCCATGGCAGGCCGTGACATAGTTTACTGAAGAGGATGTTTCCCTGCGTGGGTGTGTGTGTGTGTGTGCATGTGTGTCACAAAAGGAAAGTATGCAGCTCTCAACTGTACATTTCCGAGCTGTTGCCTTGACAACCCTAAGAAGTCTTGTTAGGAGAAGTGTGATGATTCAGACATCTGTAGCTAAAAGTTATATCTGATTCTATAAACATTTTGGACACAAAAAGTTCTACAAACTCAAACAAAGGATCATTTTATCACGACTCATCTCATCAGTCATGTTTTAGGCTTTCTTTACATGTGACTGCTTAATCATTGGATTAATCTTTGGTAAGTCAGAGAACTGGCTCAGCTACAGAACATCACCATTGTTCTTGGACACTCCAACTGAGGGACCCTTTAGTAGGAAACCAACCTGCCATCTGTATATAACCTAGCCAGGCAAATAATCATAATGCATTATTATTCAAACAAACTCTACATAAGTTGTTAACATTGTGTCTTTTAACCTATTTGTTCACACATGTGGCTAATGTGTATTCGGGGCATTCGGTTCATGCTGAATGGGCTGAAGTGATCGCTGAACTTTCTGATGCGTATGTGGTATAATGACCTATTCAGCCCTGTTCTACTGTGTAAATATCAGCTGTGTATCTGCAGCACACCATTGTGTCCGTCTGTTGTGCTGCTATGGAAATGTGCGCTTATGTGCTCCTTTGCATGCATAAACATGATCGAAACATCAGGCCAGTGCTATTACCCGCTACAAATGGCACCTTGCTGATCATATACTCATCAGTGGTGGTCACTCCGGTAACAATAAAAAGCTAAATGTCAGCAATAATAAAAATCCCCTTGTTTTGACCAAATCTTTGTTGAAGATACAAAATCTCTTTTAACATTTAAGTGCCCCTCTACTCAGTTTTTCTTCTTGTCCCTACAGTTAGATATGTGAGCTTCTCTGTGCAGAATAATGTATGTGACACTAGAAGGATGTTTTCACATTCATCTGTTGAAAGTGGAAAGTTTATCTGTGTTCATTAAAAATCATATTTAAAGGGACGGGGCCTATAAGCATGATTTGTGTCATCACAAATGGTTAAGAAGTCGATCCTAGTCCAGTATGAAACTTATACAGAAACCTGTAGCCCCCAGTGCACATACACTTTACAGTGAACTAGGAAACATCTTGTGTACAGCAGGAACATTTTTGAAATAAACAATATTTGCATATTCATAGATTCCGGATTTTTTTTTTTGCAGAAAAAACATATCAGACACACCTTATTGTTCCAAAGAGACCATTTATATATTTGATTTAATAATACATGTATTTAGGGGATCTTTAAGTTATATTTTATATAAAATACATGCATGGTTTTGGAATAGTCCTAAAAATTAGATAACCTGGACGGCGTTATCTCATTCTTTCTTTCACTCTGACTCCCTTCCCGTGCTCCTGCTGTTGCATGCTGTCTTCCTGGTGCTGCAGTGGAAGGTGGGTAAGCTCATTACAGAGAAATAATTAAACATTGGTGCACAGCTGGTCGTCATCACTGAGAGCAACAGCCACCGCTTGATGCATTCTGTTTGTCCTCAGATAAGACCCACGGCCTTTAACCGCTTGGATGCAAGTTCCTGTTTAGCCCCGCTTGACAAACAGCTCAAGCCATCCCCAGCCAATGATTCTGAATCCTTTCCTTTACCCTTTCTTTCTTTTTTGGGTGGGATGCTCGGAGTAAAAAGGGAGCAATGGGTAGTGTAGGTGCAAGAAGGGGGGAAAAGGGGGGGTACGATTCAATTTGTGCGGTTTGCGGTCCACCATGTTTAGGTGCCAGTTGTGTGCATCTCACACCAAATGTTGCCTGAGGACCTTGGCTCACAGATGGCTTGTCACATCTGTTGCAGATACTAGTGGAAGATCTCCACAAAAACACCCGTGGATGAATAATGAGTTCCCTTCATGCACTGTCTGTATGTTCTTCATGAGCATTTACAGGTTTAGTCAGTTTGCTAAAATATATTGACAGATGTGTTCTGTTATTAACTGGGCTACTGACATTCTTTGTAATTATGACTGCAAAAAACACTTGATGTCACAGAGATAATTCAATTTCTTACAAGCCCCAAAATCCCAATTCTATTCCCCAACCACACCACAAAGACATTTTATACAAATGCAAAAGTATTTAACCTGTCAAACTGCAAACGACAGACTGAACCAAGAGGAAAGCTCATAATGGGCTATTAGGAGATTTAACAAACCCAGCGCCTGTGTTCTCTCTTCAACGCTCCTCATCATCCAATTCTCAAATGCCACACACTTGGCAAAACAGGACTCATGATGTGGCTCAAGAGCTGTACCCCCTCCTCCAAATCCCAACCAACCCCTCTCCGCCACCTTCACCCTCTACACCCACCAACACCCCCTCAACCACCACCTACTCCCTATCCCCCACCCCACTCTCGATAAGATCATCATCTGTCGCTAGACTCTAGGGTCTGTTCCTGCACTCCACAGATACTTGGCAGACCAATGAATGTCCCTTTGTGTGGAGAGATCCTCCTCAGATAGCACCCAAGATGCTCCATGCTGGCATCTGTTTGTCTTTTTTTGTGTTTTTTTTATGTGTATGTGCGTCTTGTCTTTCTTTTCTGTTATGGTGCAGAGGAATAGGCAACCTCATCTCTCCCTTCAATGGCATATAACTGAATACTAATGAGTTTCTCAGTGGCAGGGTGCCAGCCTGGTATGATTTAAAGAATAAATGGGTGTGGACTATTGACAGACAGAGACCCAAAAAGAGGTGAACTACTATTTTCTACTTTAAAATAATATTATCAGATATAATTACACTTAAACCCTTAACATACCACCTTTTATTTCACATTAAATTCACCTTGTTCCGCACTGTCTGACAGTGTCACATGTAGATTCTGAAGCTATGATGTTTACACTGATTGATATATTCAAATGGCTGCACCATCCTATCAGATTCTACATAGATGATTAATTTTTATACAAATGTCCCCAAAAGTTTGGAATTTAGTTTTCACTGGAACAAAGTTTGTCTGCACAGCATGAGTTTGTAAAGATGTTAAAGGGGTTTAAGGTTTTGAATATAGTAGTTCATGTTCATTCAAATTATATATAGTTCATATTAAGTATAATGTGTATGTTAAACATTTTTGAATGCATAACAGCACTCTTTTAAAGGACCAATGTGTAGGATTTAGTGGCATCTAGTGGTTGCAGATCGTAACCAACAGAATTCCACTTGCCTTTCAAGCGAGTAGGAACTGGCCGCAAAACATGTCGAAAAAAAATAAAAGGCCCTATAGAGCCAGTGTTTGCCTGTTCTGAGCTACTGTAGAAACATGGCGGACTCCATCGAAGAGGACCTGCTCCCGCTGTAGATAAAGCTCATTCTAAAATAACAAAAACACACTGATTCATATTTTGTGGTGATTATACACTAATTATAACCTATGAGTATTATATTAAATTTCTGCAAATAGATCCTTATAAAATGTTAACACGGAGCTTAATTGAAATGCTATAATGTCCAAACAGGTTTGATTAAAGACTGCAACTGAAATATTCTTTCCTTTAATTCTTTGAAACGTAATGATAGATTCACATTTCACTGTGAATGTTTCTATTAATGCACATGAAGTGTAAGCCTGAATTTTCTTAATATAATTTCTGGCCTGGAGTAAGGTCTCTGCTAATGGTCAGAGATGACAAATGACATCATCAACTTGCTACTGCAGATTAACATTTGTTAAAGCAATGGATCAGCTCTAGCTATTTTCAACATGAATTTGACTTCTCTTAACTAGTTCAAAGAACCAACTTCAAGGAAAAGAAATTGCCCGCAGCATAGAAAAAATACCCTGATTACTGACAGAGCTTATGGTTTACTTCACCTTTTTTCCAGTTATCTTGAGCACATTAACAGTAAGGGTGGATGTTCTGGCGAGACAAAGGACGACAAGAGTAGAGACAAGTGGGAAAATGTGCTTGAGCTTCACACGGCAGATGATCCCTCTTGATATCAAGCAGTACCTTTGAATCAAAGCAAATAAATGACTGCTGTTCAAAGTTCAATAACCTGCGCGTGGCAAATCACAGATGTCTTGCTGAATCCCAGTCATCTCCACTGACAGGCCGTGTTATAGAGCCAGCAAATGGGCTATAAATTAATATACCATGAGAGAGGCATATGGGGTGAAATGGAATGCACTGTATATCGGTTCAACAAAAGGTGCCACATCTTTAAAGCAGATATGTGATATGAAATTTTACAGCTGAAGGAGAAATGTCGCAGAGCTTTGATAAGAGAGCGATGAACCCACCCACCCCAAAACTGCTATTATCAGGCCTAGTGAGCAAAATGCATCATTTATAACCCAGAGCCCACACTATTATCTCTGAGAAAGGCACTTGTTTTAAAACAGTGGAGGACCCCCACCACCAGCAGCGCCACCTTGTCTCCTCCTCACCCACCTCTACCCACCCCCAACCCTCCCTAACCCGCCTAGATGCGGCTGCTTCTGGCCCTGACCAGCGGGGGGAAAGTTGACCATTTGCTGGAGAGTTTCCAGGCAACCACACGGGTTTGAGCTATATAAGGAGGGGGAGGGTTGATTTGATAGGGGGAATCACCCCTTCAGGTCAAGCTTGTTTTCTGGCTTTGGGGGGGAAAGAGTTAAACAAGCCAAAGGGATTAGGGCACTTTAGCTGCGACACTCCACACAGGCTGAGCAGGGGGTTGGGGGGCAGTTAGGGATGGTTGTGCGGGTCCCTTGGATGAAGGACTCCCACCCCCTTGTTGGAGAAGGTTCCGACAATACCTACAAAGTATTGTTTCCAAAGACACAGCTAGGAAAACAGGTGTTTCAGCCCCAGACAAGAAAATCGATACTTCTGAACCCCAGATCATGTTCAATGTTTTAAAAATGTGTGATGTTTACAATATCTAACTCGAAACTTCAATATATTTGTAAATATGCTTATTCACTTGAGAGTTAGGTAAGAAGAGCAATACCACTCTTATATCTGTCCCTTAAATTCATAGCTACTGCTGGCAGCTGGTTAGCTTAGCTTAGCAGAATGACTGTAAACAAGAGGACACAGCTAGTCTGGCCCTGCCCAAAGGTAACAAATCTACCCACAATCATCTCTAAAGCTCAATTTATCAGCCTTTTTACTGGGCCGTTATGCAGCGGACTATTTCTTGGCGCTGAGACAAACAAAATATAAAATGTTAATTAGTGAGCTTTAAAGGTGCTGGTAACTGGATTTTGTTACCTTTGGATAGAGCTAGCTGTTTCCCCGTTTCCAGTCTTTGTGCCAAGCTAACGGAACTGGCTGCTGGCTTTAGCTTTATATTTAACGGGCAGATAAGAGAGTGGTATCAATCTTCTCATCTAACTCTCAGCCAGAGAGCAAACACTATTCCTTTAATGAAAAGGCAAGCCTTATTTGCAGGTCTGAGACAGGACTGTGACAAGTCAGATGTGCTACATGCCCATCCACCCCGACCTCCACACACTTACTTTCTGCCTTGCTACATAAATGGAACACTGCTTCCTGCGTTGGCAATGAACGTTGGCAGTGGACGTAAATCTTGAGGCTTGGAATTGTCCAAAATGGACATAACTCCTAGGCATACTGGACTTTATGTGGGGATCCAAATCTAACCCAGGATATTGCCATGTCCATGACCCTCTTTGAATTTGAGCTGCAGTAATTAAAGTAATGAAGAAATGAGAAAGTTTAGTATTGCACAGGTGCACACACACATTCACACACAAGCACTAGGTCCTGCAGTACATTACCAACACGGAGACTGTTGTTTGGTGTCACTGAACAATTGAAATATATCAGTTGTCAAGCACTCCGTTTCATCAGAAGCCTGGCAAAGTCAACAGCAGGCTCGCTGACAACGATCTCTGAGACATCCATCTTTAGAGAAGCACTGCAATTTCTATTGATAGCATGTAAAGGGAGACAGCAAAACTTAAAGAATGACTGTCTTCACACAGAGATATCAGCGTATCGTCGACAACATCTAGAGGACACACACCACTCCAGCTGCAATCTGATTATTTTAAATGCTTTCCTTAAAATTTCAGAACCATCAAAAGGACATTACTCCACCTGAGTGTGTCAGGATGAATGAGTAATTGATGGTGTGTGCATTGGGAATGCATGTATTTGAGACGGATGGATAAAGACTTTAGCTAGCAAAAGGAAGTTGCTGTTTTGTCTGTTCAGTGTTGCCATAAATAAAGTGTGTAAAACACAGCATGACAAATAGTTATATTTGGAAGGAAATACAGGTGGAGATTGGTTTGAAAAATCCTTCCATGACTAGGCTGTGAAATATCTAAACAAACAACTTTTTAGCAAGGAACACAAGTAAACATTGCTACCTCCAAGTCTTGATATTCTGCAGTTAATTCAAGACTATTTTTAAAGTACTCCTGAATCTCCTCCCAAGTCAATTACCAGGCTGCAACTTCCCCTGGGTAACGGGGAATTCTGTTTTTTCCTGGGTGACCTAGTTGTCTTTTGTGAGTAGGTTTTAGCCGGAGCAGTTTGACAGTCAACAGATAAGATGGATTAAGCTTTTTTTTTTCATCCAGTTTTGATGTGAACAGCGTAAAAGCGGGTTAAATCATTGAGTTTCAGGAGTATTTTTAAATGCCTGGAGATAGTGCGATAAAGGAGCTAAACCTAAGACTTGGGCTGGGAAGGTCAAGGTCGCGGCTTTGGAGAGCAACTACCCGGCGACGGGGGCCAGCTCTCGTCTCTCTGAGAGCGAGTCGAGCGCCGTAGCCGAGCCCACCTCTCATCACTCCCAGAAAAGATACACGAAAAGGAGTGAAACAAAATCCAGCGAGAGCTCGACGGGCGGCATCAAAGAGCAGCACACCCTTTGCCTTGTGTGGGTGCCTGTGTGTGTGTAAGTAAGCGTCTGTGTGGAGGGTGGGCAGGGGGGGTTGTTTAGTTCCCGCTTGCATTCGCGTGCATGCATGAATGAGATGGGAGTGTGTGTTTGTGTGCCTGCCTGTGTGTCTGCGTGTGCACTGTAAAATATCGTTCCTCCATGAGCAACTAGCTCCATAATTATGTTTTGATTATTTGCGAGTGCTAAAATAAAACAGCAATTAATCTGTTGATGTAAGACAGAAAATAGAAGTACGACGTACATATTAAACAACCCAGTTTACAGAGCGATGCAACATTAAAACAAAATCACATTTTGAGAATATCATTTGTACACCCCCTCACCACCTCCACCACCTCCCCTTCCCGCCTCCCCCAAACCTGATCTGAGGCGTGCTTAAAATGCGCATAGGAGCTGACAGCCGTACAATCACGTGACGCAGCTCAGCCAATCCTGAATTCATTTGAATTTTTAAGCCGCGCTGTGATGAAGCCACTTGAGCATAAGAAAAGGTGAAGAGGCGACTAAAATAACAAATAAATCTCAACGATACAGCAGGTCAAACGCCGCGTGTAACATGTTTGTTTATCACGTGTCACATCTGGCCAACACTGAGAGGTTTTTGGTTCGAAACATTTCTGAGGGGACATATTTAGACACATTTTGTGGACGTCTATTCCCCCACTGCTCCTCATGTCGGTGACAGGGGAGAGTAATCCTATACACAGGCTGCTATTGTGAAATGAGAAACTAGCCTCCTTCACTGCCAGAGACCAGATGCACCTCTCCCTCTCTCTCTCTCTCTCTGTCCTAATCTGTAAACGACTTAAAGGAGCCTTATCTCCGGGCTCTTCTGCTTCATTTCATGCTTGATTTACTTTAATTTGTCTGATAGGGCACAAGGATTTGGAAATGGCCCATCTTTCGGTGGAAAATGTTCTGATTTTTCTCCGGCATTGTTATGTGGAGGTTTTTGACTTTTCTCTCCCCCTCTCTCACTCCTCCTTCTCTTTCCTCCATCTCCATCTCTTTCCCACTCTCCCTCTTCCTCACTCTCCCTCCCTCTCTCTCTCCCTCTCCCTCCCTTTCTTTCTTTTTTCATCATCTCTCTTTTTTTTCTTTTATGGGGTGGGGTGGTGGGAGCGGGGGGATCTTCCGTTGCTCCAGTGCAACAGTCTGTTTGAGTGCATTTAGATTCGAGCTAACACAGCAGAAACAAGTTTTCCATGAGGTGTGATTTTGTGATGGGCGACGGCGACAGTGGAGTCGTGTTTGCCTTTCAGATCCACATTGGGCGCAGAGCAGCCGAGTGCTTCAAACCACAAAGATCTTATGTTTAAGTTAAGAGGCGACTGGCCCTCCAGTTTAGCAAGTGGGTGAGCGGCTGGTGCTGATAAAGTTGCTCCACAATGAGGGACAGGGACAAGCGACATGTCTACAGATGCCTCGAGTTCTTTTTCTGCCGGCGAAACTCAAGTACTTGCATGGCTGTCTGGCTGCTCCCGTCACCAAGACATTTCCCCCACTTCTATTTAGTGACTGAATGACAGTAGAGGCAGTGAGCTATGATTAGAGGAGCCCATATCTTACCAGATCCTGAATAATCTCCATCCCCTCCCACCAATGAGCAAGGCACAGAGGCGGCACAAAAAGCCAGAGAAAAAGAGACAAGGAGAATGGGCAGAGCTGTCCTGTGTGTACAGAGATGTCATATAGTTCCACTGGCCTCCTCTGCACACTCAGTGTGGCCACTAAGAGGCAAAGGAAAAAGTCTAAATTCCTTCAACCGGAGTCAGTCTGACTAATCTGAACAGTAGTAGTCATAGTCAAAGAGCATTAAACATTCAAATCTGTGAAGAAGAAAAGGGCATGATAAAATAGAAAACCTACATGAACTGTATTAAACAATTAAGAGTAATTCTCAACAGCTAGTAACGTGTGATTTCAATTTCCCACACAAACTGACATGAAACGTCACTAACCACACCTCCAAAACACAATGTGCATAAATACAAGGTTAACTACACACACACACACACACACACACACACACACAAACACACAGGAAGAAACAGGGAGACCATTGAAATTCATCTCACAGCCTGAATTTACTTAACTGCGGGTCTGCGCGCAGTGATAAACGGAGTGATGATCCGGCAACACGTCTTTATCCATGCTTTGCTTTAATTAACGGCGGCTTGTTTGTTGAAAAGATGATTAATATGCCAATGAAAATTGCATAATTGAATACCACAACACCCGCACAATCAGGGAGGAACATGCCATTTTTTATTAACTTTTTATTATCATTATTATTACTATTATTTGGTATTTTAATTCACTTGACAAGCGGGGCCCACCCCCCACCACCCCTAAACAGAAAAAAGAAGGAGGTGGAATTGGCGTGACCAGCGGGCCAAGCTGGGCCCAGCTGTTCATCACCAATGAGAGGCCTCCACAGGCGGGGGGCACTGTTCCGATATCAATACCTATCAGTGTGAAGGCTGTACATGCGTGTGTGTGTGAGAGAGAAAGAG
>NW_023339807.1:4798705-4823633 GCF_004916995.1 Morone saxatilis
GGGGGGGGGGGGGGGTTTAGGAGAGATATGGTTTGGATGGGACTGAGTGCATTCCTATGGCCAAATAATAATGTGAGGACACCGAACCCAATGAAAGGAAAACAGTCATGCATATGAAACTGAGCACTATCTGAAGCAATTGCATCCAGATTTCGCAAATAAAAAAAGCCTTGCAAATTCATGCATGGAAAAGAACTACAAACCAAAGTCACTCAAATATACTCAGTATTATTTAAAAAAGGCCAAAAGAAATGAAAAATTCCACATGCGAGTAAGTTTCAGTTGAGCAATCCAGAGTTTACCCAGCATTATATCCCCTAGCAACGCTTGCACGAGTGTCTCCATGTTAATGCTAAATACACACATCAAATATTCAACCAATTACAATGATACCTCTTAGAAAAACGTGTGCAGCTACAGCGCCTGGGAGGGTAAGCATTGCAGAACAAACATATTCAGAGAGCTAAAGAAAGACACGATGGGTGTCAAGTCCCCGGGGGCAGAAACACCACCACCAGCCGCGCTTTAAGTCAGCTCCACATTTAAGCAACAGCTCTCTTCTGTATCCTTTGGACTTGTTAATGTGAAATAGTAATCACAGTAAAAAGAGGGCATTGTAAGTGGACACAAATTCAGATGAAATGTGGACAAAATGGTTGGAAGTGAATTATCTTATTAAGAGCATTCTCTGTATGCCACATCCCACGTATCCACACAAAACTAGCACTGAATATGGTGACATCTTCCTCAGATGATAAGAACAGTGATTGCATTTTGCCCTATTTTAGATTATATAACTAACAACCATGAAGTTCCTTCATAAAGCCTCTTAGTATAGCGGATCAGTGACTAAATTTGCATCAGGGCAATGCAGCATAGGAGTACAGTGATTTGTCTAATCTCTTGTTGCATATTTCATCATTATAATCACACATTGTGAATTTGTGAAAGTGCATGTGTGTGTGTGCGTGTAGCGGTGGGGGAGGGTGTTGTTTCTGCACACAGGTGATGCACATACTGTAGTTTAAGGCCTTCATCAGCCAATCTCTTAAGAAATAAATGTGTTTGGAAAAAAGGCGGACAATGTTTACACATAGCACTTTGATTGCAATTTAATTTTACATCACTCAGGGCCCGCAACTCACAGAGAAGCTGATGATGGACTTTCATCATCAGTATCAGCAATCTCAGTGTCATTCATGTTTTGTGAGACTTGTCTGAAGACTTTGAATAAACCCCTGGAGGAGCGAGATAAAACCTTCCTTTTCTGAGAGAGAATTGCCATGATGCACGTCCAAATTTCTTGATTACAAGACGAGGGGGGGAGAAAAAAAATAAAACCTTGAATGAAAGCCTGCGCTGAAAGTTTTCAGTTTGCTGATATAACAGTCAAGTGTGTCTATAAGTCTACTTAAAACGCTTAGGTATCAGTGGAGACAGCTGCGACACCCTCGTCTTATGATTCTGTCGAGACAGTACACTATCAAACCTTTCATACCGTTCCCAAGCTACATTTCCGGTGACAAAAGCTTTGCGAAAGCCTCCTGAAGGATTCATCTATATCCTAATATTTCCAATCCAATTTAACTGGAGCAGCCGGAGTGGTCTGAGCACTAGTTTACCAATCTTTGCTTTCCAAGACTCTGTGTGCTGAAGGCTTGAGGGGTTCAATCAATGGCGCTTTGATCTCGGCTGGAACCATAATTATTTAACATTGTTACAAGGATTTCTCTAATCCATCCTACCATTAAATCCCTTTTACACCCTCATCTTCTGCAGCCTAATCTGCATCTGGGTGCTCCGTTTGTCTCTCTCCCTCATTTCGGCTCGCCCCTCCTTCCTTGACGACACCCTGACTTTATAATGGACTTGGGTGCTGAGTTAGAAAATGCCTTGTTTACTGAGTGCAACCTGACTGAACTGTGCTCAAATGGACTGTCGCTGTGGAAGAATTTTAAAAGTTTTGCACTCTATTTGTACTCGAGTTTGGGTCCGTTTACTTTCAGTTCAGTCGAGGCTAAATGTTTAAAAGCTTCTAACTAGCAAAAATATGAACATTATGGACTGTTGATTATAATTAAACAGACCTGAAGGTGAATTGAATCTTATCTATAAAGACCCCATAACTTTCCACCTTTATTTTAATGTCTTCCCATTTTTCCTTCAAGAACAAGAAGTTCCTTTAGATGAACTGCGGGAATTTCAAAGTTCAGGTAACTGACGCCCAAAAGGTTTAATCCCATCTGTTTATATTGGTGATCACTTTGACTCCGAACAAAAAGGGCCCACTGTCCTTTTGCAAATATTTGCGTGTCTCTGTTTCACCACGATATAAATAGCAACACGGGCAACCGCAAACATTTGTTGAGGCACCTGCCACAGTGTTGTGGCCATCTGGTCCTCCAATTCTCCTAGCATGACATATGTGCATTAAACCTGAAATGGCTATTGTTTTTTTTTTGTTGTTTTTTTTTTTGAGACTGGAAGAAAAAGACAGATCGGCCACAGACCCTTCTGGGTTGGCTGGAGTCAAAAATGAGACTCAAGAGTTTTTACATCTGAGTGAAGCTGCGTTTTCAGCATGTGCATGTTTGATGTCTTGAAAGGGGAAAGAAGGGGTGGATAAAAATGGATATCGTTTTTAAGGTGGTGGTGGTGGGGGGGGGTTCGTTGCTTGTGCTCCGTCTGTGTCTGACCGTCAGGTAGATTCTTAGATAGCCACTCCTTCAGCTGACCCCTGCCTCGCCCTGGCCGATGCCCAGCTGGCGCTAGGAGCTGAGCAAGCCGGCCATCAGGCACAGCCAAGAGAAGAGATTTGTGGACAAGGTGATCACATGGCTTCTGTTACCTCTCTCACACTCATCTCCTCCTCTTTCTGTATCTCCTCCTTTGCAGTGTGCCTTATTTTACACATATTTGCTGCAATATCTTCGATCCTGTCACCAATGTGAATATTGGAAAGGCAGGCGAACTCAATCAGGCTTTTCGTTTCATTACTACTGATATTATTGGGGTTTCTAACTTTAAGACCAAAATAAAGATCAGTTTAATTAAAAATATAATTAATTCTTGCATGTTGTTTCTATTTTTTGCGTTTAAGGGGCACTTCCATAAAGTTGGGGGATTTACAACAAGCAGATTTTAAAAAGAATGGTGAGACAGCAGAGCCAGTGATATCGTGACTTTCTATGAAGTCTAGGTCAAGCCCCCACTAGAGCCTACATTTCCCATATTGCTGTATAATGTAATAATCAAACACATCTCTAGTTAGATCCTTCCTGCCTGTTAAATGCCTAAAATGTCCTTCAAAATCCATGCCCCCAGGTTCTTTTGAGACTTTATGTCCCTTTAATAATGTTTAATTCTGCTAAGTGTAGTTATAGAGAAAAATCCACTTTGGTAGACACTTGAGTTTTTTATGCCTGAAACCATTGTGCTAAATACATTATATGCATAGGATAGTCATGTGTACCTGCTATATTACAATAAACTCAGGTTTAGGCCAGTTATATATGTCATCCAGCCACACTTCATCATATGAGTAGTGGACAGCATAGACAGTATATACAGTTCATTTAGTTAAAGGCCAGTAGACCTCTCCTCCTGCTTCAGATATTAATTAGTTCATAAAACACATGTATGACTAAATAGCGCGCTGAAACAAATGGTATTTTATAGGCTTAACACTTTTAGTAGAAATGACAGTGATCATAATTACAGCGCTCTTAACGAACCCTGGATTTCCATGACTTTCATAAGGGGGTGTAGTTTACACGAGCAAGCCTTTAGATAAGACTGAGAACAAGTTCATTAGCAGAGTTAGCTAGCTAAAGCACACCATTCCCAATTAGCCTAGAGGAGAGCGAGTGGGAGAGAATGAGAGAGACAGAGTCAGATTCCTATCACCGCCAGTCCATGAAAATGAATAGAATAGCATGACACGCTATCTCCCAAATCAGCGGCTGATTGCGAAACATCCGTGACGAGAAATGAACACGAGACAGAAGATCAGTGTGCAGATTTGCTTAAGGACATACTTGTGGAGACGAGGGGAGAGAAAGGGAACTCGCTGGGTGTTCCACATCAGAGACCCAGCACTCTGAGCAGCACAGAAAAGGCAGCTATCAGATTAATAGTGAGTCATTCTGCACGGTTCTCTGCTGTTCCAGACAGAGAAGACAATCAGAGAACAGGGGGCAATCGTGGACAGCACTTGACATGAGTTACTAAAGTGGAGATGAAATGCGGGGACAAAAAAAAGTTCAATTAAGGGATGTAGATTGTAAAGGCTTTTGTTGTTACTCAGCAAAAGGGAAACGGTATGGAGGTGCTTCAATAGAATCACCAAAGCAGGTGGGCATGTTCCGAGTTAGCCCACCTCATTAAAAGGCTTCACTCTCTTTTTATGTAACGGCCATTACACATCCTATTCAGATGCACACGCGCAGTGATTAAAAATTATCTGTTGGTGATCATAATCACACCTGCTTAAACTTAAGCCAAAGAATAACAAAGAACTTTTGAATGCTGAACTATCTGAACATTTACAAAGAGATTAAAGGGTAGACAGTTTCAAACTAAATAAATTTGCTTTTAATCGCTTCGAACAGGAAGTCATGTCATTTCAAATGTCCCTATCTGATTGTCTGATTCCCCTCTTTATTCAAATTATAACATGCCCATCTGACTTTTCCAGCACAATGGGAAAAATTAAAAAGGGAAATGACCTTTCATGGCAGCCATGATGGGAGAGTGAATGGCATTATTATGCGCCAAGATTAATTTCTGCCCACTCTATGCTGCCCATTGACAAAACAGAGGGGCACGACTGCCTCAGTGTAAGTCACTTACTAATTGGTTGGTATATCATAGAGATGTTGAGAAAGTTACATTGGTGGCAACATGTTGATTAAAGCAGATTTTTTTTTTGTCTGTTAGTCCTGGCTTGATTGTGTACAGTCCAAATATAAAAGCGTGTTCCTTTTTTCTGCGTTGGGTGCAGCCATGTGCTAAGTGCCATTTTTCAGTTTGTAATACAGCAGAGATTAGGACACAGTGTTGAAGTCTTCAAACTGGATGTCACTTGATAACTCGGAACCTCTCAGGCTGTGGTTTAGTAAAACATGAAATGGGCATCATGTCTCACATCACCTCCTCTGCAGTTCAGCCAGCTTCACTGTATGCAAGAGACACTTTACTCCCATAAAACTCAAGTCTCCCTCCTCTCTCTCTCTCTGCTCGCCTGTCCAGCAGTGTGTTTCTGAGCCTCTAATTCTCATTCTGATGGCTAAGTAGAAGGGGGAAGGATAATTACAGTCAGTCATACATCTAGTCATGCTACATCCATCCCTCCTTTTCAAAGCAGTATTTTTAAGCTCAGCATTTTCTCGCCCAAAAGGGCCTTTTTCCGCATGTGATGCCTTCTTTTTGTCATGGCCCCCATAGTTCTGAGCTGACCCCCTCAGCCCTGTCTCCTGACTGATCACAGTGATGGTTTATTACTGTCGTCCCAGCGTTCTTATCTTTAGCCAGCAATGCTCATTTCCTTCCCCAGATTTAAATGCAAATGTGAAATTTAATGATAAATGCATTATCTGATAGGTGCGATAACACTGATTCACTGTCAGTATAAAATACACACCCCGGGGGGCTTCGAGCTAGCAAGCACAACTTGCCCAAATCCACTTTTTTCTCCCTCTCTTTCCTCTTTTTTCTCTCTCTCTCTCTTTACAAACGCATGTACCTGCAATAAATTCTTGAGGTCATTTTATGCATTAAAAGGAATCATATTTTGTGTGTTCAGCAGTGTGGGTGCAGGCTATTGCTGAGCAGTAATTGCTGTGCAACTATCTTGTTCAATGTATTATCCATTACTCACTTTGATGAAGTTACTTTTAGTAAAAGGGCAAAACAAGATTAAAAAATGTGTTGTAAACTCTTCAAAAAAGCTACATCTGCATTGCATTATAGGTTACTTTAAAAAGGGAAATGATAAACCTGTTTTTTTGTGCAAACAGTTGTTGGTAATTGAATGTACTCTGAGTGGTGGGTGTACATTCAGTGGCTTGTTATATAGCATGCAGACGTCTGACTCATTTGTCCATCTATAACTGCTATATAAGAAATAATGTTAAAACCAGTCTACACATATCCTGTTGCTCCTTTTCTGTCTAATGCCAAAACCAATACCTTATCTGAAACTATGCAACATGCATTGCAGTTTTGTTACAATAACAGTTTAGTTACGATGGCACTAACAGACAATTTAGGAAAGTGATATGATGACTTTTCTTACTTGGACCGTCCCATTCGTCTGTCCCCACGCCAGTATGCCTGGTCTTCTCGCTCTGGCTGTCCATCTCTGACTCTCCTGCTTCTCGGTTGCCATCTTCCTCTCCTGCAAGGCAGAAAAAGATTAAGTCCTATAAAGCACACAAAAAGACACAAAGTGAGCAGCACTCGATTCAAGTGTAATGCTCAGACACCTAATTTAATTAATCACTGCATTATGGACTGTGCTGCCCTTCTAAAGGGCAGATTTTTAGGACTTTGGATACTATCCCAGAAACAAATCGTGTAGTTTTATAACTCCTTCCTGTAATATTTGAGTGTGTCACAATCTGAATTCATGTGAGCCATTGTCATGGTGTGTGTTTGTGTATTCTGTATATTTGCTGTGAGCTCACCATGTCCAGCTGCATACTTTTATGTAAAAGGAGTTCCCATGAGTGCTTGCAGGAACAGGAGGAAGCCCCTTGGAACAGGAAGGAAAGCAATGTGTGGGAGAGAGGTGGCTATTTATTACTGTTTGATCTATTGTGGAGCGAGCTAGAATGTGTGTTATAGGATGTAGGGCTGATTTACAGTCTCGGGGCTCACACAGACCATGCTAAGGGATATTTGGGTATCTCTCTCCGATGTGTAAGTGCTTAAAGACCTTGTTAAACAGACTCCGCCTCTGAGCGCAGCAGTAACACTGACCGGAGCTCTTGTTGAGCACTTTTAGATGCACTTACAGTTAAAAAAAACCAACCACAACAACTATTTTTGCATGTCTACAGTAAGCACAGTTTGTGCTCAGAGTTTATAGGCACATAAATCAGTGCTTAGTAGGTGCCCCTAGTGTGGTGCTCTGAATAAATCCAATGTGGCTGACACAGTGGTTGCACAGTGTCTCTCCAAACTCGGGAAAGTAAGAGCAAACCTGCTCGGGGCATGTAGTGGTAGTTGATAGTTTGTGGAGGAACATTTCTCTCACTTTTGTCACCATATCGTCTTCATCCCTTTGATGTTTTAAACCCAATAGTGAACGGTCAAGGACAGGCCTGGATTACTACAATGGATTACTACACTTCATACACCCAACAAGGAAAAAAATGGATGGATGTGTAGATTTAAATGTGAATATATTAGGATAACAAAGACAATATACAATTAAGATGTGGCTCACACTGGATGTAATACGAATCAAATCTATCACCACATTACAGGACGGACATACACACATATTGTTGTCATATGGTTGTTTACCACATCTGTATCTGATTTTTCCCCCCACAGCTTCCAAAAAGCATTTCCGAGTGTTAGTTATCACACTTCCAGTGACAACTGCCACGGGACACACACTACTTCACTCGCACGCCGTCCGTCCTCAGTTAGGTTAATCTCCAGATCAAGCACACACACCATGCTTGTTTAGCTTTTTTTTGACATGGCTCACTTCAAAGAAGGTAGCAAACATTGCCAAAAGGATGTCAGCTTTCCGCCTCGCACTAAAAGAGGAGATGTATACGAAGAAAAAAGTGATACTGAAGGGAAGTCTGCAGAAATGTCCTACTTACAGTACATGAGGTCATTATGACCCAGTTTTGCTTATGCAAGTGTCTGCTTGGGCTGGCGATTTCTCCCTCCCCCCTGCACACTCCCTCCTTTCCCAGTATATTATCAGGGAGCCCACTCAACTAAATTCCCCCACTATTTATTGTTGGGCCCGGAGAACCTCTTTAGCATACTAGGCTCGTATTATGACGAGGATAACAAAGGCGTATATCAACAGTTCCTTCCAATGGAGCGGAGTTTAAAAAAAGCTGGCAAGATAACATTAAAGGCACTACCTTGATCTCAGGCGAACATGTTAAGCCCTGTAACGAAACGTATTGGAAGTGTTTAATTACAGCCCGGGAAATGAAGCTACAAGATGATTCCTTAATTAAGCAGTGATTAAGGATTTTCTGCCTTCTATCTAACACAGTTTGCAATGCATTTTAAACACAATCGCCCAGGCAACCTCACAGGGAACAATGTCACAGGGCTTTGATGAAGTTTCCTGCACAAATGTCACCAGTAAAAAGCAGAACAGAGGAAGAAGTGCTGCAGCAGCACTCCTTTGCTTACAGTACGGCTTGATAAAACCTGGAATACAGTGCAATACAGAGACCCATTTTTATGGCTTTAAACCAATTTTGACCTTTCTGATATAGAAATAGATTGACTGAGGTGCTCCATTTTTATTCACAGAGGTTCACTATAAGTAATAGAGACTGTGCCTTGTTTCATCATTTGAATTGAAACCCTCTGCTGTCTTATCAAGGATGACATATTGTCAATGATCATCCTCTACATTATCGCAGAGATCATAATTTACATCTGGCTTAGGTTCCTTTTTCCTGTGCAATCAAATGGAGATACTTAAGGTGGAGTGAGAGAAGGCAGAACAGAACAGAAGGGACGAGGACGGCTGGGGAGGCGAGGCGGCCTGCTGGGTGCAGGGTTGGCGGGCATGCAAGAGGAGCCAGCGAGCTGTTAAAATCAGCCCTATCGCTGCTCTATCAAAGGACAGCTCTCCAGCCAAATCGCAGTCACACGCAGCGTGCTATGCATTCAGGTCAATAAGCTTATAGGCGATTTACACACACAATTCCTGGAGCAAGGTAGCAACAAAGTCATATTGGCTTTTTCTCTCCCTTTTAGCATTGTCTCTGCCAAGAAAGCCCTTGAAAATGTCAATCTCTCATGTGCGACTTTAAGGAGCTCAGAGCGCTCTAATCCTGACCACTGAGTCTAGAGACAGGTCGCAATTTCGGCAAAATGGAGTATAAGTATTTTTAAGTCTTCATATGGGATTGCACAGTTCTATATGTTACTGAATTCTAGGCTCAATGACTTTAACCCACTGCCACTTTTCTAAACCCATCACAATCTTGCTAGTATTGGAGCTTGGCAGTGATTTCCAGAATGCAATATTAGGGGGGATGCCTGCTATTCCCCCAACAGTGGTAGTGCTAGTCAGTTGATATTGCATATTTGGTTGTTGATGCAGATTATGCTGCAACAGATAAAGTCAATTCCAGGAAGCAACCTCTTTCACCAAAGTCAAGCATAGCTGTAAGACTTCTCTGCTATCTGAAAAATAGGTTTGAATTGCATGCAATTTGTGGCAGGCAGAGCACTCCAATGGAGGGAGGCTATTAGTGAAATGCCTTGCCACTGTCTCTTTAAATGCCAATAAATTCCCATCATTACAGAATCTGGCAGTTTTCCTCCCTGTCTGCAGCCTGGGTCTTTATCTCGCTCTGCCTCAGTCTCTGAGCATGTAGATCTGGCCCAGTTAGATTGTCATACTTAACAAACATTAATGATTAATTTCCTCCACTGAGTCAAATGGGGCTAAAGGGATGACTCGATTCATCTTATCGCACCACAAATTAGCATTTCCCCATATTCTTCAGCATCAACTGTGCATTAAAATTCCACATTTACCATTCTGGGCACTGGCAGCTGTGGCGAAAGTGCCAAGGAGATCTTCCTCCTGTGTTGCTGGAGATTCTGATTACTTCTGTGTTACACAAAGAGTGGCATAATTAATTCTGCCACCTTCTGTTTGTTACTGTACGTCTCTGACCACTGCAAGTCAAATTACTCACTGAGAGGTTATTTGAAGGGTCAAGGTGGGTTTGTTATTTACTGTGTTAAGTCTTGCGTATGCAGTCCTGAGCTTTCGCTCTTCACTCACACTGTGATAAAATGTTTCTGCCTGCATTATAATTTTTGTAATTTGAGGAGAATGCGGCAGAGGAATGCAAAATGTTCACATTTGGTTGTGCTTAATGTATCATGACACATAAGCACTCACAACAGCATCAAAATCAAGTAGTTTGAGCTGAAAAAAATCATGTAATATGACTTCACTAAAAGGTGTTTCACATTGAGGAAATGAGACACATGAAATGACATGTAAATTTACTGTCAGAGCTAACTAAGGAAGTCATTTGTCATCACACGACACTTGGAACACACAAAAGGAACAGCTTGTGGCAACACCCTGTGCTGAACTTCACAGATAGCCAACAATAAAAGAGGGGGTAAAACAGCAAGGTGAAATTTCACAATTTCAGTAAAAAAAATGCCACTCAGTGTATATAAAAGAGGTATCTTTCTTACAATTATGGAGCCAGGTGTGTCAATAGAGTATAAATCTTTGCTGTGGAGTCAGCATGTTCAACTGTGGGCTCTTCACAAGCAGAGCTCCATAAATGTGAAATTGACCGAGCAGGGGAAGTTGTTTGAGGTAAGATTCTGTTTTAATCGCAGGAAAAGCCAAGGTTATTTCTTTAGATATGTAGCTTTTTTCTCACAGAGCTCTCAATAGGTAGACAGACCCCCTCTTGTTCCATGTATATTAAAACAGTGCTCCTTCTCTCTGGTGCTTTACTATTCTACCAAGCAGCCTCATTTCACACCAATGTATGTTGTAACATTATGTTGAGTGCCACTGACTAGGGATTTAGGCCTACACAATTTCCTTTATTATTGATAATATTGATGAGCTGTTCCCAACGATGTCCTATATGGTCCCAACATAATGATGAGGGGCAGAGATAGTAGGAGAATATAGTATCATCATCATCATAATCATCATCATCATCATCATCATAATAAAGTATTATCATCAAATTGTATACTATAATATAAAATATATAAAACAAGTAAAAGCACTTATTATTCAAAATGGACTTGCACTTGTCCTTTTGTTTTTATCTGCATTATACTCACAGTTTAGCATCAGTGAGATTTCTCATTTATGTTGCAAAGGCAAAGGCTGTGTGTGATAACACCATCATCTTGCAGACAACCACGAAAGCACCCAAAACCATCGAGAGCCATGACACCATTAACTAAACAGGTTATGGAGTCAAACATCACCCAATTTAGAGGTTCCCAAGCCTTAGACCAGGATGGGACGTCAAGGTGCTCCATGCACTTATCTGGGGAGTCCCTTTTCTGCAAGGGTAAGGCAAATGACTGAGTCTTTGGTGGCATTCAACTTCTTGACCTTTGCGCCTTTAAGCGGCTTTGCTACTTCACCGCACTCTGATCAAAGTTAATAAGTGCTTCATATGTTAATGAAAATTGGTACTCCTCTTTGTGTTCCTACAGCTTTTTAATACCTATTATAGACTGAAACTTTTAATGGAGGTTTTAGGTCCCCCTGACAAGCCCATTTCAGAGAGTGACTACACAGATACAAGGCTAAGCTAAGACCAGAGAGTCACTGCTCAGTGGAGGAACCTTACACGGGAGACCTTATTCTCCGGGAAGCAGCAGAAGATAAAGGCCATGGGATGAGTGGCTGCTTTAAAACCCACGTTCAAGTCCGCACAGGGCTAATTACAGCACGCCATCACATTTGAGAGGGTTTAGTTAATCAAGGGGGCTCTCTTTTTCCTCCTATAGTCGAGGAATAACACACTTAAACCATTTAATGCCGCCAGGATTGCGTCCTGTTTAATTCACAGCAGTTTCACATAAGTGGGGTAAATTTAAGCCACGCAGACATTAGTTTTAAATAGATCTAATTGAGGAAGGGATCATGGGGAAAATGGCTACACCTGATGATTGCGCACAACTTGCCACGAGGAAAAAAAGAAATTCGGATAGTACATCATTTGGGTCTTAGGAGGCAAAGGGAGACTTAGCTACTGTAAGCTTAGATAGGCAAAGTAATAAAAAAAATCTGACTAGTAAGGCTTGTGTATGACAAGGAACAGATTACCAGTGTCGCCAAAAAGTAGTATTTGACATATGGAATTGCTATTTAGTGTTGACTTTATTCATAAACATGGAAAGAAGATTTGAGGCCCAATTCCATCACCCTCTACTTTTATCCAAAACAATGGTAATATCAAACAGCTCTGACAAGGTTCTTTGAAGATTTTCAGAAGTTGTACTTTTTTTTCCAGCTGTAGCCACCAATGTGTACTGCACCATCTATTTCATAGCTACTGGGTTATTACAAGAACATACATTTCACTTTGAAGTTTGTGTAAGGACACATTACGAAGGAGACAAAGGGTAAACCAAACGTGGCGTCGCTGGTAATTGCAATTTCCGAACAATTGTGCCGTTCAACTTTTCCCGGAGAACAAAAGGAAAACATTATTGATACGATTACCGGGGCATAGCCTACCTGAAACATGAAAGATTTATTTTCCTTCAATAATGTAATCCCACAAGGCACATCAGTTTAGAAGTGTGAAGAAATAATTCTAAACAATTTTCCCTTTGAAAGGAAAAGGAAGAGGCAGACATTCAAAGCATTGGTTCTTCATTAAAAAGTCAAATTTATGGCATCCGTGCGCCAGTAAGAGTGGGGACACCTGGGGTAGTGAAAGCCACGCGACCGGGGGGTAGGAAGAGGGTGGGGGTGTGGGAGTTAGGGGGGAGGGAGGCGGGACAAGTCTGTCATCTTCACACTGTAACCTGGAGCAGACCACAAATTAGCTCCTGTGATGGCAAGGTGTGACCGAAATGAAACAAACATACAAAGAAGCAATCTAATTGAATTGGAGTTCAAAGAGGACTCGGGCGCATTTGGCGATGCTAAGGCGCTTTATAGTGCTGGACCTCCGAGCAGTAGCAGGTGCTGCTGAGTGTTCACAGAGCTTTAGCACCGGCTCAAAGGGAAGTGCTACGCTCTCCAGTGCATTGGTGTACCGTAGCACACCTTCACAGCACTATCACAGAGGGAGAGCCAATGTTGCCGATGCCATCGCTCTCTCAGATCAAACCACTGCTCTTGGGTGGATGGCTGGGATCAAATATCAAAATGGATAGTTTCAACTGTAGGCAGTGATGCGGGAGGAATTCTCACACGGACACAAGTTCTGCCAGGTTTGATTTGAACATGTTGAGGAATTTTATTAGACGCCATTGGCAGGAGTTTAACTTATTTTTAATGGTTGGCACAAGGGTGGCTTAACATATTGTCTCAGATTAGGTATTAAAAGGAACACTGTACACTGCTTGTGGAGAACTGCTTTGAAAGTTTTGGTTTAGAATAAGTAAATCATCCTGACCTTTGTTGCAGAAGTACTCCATGTCTTCACAGCTCATGTTCTCAGCCTCGAACTCGGTGGAAAAGTTCTCCTCCACCGAGAACTCGTCTTTGGCCAAGAGCTCATTCTCCTCGGAGACGCACTCCTCCTCCTCTTCCTCCAGGCCATCCTCCAGAGGACCTGAGGGAGCACACACACAGACACACACAAACACACACACAAGGGAGATGTTCAGCAGTTTCATCACATCCTTCAGGCTCCTAAGAAAAAAAAAAACTTCCTCCTCTCTTTGTTTCTTTTGTCGAGTTACTACGAATGCAGATGCAACTCAAAGAGTAGCACAGCACTGTACTGTCTACACGCTCCATGTTCAGACTTTCAGTATAGACACAGATAAGGCTACGTCAATAATGAATATTATTTTACCATAATATTTCACAAAGGCCCCTCCATTTTAGCTATTGAAAAAGCCCTCAGAGACTGTGCGCTTTCTGAAAAACAAGGCGACATGCAGCCAAGGTGAGCGTTGATTTTAATCCTGCTACCTGCAAAACAAAACCGCACACAGACGGAGGGAGGAGGGAAAAAAAAGTTCCTTTTCAGACTTTTCATACAGGCATCAGCATGGGAGGAGGAAAGAAAATACTTTTATTAATTTGTTAGCCTTATCACAGGGTACAATGTTGATTTTCCATTTACATTCCATGCCTCCGGGTAATACACTAGTGCAATCTTAAAGGAGACACTTTTCCGTGTGATTAATGTTTTCCCCCCTCTGTGCAATATTATTTCTTTAAATCTAAATGATTTCAGAGTTTTGCTTGTAGCTGTACATCTCTTTTGGTATTTGCATATTACCATTTTGCTTCAATCAAGGGCGTTGATGGAATTACTGTACTGCTACCTGAATTGTATTAGTCCTGAAAAACATCTCACCCAGCATTTGAATATTATTAAGATAATGTTCATCTTGCACACCTCTCCTTCCAAACCAAAACATGTCTGCAGTGTCTGCACATGAATTACCATAGCATAGAAGTGATGGAACACTTCAAGTTTAAGGTTAGTTTATATTTGAAATAACACACTCCAAGCGAGAAACCTGCATCATTTTCATAAAGAAAAAATAAATCTCCCTTTCGAGCTGTGTTTAAACTGAATAATCATATCAGAAGTGCTACCATTGCTGCCTGCTAGATGTGGATGCTGTTTCCTTCTCTGCCTGTCACACATGAGCTATGTTGCAGCCTCTTGTGCATCATCCCAGAGCTCAAACAGAGTGCACTGATATCCTCTCGACACCTTTCAACGTGTTTGTTCTATTGTAGCAAGAGTGAGCCCCTCAGCTTTAATAAAGCAATAATTTCAGTTCAGAAAGTGGGGCTGGTGTGCCTCTCCTGTTCCTCTTTCTTCCTGCACCGAGCCTCATAAAAGACCCCCCTGATGTCCACAAACTGCTTGCTCTTTTCATTAGTCTTATAAATTACTCCTTTGTAGAGGCCTACATCTGCAGGAGCCCCGGACATGAAAAGAATTAGCGCACAGATCTCTAATAGACACTGCGGAGGCAGAGTGCTGCTTTTAAATTAGGATACAGTTTTATGATCTTATCTGATGCCTTCTGCTGATTCGCTGAGGAGTGAAGTGAGGCGTGAAGTGACTCGATGAGTCTACCATCGCTTAAGATGATACTGAGAGATAAATATCGCAGTATCAAGGCGAGATTGTATGACTGGCGTTAAAAGCTCCTGCCAAGGCAATTGAAGACAGTGTGAAAGAAAGCGGGGAAATACATTTCTATACACACACTCTGTACACATTCCATTACACAGCTGAATAAGAACTGTGTGTACAACTAAACGATTCTTCCTCTGTTGCCGGCAAATACAGCAGCACTATTGCACCATAGAAAATAGACCTACAGTGTTGTGCGATAATAAGGGTAAAGGGAGATTAAAGATAAACTTCATGGTCAATAAGACACAAAGATTAGGTGGATAAGATGAGATAGAATTGAGGTTTAATAGACTCAGAATAAGGGCATCTCACTTCCCCACTCTAACAGATAGTAACTAAATGGAGCATTTTCAAACTGATAGAGATACCGGAGTCCTTACTGAATATGGAAAAATGAAATACTCCACCCAGTCAGAGACATTAAAGGGGGTCTGATGGCTACTTCTTGGAGACTGCGTTGATTACCAAAGTTTGTGCGCATTCTCACATGTTTAGTTTATTATACAGTATTCATTGCATGGAGAGACCTGAAATTATTTCAGAGACAGCAATGATAAGAATAATGACTTTCTAAACGACTAGCACCACACTCCTAACTCATTTTCTGATAGTGGCGTTCCTGCTATATTTAGTTGTGTACTGTTTAAAATCCTGTCACATTCACTGTGTGACCCACGCTTGTTGGTGCATTTCTATAGGGTCTGCTGACGAATTGGGCCGGAGGAATGTCTGCTGCTTCACCCTCTTATCAAGCCTCCTCTGGAGTTCAGATGGCCAATGACACCGCGGGGAGAGTGTCCGCATTTCACGTCGCCACAGAAAACAACACTGTTTTAAAATGCTGCAAAGTCTGCTCTTTACAACAGACACACAAATCTGTAATGGGGATTTATAATGAGAGGTGATCTTTGAATTAAGCTCACAGAAGACTGCTTTGGAAACTTGCTTGGAAATCTTTTGGAATGTTATGTGGTGTCTTTTACTTATTGCATCTGTCTTGTCCTTGCAATATAATCTAGATACCCTGCTTTGCTCCATGTGGGTGCCTCAAATTATTCTACTGAAAAAAGGCAAGTCACCATTAAATGGCGGCTCTTTTGAAGTTTGAAGCTTTCAAAACATCTATCAGTTACATTTCTAAAACCCAGTTTGTTAAATCTGAAATCAGTGACTTTCAAAATAACACAGAAACAAAATACTTTAGTGTTGAGTTCATTAGCCAATAAACAGTTTTTTTATATTTGATTGATCAGAATAATGGCATTTATACAGCAGAGATGCCAAACATTGAATGATTTCAGCCTCTTAAGTGTCATTATTCACTGCGTTTCTCTGTTTTTATCTTTGGCTTTGAAGATTTGAAGATGTTGGCTTGTGCCTTAGAAACTTTTTTAGGCATTTTTCACTTAATTTGCCCATTACTGAATGGATGGGTCCCAAGTTGGAACCCCAAAGGAACCCAAATAAATCTGAGGCGGTCATATGATGATAAGGTTATAAAAAATAGTCAGTAAATAATGAATAGAAATGTTACACACAATTATTTTCCATGTTTAAAAAATCAATATTTTTCTTGTGAAATTCTAGATACTTTAACCATTTCAGGCCTCTAAAAGTTCTTCAGATGAAACACATTTGATTCAAATGCAATAGCCCATAACCTGTGATGAGTCTGAAGAGGCTTCATTTTAAGGGGTCCAGGGGAGACCACTCAACCAAACAATGAATCAATTAATCATGGAAACTAATCATTAGAATAAATAAGAGAATGATTATTAGTGTCAGTCCCACAATATTCATCTTTACCCTTACGTCTGACAGCTGTTCTGTTCAGACTTTTAAGTGCTAATTCATGAGCTTTACTTTCTAGAGAAAGGCTTGGTTTGCTAAAATCACCCCAGCACAAAGACTCATATCTGCTCAATTCTAAGAGGATGTTTCAGGAAACTGCACCCTGCCTGAACTTCCTCTCAATCAGGGTCAGTGTCCAGGTATCCCTGCACCCCCATAGCCCTGTCATCCACACCCTCCGCCCTGAACTGTATCATCCGCATTCATCAGACTCTTCCTCTGCCGACTAGAGAGAGAAATCTCAGCCCCTGTTCAAACAGTCATGCAGCAGGAGCAGCAGGCAGGAGCAGCCAATGCTAATAGAGACATTGGTAGCTGAATGCAGGCTTGATCACAGTGGCTCTTTTGTTCATGGCATGGCCTCTGTCTGATAGGGATCGGCCATGCGGAGTGGAGCTCCGGAGAGGGATATGGTAATGCCCCCACTGAGTCTATAAAATGGGGTGATACTCTGAGACCATATGATGGACAGAGGATTAATGAGTCACAGAGGAAGGGGAGCAGGGAAGAGAGGAGTACGGACAGAGGTGGTGGAATAAGCATATCTTTCAGGAAAACACTGTGTACATGAGTCTGTGCCTCAGTGGACTAAAACAGAAAATGGAAAAAACCATGTGCCTCGGAAACTCAGAACTTAAAAAAAAAGAAGAGCTCTAAACAAATATGTGTGTATGTGCAAAACTGTACGAGTGACTGCTAATTTCATGGCATGCTTTTTCAGCCGTCCGCAATGTGGGGAGCTTGTGGCCGGGCTGTGATAGCGATACCTCACATTATCAGCAGGCTCCACAGTGTGATGTGTGGATCACAAACCCAGCCTCCTCTATAGCTCCCTAATTAGAGGTGAGGTAATTGAATCTGACAGAACAAAGCGGCAGATCTCTATAAGCATGGAAATCATTTTTGCTCCCACCTATACAGTTTTTCATCCAAAAGGTCCATTGAAAATGTGTCCAAGCTGGCCTGGGGATAAAACGTAGCACCTGAGACTAAACATGAATGCATAATGCAGCCCTAAAATCCAACAGGGCCATGCAGCCCAACCCCTGCCAACTCCGCTCCCTGTGACTGGCCCTTTGTGCCAACACTGATACTGGGCCTTCCTCAATTCCAGGTGAACACACACGCACACACTCTGCAAGACTCTTCAAACTTCTGCGTGGGAGGAAATATAGAAATATGGACTTTGTCTCAAGTTGCAAGTAGCCGTACGCTGTGAGCCAGGTAGGCTTAGATACACATTCATGTGTTTACCTCCACAGCTGGAGGAAAAAAAGCGGGTAAACACTCGCTCTCTGACAGCAAAGTGTGAGAATAGAAAAAAACAATTTTGTCTCATCTTGCACGAAGGGTTGGGGAGGCTGAGAGAGAGGAGACAGAGAAGGAGGAGAAAGTGGAGAGAGGCAAGGAGAGACTGGGGGCCATACTCTCTCCTCAGCTCTAATGACCTTTGGGAAGCAGAGGGCTCCCTCAGCCTTGGAGGAGACTTAGTGTATATGTTACAGGGCTCAAGCCTCTAATTTAATCCTTGATCACTGTAATGAAATAGATACCATTTACGCAACTCCTAATAGCTTAATATGCTACAGGAACCCTCAAAGGAATTTTTCATTTCCAACATCTTTTTTCATACTGCGTAAATGTTACAAAAAAAGAAGCCTTTTTCCAAGTTGTACACTGTGATCAAACTAAATGTGGAGCTAATGCTGTAACACAAGTCAAGTTTTGTATATTGTCTGTGAATGGCTGCTTGTGTGTAAGTGTGTGTGCACGCGCTGGGAGGAGGGACGCGTGGAACAGCTTCAGTGGAGACTGATGTGTTCTCAGAGCTGCAGTCTGTGACCAAGAATAAGCGATGGTATTGTTTAACTTGATTTTCCGGTTGCTAAGCAATGTAATTCTCGTGATTAGAAATGGCTGCCTTCCTAAATTCGGGCACTTACAATCAACAGTCAACAAACTGCTCGAGAACTCAGCACCAACGCTCGTCTGGAAATTGCGGTGAAAAGGAGGGAGGGTTGATCTGGGGNNGGGGGGGGGGGTGAATAAATGTATTCACATCCTTGAAAAACACACATATAAAAATACACACACTTCTGCGAGCCTGCAGCGCTGGAGATGACAAGGCGTCTAAATGCAATCGGATGACATCATGCATTTAGATTGCCCACTAAGTTTACATTACTGTACATTTATGCTTCATGCAATAGAGAGACACACCCAGCGGCTGGGAAAAAGTATCACTGTCAATATCTCCAAATTCCTTGCGAGAGTATTGCCCAGATGCAGAATAATCTTACGTCTTTAAGACAGAGATTTATTTTTGTTCACATTTCTCAAAAAAAAAACACAATCCTACTCGAGTATCTTATTCCAATCAGACACAACGTTGGATCCCAGCATGTTTGCAGAGTTGCTAAGTTCTGTGTTGTTGCGCCCAGTGTTTCTGTCTGGACTGTTGAAGGGGAATAACACGCTCTTACTTCTTTATCCAATGAATTTGAATTGGAATGGCATGAAAACATGCTGGCATTTGACTATGCCATTAAAATGCTGGAGGCACCTCTGAGCGTGCCCGAGGGCTTCAGCAGATGCCAGCCAGTTTCTCTGTGGAGTTAGCTGGGTCCTGCTTCACTCTACTGCCTCTACTTGCCTCTCTAGAGTTTACAGAGACACACACGTCCAAGTGGACACTGGTGCAACGTTTGGTCCATAAAAGTCACAAAGCTAGTCCGCCAACTAATATGGGCTTAGCTAATGCCTCTCTCACAGGGTAACATTTGCTTTGCGGGGGCGACGAACAGATTAAAATGCTGTTAAAATGGCCAGCCTGCTGTATTTAAGCATCCTCAAGTCCTTCCTGTTACACACTTCGCTTGTCCTCTGGCTGAATGATTTATTGGTGTCATTCTGTTACTTATAAGGAAATAAAAGTTAACCATGTGCCTGTACACCGGATGTGACAGCTGAAACAAAGCAGGTAAAATATGTGTGGTCTTAATTACTGGTTTATAAGCGAGCTTTTCACTAGAACGTTCACTTTTAATGAAGCCATTGACTGAGGCTCCTCCAGGGAGCTATCATGGTTAAGTGGGGGCATCCATCTTCAGCCATTGGCTCGTCTGCAGACAAGTGGAGGCTCTGTCTACAGCACGCTCACTTCATATTGGCTCACTTTATCTCCACTAAGTAAAGTCTGTTGGAAGGTGCTAACACTGGCAAAGAAAATACTTTTCTTCAGCAGCTCTGATGAGACCGAGGGAGTTTTCATTCTGTAGTGGCACAGAGACACTTCACTGTGCCTTAAGTGCTTAATAAGATGCCGCTGTTTAACCTGAAAAGCATCGTATTCATAACATTTAGCGGCCCAAGAGTCTCCAGGGGCTGAAATAGCAATACTGTCATTGCTAAAACTGCCTGTGCAACAATTAGCTTTTCGCCGAGCGTCATTTCAAAGAATTTAATGGGAAGCCTTCAGAAAAAGAAAAATGATTACTGTATCAAATAATGTAGATAAAACAATATTTTCCCATCAAGGAATTTCTATGAAATGGATATATCTAAGATGTCAATTTCATCCCAGTATTATTAAGGATGGGGGGTTCCTTTTGCAATAAATTCTTCATTAATTCAATTCTAATTTTCCTCTGGTTCCTATTTCTACTATTGATAGTTCCACTTCTTAATACCTCGGATAAGGGGGAGAAAATCATTGCAATAACTCAGTGGAGACTGCGAGCAGCAGATAGGATCTAAATATTACCAATGCCAAAAGAAGTGTGAAGTCTGATGAACATTTCAAAAGAACAATTCTTTATGGATCAGCTAAATCTTTTCCACTTTTTAATTAAAAGTAAAGAAAATAGAAGTTAATTATCCTGTAAAGATTAGCTGGTGGGCATCTTTCTGTAAATTAGTTCTAATTAAAAGGAAATTGTCAAATGACATTCAAAGCACTGTCCTTTAAAACACAGACCGAGATGGGCTTTTTTTTTTCCTCCTCCCCCTCGTCAGCCTCCCTCCTAATTCTTGATCTGGCCATGTGAAGCTTCTTGCTGGAAGATTAGGATTCTGCCAGTGCTTCAGACAGCACACACACACACACACACTCTGCTCCCAGGATAGAAGGCCTCTAGCACACTGTGAAATACTGCTGCATCAATGGGGAGGTAGTGGCTGCTGAAGATAAATACTCCTCATTGATAAATGATTGCACTGATTAGCTGCTTAGAATCAGGCTTAAACTGTTACATGAAGCTGGTATTGGCTTTATATGAAATATCTGATATTGGTCGTGTGCTCCAATCCAGTGTTAAAATGTCCAGAAAACTTGCAGTTGTATTTATTAACCTTACCGATTTGGTCATACATTTGTAAAGTTTCACATACTATTGAACATATAGGATGGCTTGTGACAATAAACAGTTGTATTACTCTTCTTTTAGCTCTTTTACTTAAAAATACTTTTACTTCAAAGATGTTAACTGAAAAAGAAAATCTGTGTCATATGGTTCTATTTAATGACATTATAAATATTACTATGTTATTAGTAATAACACTTAAAATATATATTTTGGGCCTCAAACTAATGATTATTATCATTAATGCCAAATCTGCTGAAATATTTTCTCAATTAGTCTTTTGTAAAAATAATTTTTAAAAAAGTCCATCAAGTTCCCTGAGTCTACCAAGTAAAAGCGGCATATTCTCATATTTTAGACTCCCTAGAACTAAAGAGTGTTTTTTGTTTGAGAACCGACCTAATACGATTAACCAATTATCAAATTAGTTACATTAATTTTATGTCTATTGACCAATCGATCAACAGACTAATTGTTTCAGCTCCAATGTCATTATCAGTCTCCATTGTTATCAAAGCCCAACTTGTCTGATACTTTCCTGCCACCAAAACAAAAGAGCACAGACACACTGCGTGAACACACACAGTACTTAAGCAAACCTCCACAATCATCACTTCACAAATAAATGATGAATCAGACTGCCTTCCTATGTGTGTACTGTAGCTTTCATCTGATTTCATGTGGATTTCATCATTCATTGTCTGAGCTCGGCTGTTGCTGCCATCCACTCGCGTTGTCTCAAACCAGATTCCAGCAGTGTAGTCCGACAGAAGCGAGAGGAAAACAGTGCTGAAGCCCCTCCATCTGCTCTGGCTAATGATGATGCTCTCCCTGGCCTGGAGCAGAACTGTGTGAGGGAGATTTACACCCATAATACCCCTGGGGCTCCGGAGCTGCACCGCGCTCCAAAACACCGTCACTCCATCACTTCCTATATGATAGCTGCAGAGCAGGTAACAATGGACCAGCAACAATGTCTTTTTGTATTACTGACAAGTGCCTTATTTGGTTGACATAACCTGCCTCGGTGTCTGAGGAGTGCCACTAAGCACACAGGAAAATGGATGACAGCTACACCATTGAGACATTGTGCAGTTGTAACAATCATACCAGACTATGTTTTTAAAAAATACCCAGCAGTGTGTGTGATATGAGGCGAGCGAGAGCAGCGGTGACTGAGGGAGAGGTGGCTGTCTTTGCGATGCACTAATTGGAATGATGGCAGGAGGGGAAATCAGGAATCACAGTGAGCTAAACTGAACAGAGCTGCCTTTTTCCATTTGGACTATTATAAAGGTTTATAAGTTGTAATTGCCCTTCAATTTGGGAGCTTTAGACCCACTATAAAGCTCTGTGTGGGACTAGCCTTGACATCTATCTCCTAAAACAAGTGAGTTAAATGGTGAGAGGCAGAAAGAGAGACTATGTGCATGTGTGTGTGTGTTCGTGTGTGTCAGAGAGAGAGACTGCAGGGGGAGATGTAGAGAGCTCCACTCCTCAGGGATTGAGTGTTCACACGCAGTAAATGGAAGTGGCACAGCTCTGACCTTTGAGCCGCAGCATGCGAGTAAAGTGAAGGCGCTGTCAAAATATTGCTTCAGAAATGACAATCCACCTCGCCAGTCCCAAGTCTTGACATGGCAGGCAAGTGGAGAGCCGTAACCTGCTGATCCCGACATTACAAATGAGGGGATTATCATGACAACAAACCACAGCTCGACACATTGCATACCCTAAAGATATTCTGGCATTGCCCCTTATTATCAGCAATGTCCCACACAGATAGCCGGCGATGACACCCAAAAACGTAAGGAAAGGGAGTCGTTATGTGTCAGAATCCGATATAAATTTTCAAATCAGGCTTTGCAAAATAACTACTAGCATCAACTTTGCTGTTATAATATTACACTTACAGTTTCTGAACTTGGGATTTGGCAGTAGAGCAGCTTCTTAGCATCTTCATTTACACCCGTGTAATACTCAAGTCCACAGAGAATAACTCAATCGTAAAGAATACCAAAATATCACAAGCAAATTACTAGTGCACTGAGAGGAAGCTTGGGAGGAACAAAGACGGGCAGCCATAATTATATCTTGGCGTGTATAGCATGTCAATGGGCCACCTTCGTTCTGCAGGGCATTCCCCTGGGCCCCTCAGGCATCAAAATGATGTCCAAATTATTTTGTGCTCTATTGCAGCATGGCGCGATTATCATATTTACTGGTGGTGCATTATGACAACATTGATGTTTACACCTGTCTCTGTGAGAAGGCAAGGTTTACACTCTGTAATTTAGCAAATGTACAGTATGCATATGAGCTTGTTGGCAGGGATTTAAATTAGGTCAGAAATGGAATACATCAATAGCAACCCATATGTGCATCTTTCTTTTTCCTTTTTTCTCCCTCCCCTCCCCAGCCTTCTTTGCTCAGAAGCTTGGCGATGAAGCAGCTTGACGACTGCAGAAGTGTGATATGTGCAAATCACATTTGCAGATGAGCTTGAAACTCCCTTTTAATATTCAGATATCAGACATCCTGCACTGAGAAGCCCGCTAAGACGCGATTCGGAGGGAAAAAAGCAAGATCCGCGTCATTAAGGGAATCGTTAGAGGCTCGGTTTACATTTTACATATTTCACAAAAAATGTACAACCAAGTAAAAACATCACCAGTTATCTGTGATAACAATGCAAATTTTTGTCAGAGAGCGCATGGAGATTCTGTCAAAATCCAAAGTCGCTCAGGTCTTTCTTTTCTTTTTTTTCCTCTCTCTGGCTTAACACCCTCAGCTTATTGGCGCTTTGATTTCTTTCATATTTTTTTTCCCAAGAAGTCACACAGGCTTGTGGAGTCAAAGACGGCGAAAGGTATGTTTGCCACGAGGCACGGGAACACGTGTCCCCGTAGCCTGCCAATAGCTCATCAAACACACAGGCCTGTGGATGGACACAAGCCCGGCTGGCGTTTAGGACGTCTAAACAGCATCCGCTCTGCCACCAAACCACCACTGACTCCTGTTTACCTGCTTCAGTCAGAGCTGCAAAGAACATCCCCCCCTGTTTCCTGGCCATTTTCTGAACATAAACGCATCGCAATGACAGCACCACCACCACAAGGTTGCATTTTACCTTTTCATATACCTGCTTCCTTTGTGGTGTACAGTAGAGCTCTAACAATAATTCTGCTGCTTTACAGCCTCAACTTTTTCATTGGATGACAGAATGTAGCCCCTGCAATTTCCCCCCTACCTCCTTCATTTCCCCGTGTCTTAGCCCCGCACCAAATTTGTCTCTGTGCCATTTTAATTACAGCCAAGGCAATCTTTATGGTGGTATTCTGCGAGAACACCAATCTGCAAAAAAGGTGATAAGTAGACCCGCCACCCAGCTTTGGTATCAGTAATAAACAGACACTTAATTGAATAATTTGACCTAAGAGGCTGATCCTGGGAAGTAGCATGTTGGAAAAATTATTTTGAATATTGAAGACAGTTCAGTGTTTTGCATGACGCCTGCAGTAGGAGAACACACAGTGGATTTGGCTGGTTGCCCGCCAACTCGCCAATGTGGGCCATGGTGAGTCTTTACGGAACAGATAAGTGAGCCTTTGGTATCCTGGAAGCAAGATGTGTGTGTGTGTGTGT
>NW_023339807.1:4823733-4823915 GCF_004916995.1 Morone saxatilis
ACACACACACACACAGCAGCTTTCCGCAGAGCCTTAGAGACAATGACTCGCGGCCCCTTCCTGTTTAAGGATAGCTGTCAGAGGATGATGGCTCCGATTCAACACTGCAGCAGGTTTGCACAGAGCTCCCTGATAAAACGGAAAAAAGCAAAAGCCTCCACTGTCTCTTCTCTCTCTCTCTC
>NW_023339807.1:4823942-4840215 GCF_004916995.1 Morone saxatilis
TCTCTCTCTCTGTGTCTCTGTCTTTCTCTGACTCTCTCCATCACTCTCCCTCTCCCTCCACAGTTCAACACTGATTTGACTGCTAGCATAATTTTGCAGAGGAGACTATTTGCAGATGCAGCAGAGTTATCAATCCGAACAGACACACAATCCGGGTCCAATGTCACTTCTCCTCATTATGTTAATGGTTAATACATGCAAATGAAAACATTCCGGCAATTTGATTTCTTTGAAGATAGTTTGCATATTGTCTTAGCCATAATGATGGTACACTTTCTCCCCAGCTTCGATTTATGCAAGGCTAGTTAGTTCATTTTTATCAGCTCTGAGTTCATTTCTAGGGCTACTGGAATGTGTTTTCCCCTTCCCCTCACTATTTAACTAATTAGGATTCAGGTACCATAAGCAGATTTTTCACGCTATTGGTGTTTTTCTTAATTAAGAAACAAATGAATTCTCCCCAGCAAAATAGATGGAACAACGGGATAGGGTGCCAGGGGCCAGATGCGGCGCTTCTTAATTAGAAGTCACTCCATTGTCTGAGGTTTTTTAATGAAGCTCCAATCTAAATGGATATCAAAAAAGCTTCTAGTGAAGAAAAAAACACACACACACCGGCCATTTAAAATAATAAGGAAATAAAGATAATGAAAGACAAAAGATATGTACTGGCAGCCCCGGCTCACACCTCCAGTTCAGTGCATGCAGTGCTCTCGTCACCTTTGGATGAGCCCTATTAAAACAGCTCGATCCCTCGCCTGCCCCTGCCTGCCTGCAGCCATGTCTAATGTTCTGCCAAGCCAACAGTGAAACACTCTCTTTTCAACTTCTCATCAAAGGTGGAAGTTTCATTACCCCGTGGATGGTTATCAACTAACTATTACAGAAAACTGTTGCAGCTGTCAACTTCCTGTCTTGCCTTGAAAAACAGTGGAGGCTAGCTGAATCCATGCTTATCATATCAATGTCATTTGTGATAGGCTGATGTTCTGTGCAGCACAACATTTCCAATTAGCTGGAACAAATTGTCACCTCAACACAATATGGAAGATAGAAATTGCGGTATGCAATTAGATTTGAGCACCTGGGATGTATACGGTGTAAAACTAAAGAAGCAGTGCAGATGGAGCAAAATAAAAGTTTTTGTTTTGAAGTTAATTTGCAGGAGGTTTTTTTTTTTTTTTCTTGTGAAGCCCAATCATCTCGGTCAGCCTTGCTGATGCTGCTGTGCTGGTGACTGAAGGCGATAACATCGGGGCTGTTTTTTGACTGAAATAAAACCCGTAGCATGCCCATATGTGCTGCCAACCCCATCAGTTCTTCTTCAGACGGCATGGCTTAGGAGCTCCCAGAGGATGGGCCAGTGCCCACTGATACGGGCCCAGCAACCGTCTTGTCCAGGCCAAGTATCCCTGCGCCCAGGGGCTGTGCCATCAATGCCATGACTTGTGCCAGACTGGATCCCACCCAGCAATCCATTTCAAAGGCTTTTTTTTATGGATCAGGTATGCAGTGTGATTTTCCTTTCCCTTTGTAATGTGCCGTGTCAAAGGCGAGCTAGGCTGACTTTAAAGTCATATACTAGTTTTTTCTGCCTTTCATTTGGGAAGGAGACATAATTGATTTCTGACTTTCCAAATGTCAAGTTGGAAGAGATGAGAAAAAAGAGCAATGTCCTAAAAATCAATCGGCAATATGGGCATGTTGATTTGGATGTAATTTAGCGTTTTGGACTTTTATTTATAATTAATCAATCGTGAGCAAAAACTAAAAGCTTAAACTATCTATATCATCTAAATAATTCCCAGGGGAATTTAACTTTTATGGATAATACTTTATTGAGCAACAAATGTAACAGCTTAATACGGTATTTGTTTCAGTCAGCTAAAACACATTGAAAGATCATTACTTCATCATTCACTCATGCAGAATATTTGGGTGAAATACAATTTACTGATTAAGTTATCTGGGTTCATGGAGTGATTTTTTTTTAAGAAGTAACTTTCTTGATAAAAAGTCAATTTTTTTTTAAAACACCTCTATTTATCCACAAATTACCATAATCCTCTGCATGTTCACTCGTGTGCTCTCTCTCGTTTAGAGCATTACTTGTTTATTTATATCTGTGAATGAGATTAGAGGGGAAGATTACTTAGCGCAGACACATGAATAGCGATCAAAGACTGGAGGATAATGTAAGTCTTTCAGTGATTGCTCAGCTCTTTTCAAATCTACCGGTGGAGTATTAGAACAATACAAGTGGCTGTGCTCCATATAGTGTGACAACAATAATACAAAATCCTCTGGGAGTGAACCGCATGTAAACACTCCAGATCAACACACAGTACGCTGGCACAAAGTGTCCTCTAATGCAACAAAAATTAGCTTTGATCCTGATGAGGGCACGGCAAAGTAGCAATCAGTTCAGTGAAATGACATCACTTGTCGGACATAAATGCGGTTTTGAGGCACGTCTGGCTCTGTATCTGCACAAAGCAATGTGTTTTACAGCCCGCACTGTTTCTAGAAGCTCAGCTGGGGAACATCAGCCGCGAGTAAACAAGCAACATTATGTCCTTCTGATTATTCTAAACAAAAATGTGGACACAAATATGACACCCTCTCATCCAGATGATTTATGAAGAACGTTATGACAGCTGAATTGTCTTTTATTCAGTCTGTCTGTGCTGCACACATTTGGAGGAAGCACTGGTCCGACCAATTATCGGTGGCAGAACAGAGAAACCTGTCACTCGGGTGTACATGACAAATGAAGGAGGGACAGCACAGCAAAACACCAACAAATGAATCTTAAAAACGCACACATGCGTGCAATCACAAAAAAAAAAAAGAGGCATCGGGCTGCAGTTTTGACAAACAAACTTTGCAAGGGGAATTTATTTGTAGCTGCAAATGAAGGGACGGATCTTAGGAGCAGTTGGCTAATTATTTATCCTGCTGGCTTTATGGCTCTCATTAATTTCCCCCCTCTCTCTCTTTACCTTCCATTGAAAGTCTGAAGTCAACCTGCATCTGGTGCTGATAACGCCGGGGTCTCAGCAGCCTCACAGCCTCCCCTCTAACCCACCCACACGCACCTCCACTAAAGAAAAGGAGCAGCTTTCATACACACTCACTGGATAATACCATTAGAAATAGCACTCAAATCCACAAAGTTGCGCTCGCTGAATGAGGAAAACATACAGCATAGAGTACTGGGAATATATAGGTTATGCTGCGTCTCTTAATTTAGTGGGCACTATGGCAGAGCTGTGGTATGTTACAAGGCGAAGGAGGTGCAGAGAACGAGCTTAATGGAGAAGGAGCACAGGAGCAGAAGCATAAGAAGAATACACGGAAATATACATCTGAATCTGAGCATCGACTGAATTGTTTCTGTAGCATAGTGTATTGAAAGCTTTGCCAGATTCTCAGTTTGGTGTACTTACTCCTCTTAATGCTAACGTCAGACAGTATTTACACAGGCAGGAGTTATTCTACTGCTACTTTATGTAAAGGCACAAATAAACTATTATTTTTGAGAGGTTTGACTTAGAAAAACGTGTTTATATTCCTCATAAAGGTATAAAAAGTGTATTGGTACTGCTATCGAACAATTAACACAACCCTATCAAAAAAGAAATGAAATTGTTAAGTTTGGTTTTGGTTTAGTGAACATGTCTGCCTGTATTTGTTTGGCACTGGTTATACCTTTCCCCTTTTCTTTCTCTCAAACCATCTCTCTGATGCTCCCCCTTTCTTTTACCCTCTGTCACTTTTTTGGGGTTGGGGAGGAGGGTTGACTGATATTGGCCCATTCTTGGTGCTTTGGTGAGATCGCACCCCAGCAGGTCTGAGCTGAAGCTACCCCTGCACCCACCACCCTCCCTGTCCAACTTCTCTATCACCACCCACCTCCTCCTCCTCCTCCACCCGTAGCTGTCCATCACGTTCACCCCCACGACTACAATGGCGGCAAACCCCCTCACTTGCAAGAGCCTCGTCGCCGAGCCACGGACAAACCAAACGCCCAATTTGAGCCATTTCTTCCAAGGAGTGAACTGATAGACTCCACACTGGTCACACTTTCAAACGCAACAGAGAGACACAGTGGGCGAGAATTGCTGAAAAGCAAATATTGTCGACTTGTGCTGACTTCAAACAGCAGTCAGATGGCAGAGACTACCTAGGCAGTAAAGAAGCTGCATTACACACAACACAAGAGAAAGGGCCTAAAGAACTCTTGGTGATTCCTTTCATGTTTGTCTTTACAGGGAACCCAGAGCATTCATTTCTCTTCTTCTATGCAAAGGAAGGTAAACATGGCACTCTCTGCAGACTCATGAAATGGAACAGTTCTGAGCACAACGGCCGTCCTTTCTTTCTTGTGTTTTAGAATTAGATGTGTTAGCTCAACTGCAGCAACCGCATATTCTATATTTTTTAAAGAAATGCTTCAAAGATGAATTTGCATTTAATTCATGATACATATTTCATGCCAAATCTGTCACCATTCATGTGCCATTCCAGTAAACTCTGTTTGAAGTTCTCAAACTGAACTTTTGCTCAAACAGTTCAACACACACATGTACAGGTCAGCGAATCAATGGACACACACACACGCACACATGCAAACACATACACACAAACTTAATGGGAAAGAAAACTTAGTTCTGTTTCAGTCCCCACAATGCCCCGGTGATGCTCTCCTGCAGTCTTATTGGACTATCAGTGCTCAGGGGTCATGGGCCTGGCCAGTCAAGATAAAACAAACCCTGATGAAATGAACCATGTGGGAGCAGAGAGGGCTGCTCTCCACTGATGGAAGAAACCCAGTCACTCTGAGAGGTGAGACTGTAACAGTGTCGTATTGACCCGAGTGACCCGGCTTACTGCTTGAACTCAAGCACACTCTGTTTAGAGAGGAAAGAGCCCACAATAGGGTTTTACTGATGATTGAAACAAATAACAGTTTAGTTTAAGGATTTTGTACTTTTTAATTTGGATGCAGATTTTAAACATTATATTTTAGCATTTAAATAAATTAATAAAATATGATTAAATCACAGTCTCTGCTACTTTATACTTCTGCTCCAGAAGGAAACATTGTACATTTTAGTCTATTACATTAATGTTAAAGCTAGCGGTACTAGTGATGCACTGTTATAGATGTATCACTGTGCCAATGTGCCAGATTGTCTTATTTGGGCTGATAAAATATCTTTTACTAGTATACTTTTTTTATTTTGCTGCTACTTTTAAACCTATAGCCTAATTTTCTTCTTACTGCGTTTTCCTTCACAAAGACCACATTTTCTGCCAAAGTTGAAGCAGTTTTTGGTCAGATTTCTGTATTTGTGTTTTTCTCTGTGCTTTTTCCCCCCTTTTTTTACACTGGTGTCAGCTGAAAAAATGTGACATCACGTAGTTCTGTGCACCAATCAGAATTAAGCAATATTTTGATTCAAATCTGATTACAGTTATGGGGGCTTTTTGATTATTTCCAGGCCACTGTCAATCAAATCTTATCAAATTACACCCACGGTCCTGACTTTCTCAGTAACTATAACTAAATATAATTATTTTGACAGAAATATTTAATGTTACAGAGAAACACTAAATGATCTGAATACTTCATCACTGAACCTCATATCAGCACCAGACCACATGACTGAGCACATATCAGTCTGACAGCTGCTCAAAAGCTTTGATTAGCTGATTTGATTGAATGATTGATGAAGTAATTGATTGGCATTTTCACCCAGCCATTCATGTATTTAGCATTCACTAGCTGTGCTCAGCACAAAAGGAACAACTATCTGCATCTTCCAGGTCTCAGTGACATTTTAAATATTCAGGCAGTCTGACAAAGTTGGAGACTCACAACAAGAAGGGCAGTTTTCAATATTCCATACCATTTGATTGAGCCACTGGCACAAATAGTGATTTACCACTTTCAGATCAGAGACATACACTGTATCGCTATCATTGAGCTGGTCAATATACATCACTTCCACCCAGAGGATTACACCTCTTATCTGAAATGATATTCAATAAAGTATGACCGCAGAAATACAGAGTGGAGTGTTCTTGCTTGGATCTGGCTTATGCTGTGAAAAAAGAAAAAAACACTTTATTGGAATTAAGATCCAAGTCAAGATTACCTGAGGAAACAGCAGTTAGATTTCTGTTCCAGTGCCACGTCCTACACTTTATTCTCCGCTGCTTGGGGACTAAACCACAGTGTACTGTTCCCCGCAAGCCATGGGGGTGTAATAGGATGCCTTTATGAAATATATAGAGACGCCCCAGCACCTTCCACAGATCATAGCATGGGCTAGGACGTTTGGTGAGCAGGAGTTTTTGTGTGTGTGTGTGTGTGTGTGTGTGTGTGTGAGGCAGAGGAAGGGGAAACTAGGTGCCTGACTAATATGGCCTTGCTGAAATGCCCCACAATCCAAAAAGTCAGTGAGGCAGCAGCAAAACTTTCCCCAGGTCCCTCTCTGACGCTCCATGACCGTAATATCATCAAGGTGCGTGGGATGATACCACTCACTCATTTGTGCTGCCTAATTAGCTGCTGCAACTTCCCTCCCCACTGCTGTGCCATCCATTCAGAGCTTCTAGCAGAGCGACCGTCATTAGCTACAGTGGGTTGAAGTTAACTCCACTGCTGCCAGTATGTTTGACTCTACTGAATGTGGTCTGGAACAGTAGCAAGGTGGTTTCTTCCTAAACACACTCGTGTTTTTATAGTTTTAACTCGACAGCTGTCATTAGATTTTCCCCTGTCTCAAAAAGTGGGTTTGTGGAGTTTTAACCCAAATACTGAAATAACTCCTGTCATTATACATTCTGTCTTCTTCTGTGTTTTATTTTTCCCTAACATCAAATCCCACACGTAACCCCCCACCCAGCAGCCCCGCACTGTATAGCTTTTCTTGTCTTGTCGGGAATTTGATAAAGCCTTTGGTGAGTGTGGTTAGAGCACTTGGGCTGAGGATCTGATGAGAAGTGTGGGGTCTGTCACACACAAACACCCAACACCAACACACACACACACACACACTATAAGTACATTCTAATTAGCTGATGTATGCAGGACCTCATCCACGTTGGAGGGGTATCAAAAAGCAATCAACGCCCCATCCCTGATGAGCTCAGAGAGACACAGAGATCCACATTGTCTATGGAAAGATGATGCGTGGCTGGACCTCGACTCGGCTTTCCAAACCACCATAATGCCATGCAATCACAAGACATTATGCACAGATCTGAACCCCAAAGCCACAGGATAGAGAGAGAGAGTGAAAAAAAGGGAATATTGAGTTCATAATTCAAAAGCCTGATTATGATGGTCGCTCTTGTGAAAAGCTGCTGTGGAGAGCCAGAAGTGGGAGAATTGGCCTGTGAGTGCCACAAAATATGGTTATAAATGCAGAGGAGAAACGTGTTTAAAAAACTGTCATGATCAAGAGCAATACAGCGCAGATAGCAGAGAAATCAGCAGAGTTAAGATGACAACTCGTTGCCATGGAAAACTGAAAAAATTAAGTCAGCAGAGAGAGTGTATGAGGAGAATTTATGGAAGTGATTCTTCTCAGTGGAGGGAAATCAAATAGAAATATCAACAGCAGAACTCCACGTTATCAGCATGAAATGGTGAAAAAAAAATCTAAAATCCTAAACGTACAATCTAGGATTTTGTCACCCATTCATAATCTAATTTGACCTGAAGCCACACGGCCGATTCGTTTCAGTAAAGACCATAGGTGTTTTAGCTGCAGGCTCCAAAGGAGAGAGGCATGTGTGTCACACAAAGACCATCGGTTAGCGACGTACCGAAAGGGACTCTGTATCACCATCTTATCTTCAAAGGACTGGGCAGGGGCTCAGGGGAGCTGTGCCACCGCCTCGCCTCCACACAGACACACACAGAGGGGGGATTTGGACCTGCAAGCAGGAACCAGAGATCTCTCGGCCGGCACCCAGGCCTGGACCCTCCTCCAACTCGCCCGCGGAGAACAGGCAGGGTTCCTGCACACGCGGCACGACATCAGTGAGCTGATCCCCCCCCCACCACCAACACCACCACCACCACCACCACCACCACCCTCCTCCTCCTCTCTCTCTCTCTCCTTCCCTCCCCCTCCTCCTCCTCCTCCCCTGCAAACCCCCTCCGCCGACTGCCTGCCCATTTGCTTCCTGGCCTCAGCTTGACGGAGGGGATGGGATCTGAACTCAACTTAGACACAGAGTTTCCACATTTCACAGATGGCTGGGAGAGGCTTTGCATGAAGGTGAGGAAACAGAGAGAGAGAGAAAAGAGGGAGAAAGAGAGAGAGGGAGGGAGCCTCATCGCCGGCGCCAAAGCAGGGCCGATTTCACACCGCGGTAGTGTGCGCTAAAGCAGGCCGCCGTTAATCCACTCACTGAGGGGAAGGCCTGGAGCTATTCCGCCGCCCGACTGCCATCTCCCTCCACAAAGCCATAAATGGTGCATTATACAACTGGGCTTCAGAGACACTGCTGATATGCTGATAGGTGGCGGACAAAGACCAAAGCAACCACAGGAGCGGAGCCACATGCAGGAGTGAGGGCCTTAGTGCAGGAGCAGAACAGCACACATGTATTCAGGCATCATCCCTCAAACGCTGTACTTGCTGAGGTGTGGACTGTTAGAGTGCTATATCTGCGCTTTTGATCGGGGGTTAGTTCAACCTCTGGATTCGGCCCCGAGACAGAGATGGACATGCACTGACACTCCCTCTTCTTCTCCTGCTCTCCAACAAAATAGCTCCCCCCCCCCCATTCTCCCCACTGTGAATTCATATCTGCGAAGTCACCAAAAGTCTTGAAGATGAGCCTTTGAACTTATGAAAGGCAATCATTTTGAATGAAAGGAGACAGGAAATATATAAACATGGGGGAATTTAAATAAATTGCCACAAAGAAAATCAGGGAGAGGGCAGTGAATTATGTAATGATAAGACAGCCACCAGCCTAAGCCACAAAATGAGATGTTTTACACGAAATGAACAGTGGTCTAGATTAGAGAGCCATCCTGTTTAGACATGAAGCCAATTGGGTTGATATCACATGTAGAGAAAATTTGAAAGATAAGTGGGAACTATGAGAATTGTTATAATCCAACTGTAACAAAAAGCTGAAGTATATTGGCTTTTCCCCCCAGAAGCACTGCACGATAAACATCTTTGATGAAAGAAGTTCATTACTTGTGCGCTGTGTAATGTAACATGCTGTATTATGAGTCTATGCCAACCTACAGCGAGGCAGTCTCTAAATGAAGCCTCAGGCATTTAATGGACATCATTAGGTGAAAACATATAAGAGATAATTATGGTAATTACAAATCCCTTTTATTCGCCCTGAGTCTTTGACAAGAAGGTTGTCATATCAACCACTTCAAACAAACAAAGAGTTGTTGTCTCTTCCCCTAAATGATGTCCGGTTCCATTTGGATGGGAATTGTCTTCGGATTATCCTTTTTTATTGTTTGGTTAGTGGGTCTGAATGGAGGCTATATTTCTTACAATAAAAAAACTTGATTAAAACAAGTGATTCACAATAGTAGAATATGACTGGCATTTGCATAGCCACTTCATTACAAGTGAGACCTTGATCTTGAAAGCAGCCCCATACAAAGCTAATGGACATGTCTGTTATGTCTATTAGAGATGGACCCTCAGAGGAGCCAAGGCCTTCAATCCAATATCACAGGCATCACTATGGGCACCCAAGGCCTGTCTTATTAAATTTCAGCTCCATAACAATAGCTGAAGGAACAAAATGACAAACATTGGCAATATTACGGCTTGTTCAGACCAAAAATATCTTCCCAGAGTTTGTTTTGGTTGAACCTGATCCAAGTGTTACTGTTACTTTGCTACACGGGGGTCAAACCCCGAGCAACCCTTGTCACTTCATCTCAGTGATACACGATCTAAGCAGCAAGAGCAGATGAAATGTTGTATGGAACATCTTTATGGAGAGACTGAGAGGCAATCGTGAAAGACTTGGGTGTTTATTTACAATATGCATCCAATCATCCTTTGTCACAGTTCCATGTTCGTCTTTTTCCGAAACCACAGAGAGACACTCGCTGGAGATTCCATTTTTGGCCTCTTTGCTACACAAACTCATAATATGGTGCCGTCTTATCAGATCCCGCTTACAATAACAGATTCACTTCAAGTCAAAGCTGTTGTTTAACTTATTCAATCCCATGGGAAAATTCAGTTCAAACAAGTCAGGAGACATCTGCCAGTCCACAGCAGCTGATGATGTCAACGGGTCCCCGCTAGTACCAGATTCCTCCAGCACTTTCAATCATTCCTTGTGAGATTACTGCAATAGGATATTACTGTACAAACTATGACCATGTGTCCTGCTGCCACAAAGCTTAGCAACATATTACAGTTTGTCAAAGCAAGCTATTGCGAGGGAGAGATAGATACAGAGAGGAGGAGAGAAGCCATTGACCTTTGTGTCCTTCATATTTGCCTAGCTTCCCCTCAACCCCAATCTTAAGAGTGAAATCATCTGATCCCAAACTAACTGTCAACTGGCTTGTGATGGTGGCAAAGCCAGCAGACATCAATCAATCAGATTTTCTCCTCGTCTATCAGAGGAGGCTTTTTTTCCTGTTTTGCCCGAGCTTATCATCTGACCCAGTTGTTATCCTGTTTCTGAAGCTTATAAAAAACTTGATTATGGTCAAATGTATGTCTCAGAGATTCACAGGCACATCCTAGACTGAACTGAACCAGAAAAAAAATATTATCAGTATTTCACCACAGAAATGAATGCAGGATGTAATGATTGTAGTTTTTCAAAATGAGGCTCTTAATTCTACACTCATGCTGGAAATAAGGAGTTTGAGCCAGTTATCTTTGGTTTTCAGGAATGCGTGATTGCGTGAACCTAAGATAAAAATCCAATCTGATATCATAAGACAAAAAGGCATTTTAGTTGGCTACAGCACTTGCTCAATGTCAACAGTTTTTAGTAATTACTAGATAAGCATTCTCTGAAATACACAGAGAAAGAAAATTGGCTGATTCTGAAATAATAGCGGCTGCATTTCTCTCCGGATGTTTACTCTGTCACTTCACAAAGCCTGCTTTGAAATAATAAGAAGCAGGAGACGTGTACTTTGCAACACGTCACTCATTTCATCACTGTCCAATATCGCACACACACTGTCTCATTTACTGTAAATATAATCGATCATCGTTAAAGCCTTCCGATCAGAATATGGCTCCATTATGGCTGTTTTTGTGGCAGTGCTCGCTGCTAATCATACGCAGGCAGATATGGCCGCTGATCACATGATATGTAAGCTGTGCTGTCAACAGCTTTACCAGCTTTGCAATGGTGCAAATCAAAACACAGCCTCTTTAAAGTATTAACATGTTTTGAAGTTTGTTTTATATTTTCAGCATATTTGACATAAATTGTTTATCTGTTTACAAAGCTTTGTCATTAGTGATTTTCCACCGAAGCCTTAAGATGCTATGTGTTTTGTGCCGTTCGTCTGGCGGAAAATGCTGATGTACAAATTGAACTGAAAAGCTTGTTACTTAATCCTCTGTTGCCACCTATCCCTTAACTATAGAGCCTGCTGCATTTCATTCCAATGCAAAGTTCTGCATCACACTGCCCCCCCTCACCAACAAATACATCCTCAGTAATTCCTGCCAAGCCAGAGATTTACACTGAACAGCTATTAGGGCGCCACTTTCTGATGTGCCAACTACTATCCTGCTCTGGAAATGGTGCTCACCAAATTATCCCCTTTTATTATCATCTCTTTTCAAAAAATTACCATTTCATGTGTTTTTTTAATTACTGAAACAATTTATGTGGAAGTCAAACTAAAGGCTTGGCCGATATTTGTACTGTATATTGCTGACAACATATTGTGACAATGCCTGCTGCAAAACGTGAGTCATATTTCCCAGGAGTCCCTTTCCTTTCTCTCTTCCAAGATTCAGTCAAGAGCCTGATATTAATTTTGACATATTCCATGAAAATCTTTTGATTTACTGTAGCTAATTAAATTGAAATAAACAAAAAGAATCCTAATACAGACATAAAAGTTATTTACATCCCTGCAATGGAAGACTGACAGACTTTATTTCTTGAATATGACAGAAGCAAGTTCCTGTTGCAGGCATAGAGCTGTTTCTCTTCTGGGCTATGGAGATGTCAAAGCATCACACAAATGTGATGAACCCAATATCCATATCCATGATACATCAAAACCTCGGCATGGCACAAAAATAACTGCAATACCTCAGGAGCAACCTCAGAAATCCCCTTAATTGAGCAATATCTTCATTCCTGATCCATGTGCATCACCAAGGTGAAAAGGGAATGTGCAAGTTAAATGAAAGAAGAATTCATGATGTGTGGCGGCCTCTCTTACTCACCCTGGCTATTTCCCCTCTTGGCAGGGGCCAAATAGAGAATGTTAAATGAGGCAATTGTGTCCCGGAGGCAAAAAGAGGAAGAAAAAAAAAAAAACAGGCAGTGCCCCTGCTCTCTGCTCCAACCCTGAGGAGCATTCTGCAGCATGATGAGGTACATCCAGGCCTGCCACCACCCAAATAGCTCAGACCAGAACTAACTTCCCATGAGAACAGGCTACTCCACACTAATACACATACAAATTCACTACTCATCACTCAAATTCTTAATCATGGTGGTGTTTTCATGTAGAATGCACAAAGAATGTGTAGGTTGAAAAGAATGTGAATGTGAATGTGCAATGCCTGTTTGGAAAAATATTGAATCAAATGAACAATTTACTGAATTTCAACGTTGTGTAAAGTAACTAAGTACATTTATCAAAGTACTTTGAGTGTAATTTTGAGGTACTTGCAGCTTGCAAGTGTATTTAAATTTAAAGCTACTTTATACTTTGAATTGACTACATTTCAAAAGGAAACATCAACTATACTACTTGCAAATTATGATTTTACACACAAAACATAATCTTGAAAATAATAATAAAACACTCATGATGGCCATTTAGTGCACAGTAAGTATTTTGACTTTTGATACTTTGTAAGTTCCTCTTAAAACTATTAATAGAAACATTTACCAGTGTGTTATTGGTACTCTACTTAAGTAAATGATCTGATGCCTAACCTCTGGTTATGGAGCTATATACCTAATTTTAAGATCTCGATTAATAATTTCTTCTATAAAATGTCAGCAAATAGTTAATAAAGCCAATTATAAGTTCTCAATGTCCAAGTTTGCACCCAAAACATTTCTTGTTTTGTCAAAATAAAAGTCCACAATCATAAAATATGTTCAGTTTGCTCTCACAGAAGACAAAGAAAAGAAGAAAATATTCACATTTGAGAAAAATACCATTATCAAAACTGTTGCCAACTGATTTTCTGTAGATAAATTAATCAACTAATTGTTTCAGCTCAACTCAACTTTGCTTAATCACAATATTAGGAGAACCATAAACAGTGAGTACCAGGATATAGTGTATAGGCCTAGGAGGCCTGCAGAAATACCAGGATGTAGAGTGTGATCTGTTAACATTCTGTGGCGGTAGGCTGCAGGAAACTGATCTCCCCTGCAGTCCCACACTGTCAGCTATACAGACATACTCCACGGTGACACCTCTGATAATCAAAGCTTTGTCTGGGTCTTAAAAGGACGTACTTGAACAACAGCGAGACCAGAGGCCTTCTTTGCTGTAATGGCCTTTGGACATCAATATTTAAATCTTACATCTCTGTTGTGATTAGAATGCTGCCTTTCTCTGCTTTTTTCAGCCCTCTCTCTCCTGAAACAACAAGGTGGGGGTGAAAAAAAGCTTAAATCAATGATCTTTGAGTCTAAACTAGATTCCTAAGCAGTTTGCCACTCTCAGCAGCAAGATAAGATAAACTCTCTTTGACCTAAGAGATGAAGTTGCCATGACGATCAGGGAGTCCACTTTCTCTATTGATATTTTGTTGATGTAACAACAAATGGAACTAGATCCTGCTCTTGATAATGGTGATTAATTAATACCAATATTGATCCCTACAAGCAAGAGACAAGGCTATTAACTTAAAGCAGGCTGAAAGTCAATTGTTACCTGGGGGCTCAATGGGCATCATTGATATAAAATCTAAATAAACAGAGAAGAATACGGTTAGGGTCTGAAATGTACAACTAAAAAGAAAATACACAGCCAGCAACATTGAAAGCGTTAGCGGATTTTTGTTTTTGATCTGCACATATTTCTAAAATTAACATTTTGCTCACATTGGTGACAGTTACAGTGCCTGGGTGAAAAAACAATGACAGCTTGAACCAGCAGTTATTGGAATAATAGCAGTGGAATTCAGGAAAGAGGAAGATAAAGAGGAAACTGCGTGAGGAAGTGACCTCCACCTTTGCAGCAACCCTGCCCACATTTCACACTGCTGTCCAGGCACTGCAGGCTACAGCGACAGAGAGGGCAGGATTAGGCACCGTCAGTCCATCGGCTGCCAACCCTAGCCCATCCAACACATCACACAGCACTGCTGTCAACAAAGGAAACAGCAGCTGCTATACATTCCTCTCCCTATAGCTGCGGAGCCTGTGACATAGGCAGTAATAGCAGCATCGTAAATACTTTCTCTACACAAGAAACATTGTACTTTAGACACAATAGAAAAAAACATTACAAGAAGATGACATTCATCTGCATTGTTGTTTTGTGTCAAAAGTGAGGAGGCAATTGGGGATCCTTCAGCTAAGACGAGGCAACGGCACAAGCTGTTATTGGCAGGGAACAGATGTTTGAGGGAAAGTTGGCATTCAACAACCATTCTTCTTCTGACAGAAATCAACAAGAGAAACACAAGAGACACGGCGTGATTGTCACCCAATGAAAGAGAAACCCTTAAATATACAGGGAGGCTGGCATGCAAACATTTTTTGATTTTACACCCCCAAAACATCTGACTGCCGGAGTTGCCAGCGTTTGCGGGCCAAGGGTGAAACGCAGTGTATACGACTTCCACAGAGCTCTCCCCTTATATGAGAAAGCAAAGCTGAGCTAAGTTGTAAGGAAATATGGACGAGGAGCCTGTTCCCCGAAGAGAAAAAAAAATACATCAAGCTAACAGCTCCGATCCCTCTGCTAAAAGCCACATGCTCCTCGCGCATACTGTACATGCACCAATGTATACACAAGCAAACACACACACAAATTCAGATACAGGATGTTGGCAGTCAATTCAGTAAACACTCCCCTTATCCCTTACTACTGTAATCTGCCTCTGATAAATGCCCCTCAAAGATAGAAATGTCACCTGATATGATAAACAGTATGCTAACGTTACATAAAGTGGCCTTATGCTAAGGAGCTGGAGAGATTAACTGTAGAGCGGGAGATGGAAAAAAATGGTCGCTACGATAAAAAAACAGACTTTTAGCTCTAGCAGGGAACCTTGTTTGGCTGTAGTTCAGTTCCAGACTGACTAGTTGAGAAAAGCAAGGGCACGTACATTATGGTCAGTGCAAACAGAAGCAGCAAACAATTACAAATAAATAACCCCAAACTGATATTCCTCAAAGGCCTCAATATGAAATATATTAGCTAAACGATGCATCTAAGAAAATAGGACAGGAAAAGCAATATTTACCAAAGCATCACTAGTCATCACCTTAACAACAAGGTATTATGGGTAAAAATAAAACAAAATAAGAAAGAAGCATTACTGCAGTGGATCAGCTTTAGAGATGTAACATCAGTATCACATGAGTAGATTAGGCATTCTAGTATGACATGGTGGTAAGCTCTGGGGACTTGGGTGCTATACAAACTTACAGTAAAAGAGCAGTATAATCACTACAGTACAGTGCTGGATTCCGGTTGGACAATGTCGAGTGAAAACAGCCAGAGGAAGCAACATGAATTCTCAGACGGTCTATACGGTGAAGACAACAGTAAAGGGGAGAACACTAAGTCAGTTTAATAAGCACATTTGACATTAGATGTCCGCCCATGGCCTCAGAGGGCTGCTTCAATATGTTCCCATAAACACTGGCGGAGGCACGCTCCCTACATCATCCAGATTCCCCTTTACGCCGTGAAACTTTGGGGGGCAATTTTACAGAAAAATTACTCTGAGGGGCCTGGTTTCAATTCAGCCTGCTCATATCTTTCCTTCCTATTAAGCATCAAAATGTTCTCCTCTCAGTACGAATAGAGGTATGGACACCAGCAGCAGCCGGGGGAAGAAGC
>NW_023339807.1:4840315-4840523 GCF_004916995.1 Morone saxatilis
ACACACCCACACAAACACATACAAACGTTGCCATAATATCTTGTAGCACCGATAAAGAGTATCACAAGTACAAGACAAATTACTGGAACGTGGTTTGATATTTGATATTTTGACCCCAAAGTAACCACAGTCTGCTCTTAGCCTCTTACAGCAGCAGCTGGAAGTAACAGCATACAGTGGACAAAGTGAACACACACACACTGTACAC
>NW_023339807.1:4840593-4841048 GCF_004916995.1 Morone saxatilis
TTCTGGATGATCTACAGGCTCTTTAAAATCATTAAAATTATGAAAAGTTGTTTAAAAGCTTTTGTTAAAAATATGTGTTATGACTTTAATTCAACAATGCAAATATGACACCGTTTAGAATTAATGTAGACCACCAAAACTATACTTTATTAATATTTTAAAAACAAATAATAACCCACCAAATTTCAGTTCAAATTTTCATCTAAATTTTAAAAGCAAATATGTGCTGCAGGGAGACAAGGTAAACACTTCCCCCAGAGGAATGGTACAGCTGAGTGAAATTCAAATTAAAAGATTTTTTTCTTGCCACACTTTTACTCTTTTACTGCAAAACAACGACTCTCAACCATTAGCTCTACTCATCAATATTTATACCATGTATGGGCCATAGTGTGAAGTTTGAAAAAGTGTGTGTATTTATGTACACACACTTGCAAGTGAGTGTGTGTGTGTGT
>NW_023339807.1:4841070-4846914 GCF_004916995.1 Morone saxatilis
GGAAAAAATTAAGAGTGTGTGAAGGAGTTGTAGTGAGTGTGAGGCACGTGTGTTACAAATAAAAAATTTAATAGCAATGCAAAACCCAATCGGCCTTTTAAAGCAATCTCATAGTACAGAGCGTTTATTATCGGCCTATAATTTAGAATTGCTGGTGATTCTCTGGCATGTAGAGCTTTACTGTGCACCCCCAGCCAAAGTGATGCTGCCTGATACACAATTTTGGATGAAACTCGAATAGAGTCGCATCAAAAGAAACAACAAGATAACTTCATTTTGCCACAACTTGGCAGCAGCGGGGAAACTTTTCCGCCAGCAGCACCGTGGGATTTGGATTGTAAATCAGCTCTTCAAAAACACAAAATATGTGCGGAGGGAGACTGGAGCGTGTGGACCGTGACAGGCAACACATGAGTGGCGGTAGTTGAGCGCTGCTGAATCAGCTTCAGTGTGGTCACTATCATTACAATATTGTGCAAACTCTAATAAGCTCGGAGAGGCGCGGTGGAAACGGCTAGACAACATGGAGAAAAAAAAAAACTTACGTTTGATCTGCCTGGGGTTGCTCTGCTTCCTTCGGGACATGCCTGCTGTGCGGCTGGTCAGTGAATCCAGGTGTAGTACTGACAGATCGATAGGTTCTGGTTCATCCAAGCAGCCGGTTTTGGGTTTTTGTCTGATGGAAATTGAGAAAGAAAAAGAAGAAGGGGGGCACCAGTACTACTTTTTACGCACAAGTCTATATCGTTCCGTCTGTCTTTCCTTTATCTTTCTCGTCTCTCTGGCTCTGGCTTTGGCTTTCTCTCTCTCTCCCTCTCTCTCTCTCACACACACATGCACACCCTCCCTCCCTCGCTCTCTCTCTCTCTCTGTCTCTCTCTCACTCTTTCACAGCACCGTTCTCCGTGATGAGGCTGCGCTTCGCCGCGATCCGCACGGACTGACTGGGGAGGTGAAAGCGTTTCGCGCTTTTGTTTGAAGATAAGGTTTGTTCCTCCCCGGGTACCGTAGCCGCAGCTTCGTGAACTTCACTCGATCCGCAATTACTTTAACTTCCAGTTATTAATTAGCGTTTAGCGCCTGGTGTTTCTTTAGAGGGGGGGTGTAAATATAAACGGAGATGGAGACAAACTGAGCTCCTGCCGGTGATCATCATGAGGCACCACGGTCACAATATAAACAAAAATATTTACATACATTTCAGGTAAACATTTTGTTCACACCTTTTTTTCCTTAAAAGACCCTGCAGCCATCAGTTTGCTGCTGCTTTACAATGATCTGTACGAGTCATATAACTGCTTCATTTCTCCATTAGACACAAAAAGAGAGGCGTTTAGGGGAGAACCCTCCACTATTGCACCATGGGTAATTTAATACAGCATGTGGTCCCACTCGTATCTCCAGCAGATCTGAACCTATAATGGTTAAACACACCAGGATTAGCTCAGTGGCAGCTTGGCCACTCACTCCCCCATAATGCACCCTGAGAGTTGATCTGGATTGAGACGCCATGACCTTAAATGACTTGACCTCTTGTCCAAAAGAAGTAACCAAAAGTAAAACATTTTTAAACACACTCAAAATCTATTCTGAATTATTCAGTAAAAACAGCCTGGTGCAAATTCTCTCTACTCGAGCCTTATGCTTAAAAAACAACCTTTTACTGTAAAATATATTTATTTTACAATTTCCAGGGAGAGACCGTACTCTGCTTTTTATGCTTTGTTTATTTATCAATTTGATTTCAACTGTCAATCATTTTCTTTTGCCTACAATTAGTCTGCCTATGGACGAAAAAAAAATATTCAGAATATTTAAAGAGAGAGAGGAAACGAGAGCCTTCAAATCATTCAGATTTTGACTGCCATGTTCTGAATAGTTGCCCAAACTGGAAATCACTCTCTTCAATTAGCCAGTTGGACTGCCAAGGAAGACAAGCAAGTGGCCTGTGAAATTATCTTGTAACCCAATTCCACAACTTTGGAATGGAGTCTGAAACTACAGAATAATTTATGTGGCAGACGGGTCAGCAGTGGTTCACCTTGAGGAGAGCATCTGTCTTGCGAGCCTCCTTGGTTTGTCTCTTCCTGCGTTTCCCCCTCTGTCCTCTGGTGGCTAAAGTTTTTTTCCCTTTCTTCTGCACGTACAGCTTTGGTTGTGATCCAAACACAGTGATGTCATGGGACAGTGGTGCTCATAAACAGTGAATCATTTTACTATCTCAGCTTTGGCACTCTCTACACACTCACTAAGAAATGAGACAATGATGCATTCAAAACAAAGAAAAGCATTTATTAGATAAATAAATAGTGACAAGTATATGAGAATTAAAAAAAAAAAAAATTAAAGATTTCTTGGTGTGTTTTTATGCCGCACAACATTCAACATACATTCTAAACCCTCCAAAAACCCACAAATAAAATTACATTGAAACCTATCAGAAGGTTAAAAATAAAGCGATCTCAAACACATGTCTAAAATTACCATGCTAAAGATCCATAAATAGTGTTGACTGGCCATATTAGGAACCCAGCACCAAAATCAATAATGATTTGTGGTAAGAGCAACAACATAGTGAGAGAGGAGAGTCAAATTGCCAGCTGAAGATTAATTTAACGCCACTCCTAAATCCTCTGAGACTGGAGCGTGGTTCTTCTCTGCTGTTCCTGAGCCCCAGTGGCTTGTTTGAAGCCATCTTTGATTGACAGGTACAAATCTGCGAGAGGAAGAGAAAGCTTTTTTTTTCACTGCTCGGACCAGATGGTTGTGATAATTAACATGATACTGTTTCCATCGCAAGGGAAATCACTGACACAAGGTTGGTCATATTAATAGGTTAAGGTATACTGTATGCTGTGGAGATGCTGCTCAGTGCACTCACATAATCTGATTATAGGGGGAAAGGTTGATTTAATGTGCTAAATCATTTGATTAGAACTGCCAAGTCACATTTGAGGGATGCCATTCAGTGTCGGGGCAGTGGAGGTGTGCTGTCTGGTGGCTTCATCATGTTCCTTCTTAAAGGAAATATGTTTCAGAACAAATGGTGTTTGTATGGCTCATTGGTATGCCCAATAGTCTTCTGACTGGAGACACATTAGCATGTCTGTGAACTCAATGTCTCATTCAGAGCCTGAAAATATTTTGTGATAGTGACATGTTGATATTAAATAATAGATAAAGTTTTGTCTACTGATGTGATTATTTATTGACAGCGCTGTCACAAGCACTGGCTGATTTTTTTCATGTTGAAGAAGAGGATGGCGTGGATGTATAACACTTTTTATTCAGTTTTACCCACATGTTACTTTTAATTTAAAAAGGGGAATTTCTAATTGTAGAGGCATGGTACCATACATGCACAAATTCATCTGCTTGTTATAACATTATAAAGTAGTGAGGGACTGTACAAAAATTATTTGGGTGGGGAGAACACAGCTGAACCTTGTGTTTCACGTCATTACCATCTGGAGCGCATTAATATTTTCTTTGGACACTGCCCTACAAAAAAATGCACCACCCATCTAATATCTCAAAATATGACACTATTGAATTGGTACAACTCACTTTTCCTTTAATAACTAATAGTGCACACAGTATTTAAGGCCCTTTTCTGCGTGTCGTTGCCCTCTCTCTTCCCAGCCTCTCCTGTCCCTCTTTATTGTACTGGCAAAATAAAGCAGATGTTAAAAAAAGGGGGAAAAAAAGATATGATTGTTGTCCTTATATGGCAAAACACAACTGAATGAACTGTTGCACACAAAATATTCATAATTTTAATACAAATATTTATTTTTCTTTATTAAAAAAAGAATAACATAAAAACTAACTCTGGGATAAGAAAAAAAATCAAAAATCTCCCCCATAAATACCCTCCCTTCAGCAAAAAGAAAAATAAACAACCATCCCCCTTTTCTGACCCCCACTCCCTCTATTAATTTTTGTACAATCCCTAAATGACATGTGATTGCATCGTAACCAAGTTACAACATTTATCCAACAGTTAAATATTAAATGATCTACTACTGCAGTAACTTCACCAGGTGTTCCCAGTTGTTACATATACAACTGTGTTATCCCACTATTGTGTTAATTTTAATGACAATCCTAAATTGAATTATTGCCATAATAACAGCTGCAGACTTCCTCTTACACTGTTTAAGTGAGCTGCTGTGCTGACCGAGTAATATCACACAGGGTCTGGCATGACAAATTACTAGGTTGATTTCTTTAAGGGATCACACATGTCCAGTGGCGCTGGGAGTGACAGCCATCGGTTGGACAGGGACTCTATCCTTAAAGAGCAGCCTCAGCAGCTCAACTTGGACATCAGTGTTATGAGTTTGCCTGCTGTGGTGTCACCCTCTGGCTGTTGGGGATTGGTTTGTCTCCAGAGGATGTAAGGTCTCTCTACTCCGTGTGCAAGGTGGAGATGTGGGGTGCAGAGCTGGGGTGGCACATATACAACTGCTTAGGTCCTCAGTGTATATAGGTACTGTATAAGAGAGAGAGAAAAAAGAGAAACACATCCACGACCTGAAACAGAAAGTTGTTCAGTACCAAACTGAAGCTGAACAGTTTTTCTATTATTTTTGCATAATGTCCTATAATTCTTTGTGATTTTCTATTCAAGTATGTGTCCTTGAATGCCCTGAATGTAGCACTGCGTCCCAATGCTGACACCCACAGTTTAAACAAACCTGCTTTACTCACAGCAATGAAAGCATCCCTCCAAACGACACACTATTAATATGATTCATGACTTTTAATAGCTATAATGTTGAGTTGCTGTTGTCTGTCCCGGGTAAGATGCTGGTGCTGGTTGTGGCTGAATGCTCCAGCTCCCCCCTCCCCATCCATCCAGCCAGCAGCTCCAGCAGCAGTGAGCAAACAGATGTCTGAGAGAGTGCCCACTCCGCTGCCCAAGCTGCCAAAACCACCCGCGGCCCTGGAGGCCTCAGCGCCAGCTCTTTCCAGGGAGGCTTCACTCTCCGCACCACCATCCAGTACCCTTCCCTCCCCACCTCCTTTCGTTTACCAGGGAGATATATAACATGCAGGGCACTTTGAAACAAAGCACAACAAGCTGGGGAAAAAAGTCATAACGTTCAGAAAATATAAAAAATAAATCAAAATGCCACACATCCCCAAAGCATCTTAAGATTACACCAAAAACGTTAAAATCAAGGGAAGTGATGAAAATACGCAAAAGAGGGCGGGATGAACAAACTATGCTCCTCCCATTGGGAGTGTGTAAATCTGTAAATAAAGGCTTTTTGTAGAGGAGGAGGAGGAGGAGGAGGAGAGAACCACGGGGCAGTATATTCTTACTGCTAATCTCAGTGTCTTTTTATGTGGTCAAAAGCTGAGATTGTGACACCTCCAGGGGATAACCAGCAAGCCTTTTATGGATTAAAATCATAAATATCCGTACTTGTTTCAAGGAGTTAATTTCTTAAAATAATAGTGCTGCATTATTAAGTAGGGTGAAAAATGTATGTGACAGTGGAAGGTGAGGGAATGCAGCCTGTGGAATTAGTGAATGAATCAATGACTTTCTGTAGGAACCTTGAACAAAAATAACCTTTTTAAAGTCAATTCTCATATCCACAAAGAAATAAGATCCATTTTTACTATAATTTTGTGATTTTAATAATAAATGTGATATTAAAAATGTAATCAATAGTCAGATAAATGGAACTGATGACAGTTGTTTCCTGTTTTTACTGCACTTTTCACCCTGTAGGGACAAGGACGAAGGTGAAAGTGTGAACTGGATTTTAACTAAATTTATGCTTGTGAAATTATATGCATTTCTTATGTGATATCTGCGTATAGAGTAAT
>NW_023339807.1:4846933-4853049 GCF_004916995.1 Morone saxatilis
AAATTTCTGTGTAAATATGTAATTTCTGCATGACACAAGTGAATTAATTTTTTTGAACTATGCCCAGCCTGCGTGGGTTGGAAAACACCACAAGTTCATATCATCCAGATCCTGAGTGCTGCATATAGATTTTCAAACAAGTCCAAAAATAAAGAATTTGAACAACTTCCACTATGAGATCCTCAGACCTTCGCTGTCTGCCACAAAATGCATAAAACACTGTAAAAAAAACAAAAAAACAACACATTTACAACTGGCCTATAATACAGGGAGTTAATGTTAATTAGATCTTACTTATCTTATTCCAAATTATGATCATATTTACTTCATAATTTTAGTGTTTGTCAAGACATTTCATGGGACATTAACACTCTTAAATAATCACAGTAGTTTGTACAGTAAAAATGTAATCACACTGCTCAAACAATCTGTTTTGCTCTTGAATATTTTGCCAACCTCTCTGGCCAGAGGAAGAATACCAGTTCTTAGCTGTGCAACTAAATTAGCTTCTGGATTAACTACTATTTTACATTTTCAGCTGAATCCAAACAATAATGAAAATACAGAGAATAGGATTTTTTTATGATATCTATAAACATATGAATTTATGTATATAAATATATAATCTTAGACCAATTCTGACTGTAAATCAGTTTATATGTGCACTACATTATAAGTGACAGCATGCCTTACTGTAGTGATCATGTCCATGTTTCAGTATATCATTGTTTGCATGCAAGTCAGATGTTTGTGTGCCAAGTGTCCAAATAACATATTTGCTCCTTTATACATGAGCACCTCATATGTTTTGACATCCTGTGATTTAATATTATTCATTTTTATGAGGTCAAGTAAATTATATTTGATATGTGTGGCTGATCTTTTCCCCCTTTTCCTATATGTGCATGAGTAACTGAGGACCCACATCTGAACACAGCATTATAATACAGTCTGTTGATGTATTTTATAAGTGTGTCTGCTGGTTTATTACATATGCAGAGGCATCAGTGCACAGCAAAATGGAAAAATGCATCAATATATTCACAGAAAGGCAGGCCGTAGACAGCTCAGAAAATAAATCTACATCTGCCAGGCTCCATGCAAACAGCAGAGCCATCCTTAATGGTGAAACCATCGATGAAAACAGATAAAAATATTAAATATTCAGACATTCCTTTCACCCAGTATCAAAAGCGTCCAGATGTGGGAAGCTGAAGTTGTTATCATGAAGCCAACGACAGGCATTGAAAGAAATTCCTCTGAATTTTCAACCATATAAAAGTATTTTATGGCATGCAAATAAATGGTAATTTCTGACTATGGAGAAAAAAACATGCCAATAAACCCTATCATTTGGGACTAAAACTCCACAAACAGGAGATACTTTCAATTTGCTTTGCCTGTCTCCCCGCGTTAGATGCTTGCGATTGCCGCGAAATTAATCCATTTAACAATCTGTGGCTTAAATTTGAGGATTTCCAGTTTTTTTAGAATATCAATAAGTTCCAATTGAAGAGAGGATTCTTTTGCAATTCAGGCATGTGCAGGCGATAACGGCAGAGTTGGCATGAAGAGAGGCAAAGATGGATTAATTATGCAGAGAACATGGAAATTCTGCTTATCATCGCTTAGCAAAGGAGCCCAGCTCACATAATCAGAAAACGAGGATGAAAAAAAATAACAATGCAATGGCACCTTCCAGCCCATCATCTTACAAGTTAGATTTTTCCTGTAATTAAAAAGTAACATACAATTATATTCATATCTCATATGCAGACTATGAGTGGGTGTATATTAAATAATTGCATTGGGATATAAGGGTTGAAGTAAAAAAAAAAAAAAGGAGAGAAAAAGAAGTTTAAAAAAATCTTGTCTCACAGGGGTATATCTCCCCTGGGTTGGATTGAACTACTTAGAAACCCAAAACTTAAATTATCTTTGGAAAGCAAACAAAGACAAAGGCTAAAGAGAGAAGACTGAAGCTACTGTATATTTACTTACTTGTGTTTTTTAAACTTGCTCTTGGTGCATTTTGCAAACAAGAATAATAATGTCTAAAGGCAGTTCTGGCAAATCCCCTCTGAGGGTGCATGATATATATGCTGCATTTTGTTTCCCATTTCATGTCGTCTTCAGATTTCACCATCACAGTTACTTATTCCAGGATGTCGAGGAACTGTGTTCAGCCTGCCAGTTCTGTGAGCAGCAGCTAATATGTGCTGGGCTTATGCTTGTGTTCCTCTTATTCCGTAAAGAGTGGCAGATTAAACTGTTAATGTTGTACAGTAGCTGGTTACAAACAGGCTGGAGGTTTAATACATCTCTAGACACCTCTGGTAAAAAAAAACTAAAAAAAACATTCTGCATTAAGGTCAAAGGTTAATACTATATAGCTTCCTCAGCTGCAGATGAATCCTTTATATAAGTTGGACTTACAAGCTCATTACTGTAAAATGTAAAAATATTGCATGCAGGGTGAGTAGAGTAGCGGCTGCCTTTGTCCTCACCTGCTTACAGTGTACAGAAATATGTCTAGGATCTTCCTAATGAGGGTTACGAGCCCTTTGTGTTGGTTTATAATGTTGAATTTTGCATCTTTCCAGTGCATAGTGACTAAAACATCATGTCATATCCTAGCAACAACACTTTGGCTGGTATAAGAGCACTAAAAATCTTATATAAGACATCCAGCAGTGATGCTTCCAATTAGGGAACACAGGGTGGAAAACATGTAAGAGGTGCCATGTTGTGTTTTGCTCTTCTGTTTTTTTGCAAGTCAATAGTCAAAAGTTACCTCTCAAGTCAAAGGGTTTTTTGTTTTTTTACAATATGTATGTAAGAAAGTGATTCAGAAAAATTCCAGTTTCTGTTTTTTTTGGTAATTGTTCTGTCACTTGCTTTTAGTAAATTATGGATCCATTCTAGCATCTCACCCCATCTTGACTTTTCCAACTGACCCCAAGAAGCAAATCCCTTGAAACTTCTCGAATCAGTCCTTTTTATCCGAGATAGCTTTCCAGTTCACTTGCAGATTGCGGCAGCCTTTCAGCCGGCGCACCTGTTGCTTGAGCCTTGATTTCGCTTTTTGATCAGAGGGCCCTCTGACAAAAGAGGGAAAGAAGAGGCTGAAGAAGAGGGAGAGGCAAGAGAAAAGATCCTTATCGAATGCTCTCCACCGGACAATGAATTTTCCCCACCATTCAAATGTATCTGCAGAATGCTTGAGTGATTCATTACAGCAGATTCTGAAGTGTGACAATGGACCTCAGAAATGAGTGATGCTATCTTTTTGCTGATTTCATTTCCCTGATCCTCCTTATCCCCCTGGCCTGTGTACCTCTATTAATTAGAAAGTAGGGATTTCCACTCATCAACTGATGGGTTTCATGCTCTGCTCTGTCACAAATCTCCTGTCCACGCTATCTCTCTCCTTCCAACCCATGGCTGCTTTGGAACGTACATACTCCGCTCCGGCTTCAATCTCAGCTCCGAGTCAGGGTGGCTTTGGCGATTCATAAATATTTATAAACCGATTAAGAAAGAATAATAAAGTTATAAGACAGTGGTTGGTTACCCTTGAACAGTGCAGTGGATGACTTCCTAAGGAGGGGAAATGTGATCATCCCTTCTGCTGCTTTTTGCTGTTGCTGGAAATAATTTTTTTTCATAGTTTTGAACATAGAAAGTTCAGTTTATTAATTTATTACCCACTTGAGCAATCTCATAAACAATTATTAATGTGAAATGTATAATGATTAGCTGCCATATGGTCAGAAGATTCGTAATGCAGCAGTGTTGTACAGTAACAGCAGGGTGATGCAAAGTAGAAGTAAAAATTACAAACTAATGGCATTGTAAGCCTTTTATGTTATTGACACTGAGCTCATTATTTAGGTTCCCACAGAAATCACTGCTGAATATGTATGAAAATTATAGTGAAAAATCAAGTATTTCTATTCCCCTTAAGAACATTTTGTATTTTCTTTTGATTTCATTAAACTCCAATATGTGGGAAAGTATTGTCGTGGTAACTCTCCCCTTACACTGAGGGTAAAAAAATATGGACATTGATTTCATGTTTTACAGTATAGGTTATCTGAGCTATGCACAGGGGCGGATCTAGAGTAATATTCATGGGGTGGCAAAAGGGTGGCATGCAGACTTTAAGCGGTGGCAGAAATAAATAAATGCGGATTTAACCACAAACAATCACACATGTCAATATTTGCTTGGAAAATCCCCCAAATGAAGATATTTGAATTAAAAAACATTACATGATTGTGGCACATGAGTAAAGCATTTAATAAAATATCTAGGTGGCATTAGAAACCAATACATTGCTTTATTTCTAGCCTTTTTTCATCGAATTTAAGCCTAATCTAAAATATGGTCATACAGATTATTTGGTTACATGTGTTAATTTCTACTTTTTTAACATGTTATTTTTCAAATTATTTTAAATGAATGTGTTAAATTTGACAGCATTTGACAGCAAACCGGGTGGCAAAGCATTTTTTAGGTGTGGCTGCCACCCCATAACACCATTCTAGATCCATCCCTGGCTATGCATGAACAAATATATATTCTTTTTTGTTGTAAGTTTGATTGCAAAAAGTCACTCGCAAAAGAAATGTAGATCACAATGTCATATTCAGATTCAGATTGTTATAGCTGGTATTTTGGGTCAACTACCCCAGAGTGGTCTAATACACCATGAACAAAAACTATAAAAACACTGATAACAGAAATATAAATAATGTGAAATATGTCAGTTCAAAATTATATTTATAAGCAATTCTTCATTTGGATTAATTATCTAATATCTAAAATTATAGGAAATGTACTCAAGAGTATGATATGAATTTGAGTTTGTTTTTTAAGTTACTGTTGGATTGTTAATAGGGATTTTAGGAATGTGACTAATCTCAGGGCAGTAGTTATCTCCCACTACAAAACACCTCATAAAAGAAAAACAGAAGAGAGGAAAGAAGCTCAGCAAAGTAAAAAGGCTATATTTGCTATCAGAGCAAATGACACATTGCGTAGTTCCCAGAGCACCTCTTGCTTAGGTTTTTAGGGACAGTCTGACTCTTGAAAGTGCCATTAATTATTAATGATACCCAGCACAGCTGAAATGGCCAATTTCCCTGTTGTCTCTATGACTAGAAGGGTGCTTGAGGGCGAAGACCTGCAATTAGCTGTTATATGTGGGTGGCCATTCTAGACAGCATCAACTCTTGTTAGTAGCATGACTGCAGAGGAAAGGAGACTGAACCCCAAGACTAATTATCCTTTCCCTCTCCCTTAAATATGAAGACATTAAAGTTGATTAGTCTTTCTAATTAGGTTATGCTTTTTGATACCACTTATGTTTTTTGCTTCTGGCTTTTATGTATGATAATCTCTTTTTTGCATACTTGCCTACAAAGTTATTTCATTGTAGTAATACACGCAGAAGTGGAGACAGGAGAACATTTGGGTAAAGTCTGTATTTCCATGTCCGTGTGTAATAAATATCTTGTATATAATTGTTTTTTCTTGCAAAATATTTAACATTTTTGGCATGTAAAGTCGTGCAATGTTTCTTTGGAACAAAAGGAACAGTACGTCGACTTGTACATGTATTGAGTTTACAAAGAAATGAAACCACAAGAGCCACTTAACCCAAGATACAGCTTTTCAAATAACAGCTAAATCTGATATGCCAACCCCTCTCCCCCTTTGCAACAGCACACAAGGACATGACTGGGCAGAAAAAGGAGAGTCCTCATCTGTAAGATTAGGTTTGGCAACTCTACTCCTCTCCTCTGGATGTCAGATCAGCAGAGTAAATTATATTGAGATCCTCTCAGAGATGACAGATGAAATCTGTCTCTTTGGGCTTGACGTGGAGCTGCAGGTGATACATGATATGTGATAAGGCGGTGATGTCACGGCCGCAGGTGGCTCCCCCCTCTCCCCCGCCCCACGTCCTCTCTACTTGTGTGGAAAATGGCAGCACTGTGAGCAGCTCACAGAGAACTTTTATCTCTCCCCATCTGTGTGGTCTCCGGCGCGATGATCTTGGACTCCAGCCATCTCAACCTTCATGCCATTTAAGAAAAAAAAAAAAAAAA
>NW_023339807.1:4853149-4855335 GCF_004916995.1 Morone saxatilis
GGGGGGGGGGGGGGGGGGTGCAGCAGGATGAAGAGAAAAGAGAGGGAGGAAAGGGAGGGGGTAAAGAAGGCTGCCTGATCCTGCTTTTAAGTTCTAGGGCAGACAAGCAGCTGTTTGACATGTTTTTGTTGGGCATATAGCAGAATGGAGTTTCTCATCTTCTGTCACATATGTCATTTATATATAATTATTTGTGGTATCTTGCATAATTAACATATTCAACTTTTTAATTTGCACTTTTAGGTATATACAGTATTAGCTTATCTGTGTATGTTCATATGTTCTTATTATTATATGATGATTTATATCCAGCATGACCAAGCTTGTTGTTATGGCAATAAAGGAAACCTAACTAACTAAAAATTAGAAAATAAGGAAAGAAAGGATCAAATATGATACATTCCTTATGATAATGTTATACATACATAATATCAGAAATAGACACAGAGCAGCCTTTTTTTTGTCTGATGTACTCCTAAAGCTCTGTCAGATGTGATACTCCTTCATCAACATCACCTGTCATGTTCCAAATACATTCTTATATATGGATTATAAACTGTTATTTAGCACTGTGTTCATACAGTTTGTCTGTGTTTTGGTTTTGTCGGTCACGTCACTACCAGTGGAAGAAACTAGACGTTATATTTTAACTATTACATTTGATTTATATTTCAGTTTAATAAGTTTATGTTATTATTTTTAGCTAACTAATTATTTATATAACTCTGCTCCACTGCTAACTAGCTTTGCTATCACACACAATTGCAACATGTTGTGCTAAATGTGATAAAACTGACTCAGATGGATGGTATGCTTGAACTCCAGTTAACTGAAGACATCAATTTGAAATCCTCTGTCTGTTTATTTCCCTCCTTATTTACATTAATATGGATATTCAGTTCATTGAGTTAATTGGTTAAGCTTCCCATTAACCACCCCTGGTTGGAATCATCGCTTTAGGGGGGTAAACTTCCGACCACTGAGACCAGGATAAAAAATATCTACATTTAAAGTTACAAGCTTAAAACTTGTGTTTTCTCCCCGTTCTAGTGCAATGAAAAGAGATACGAAGCACAAAAGGAGCAATCAAAAATGTGATGCGTTGAAAAAAAAATCAAGTCAAGTTAAGTTGGTTAATGGCTTCACCCAGCGCTGGAAGAGAAGGGAGGGTATTTTCTTGCCAAGCCTTCCTGAACAAACAGGTACGCCTGTAGTTTTTGATAGGGACATCTTCACACTGCAGACACTGAGTGGAGCTTGAAGGACTTATCATTTTGAAATGAGGGAAAGTAAATATATGTTGCTTGTCAATAATTAGGAATGCCTTGCCTTTTGTTTCTATGCAGCAACTATGTATGTTGTTGTCAATGTGCCATTTCGGACTCAGCTGCACTTCAGAGATATAGAGGCTGGGCATGTTGTCCTCCCTGTGTTGTGATATTACGGCTTGGCACAGTTCTTTCATGTTAAAGGATAAACACTGGCTAACAGTATATCAACTCTGGGGATGTGTGTGTTTATGCATAAAATAGCTTTTAATATGGGCTATAACATCAAAGATTGTTTTAAGGTTATTCAATACAGTAATGCTAGAATTCAATTAATTTCTACGATTGTCTAAGCAAAATGTGACAGGAGGGCAGCGCTAAGGCACAACATTCAGCTAAATAGCTTTGAACTACAGATAGTTTCCATTAATTAAACTGGATTGCAAGTTGTTTAATCAATTTCAGAGCCCCCAAACAGTGACAATCAACTGCCTGCAGTCAGTGTGAGTGCATGTGCACGTGTGTGTATGTGTGGGTATGTGTGAGAGCATGGTCAAAAAAAAAGAGACGAAAACGAAAGCATTTGTCTGTTTGCAATGCTACCAGTGGTGCTGGCGTATAGGGTCTCACTAATTAACCTCCACGTTGATAATGTGCTTAATTACTTTATATTGTGATTTAGTTTCTTCCTAGAGGTTATTCTCTCTTTCAGATTGCAGAAATAATCTTACATGCCTCAAAGGTGTTGAGCGGAGAATGCGATGCCCCAGTGAAACGCTGGTGCAAGCAGGCATCTGTGGATAGACTTTGTGATTACCACCGCACTGACATCAATGGAAACCATTTGACACCTGGCCCAGAGAGAGGGCAGCATCAGGCTGCAAGAGCTTTGATTAAATGAAAAAAAAAATAAATAAA
>NW_023339807.1:4855386-4855519 GCF_004916995.1 Morone saxatilis
TGATGTAATTTTGTCTGATCACCACACTGGCCCTGTGTCCTATCAGGCAGAGGACCTCTCATCACCTTTAAATTTCTCTGGGCTCATGAAAAGACCAGACACAGGTTTGATAAAAAATGAAAGAAAAAAAAAA
>NW_023339807.1:4855619-4855817 GCF_004916995.1 Morone saxatilis
AGGACAAATTTATCTTTTTTTTTTATTTGGGGGATATTGCCAAGACATGTGGGACCTTTATGATAAGGAGGGGGGGAAGAAAACGTTTGAACACCGCTGCCCAGTATCTCGTGGTTATTGTGAATGGCTTTCAGTAAAATTAATGGTGTGGGGGAGATTGCAGTGGGGCCGTGGTAAAACAGGATGCAGATGTGGTTA
>NW_023339807.1:4855874-4878745 GCF_004916995.1 Morone saxatilis
CATGTACACATGCACACACACACATGCATGGTGTAAATGTAAGAGGCAAAATAGGAATTTGGATCATTGTCATTGTGTGTTCCTATTACTCCCTCCGTTCTCTCTTTTGTCATTTTTGTCCCCTGACCCACCTCCCTGTTCCCTGAACATGTAGGTTCTTTTTGTACTTTTTAAGACTCCAATGAGCTTTGTTTGCTAATCCGACTCTTTTATTAGGATCAGAGAAATACATTAGCAACATAAACGGTGCCTAGAATGGTCACTGCAAAGTTTATAACACACAAATGAATCTAGAATATAGAGAATAACACTTATTTCAATATAAAACGTTATGTTATACTTCTAACTATAGTTAATGACACTCACAGCCTCATCCTGTGGAAATAAAATGGGTACACTGCTTACTTCCACCACTTTATTGGACTGCACTGATCTATATGCACATTGGGAGGAATATGTGCTAGACAACTGCTCCCAGCAGAGTGAAAAATTACTCCTGCTCCTGTGTACAGCCAGATTTTCTGTACACAACCTGCTATATGTTATGTTGTCAAGACTGATTTTTTTTTTCCACGGCAAAGGAAAATTAATTGCAAATAGGGACGAGAATTTGTTTTCATATTGGCTTGGTGGTGCCGAGTGCCAGGATGGAGGAGGACAGCTGTGGGGGAAGGCTGGCCGACCCGCTGCCTTCTGCCTCTCCCATGCCTAGCTGCACAGAGTCTGTGACAAAACAAGCCTCCAGGAATACTGGGCAAACACTGAGAGCCTCTCACTGGGATGCGCACTATTTCCTGAGAGCACCACAGCCAAAAAGCTTCACACTTCCAATACAGCCTTCACTTCTTTTTTCTAAATTGAATTGTTGCTCCCGCTATCAAAGATATGGAATAGTCATGATCAGAAATTGCCTTTACTGTCAGTGCCTTGCAAATATGGGCACAGCATCACTCGGGCGAGGTGCTGAAATTGCAAACAAACATGTTCTTTTAACACGCTTTAACAACTTGCAACAAGAAATAAGGTCAAGCATGTTGTAAGTGATTCCACCTCTTCTCAATCTGCGTGTGCTCTCACTGTACGAGGCTGTGGAGGCTCAGCCGGGAGAGATGAGGGAGATAGTGGAGGCTGAGGTAGGAACCATTTTCACACTGCCACAATTACAGGAACCGTCATTACATTGCTCACTCTTACTCAAATACAGATAGAAGCCCCCAAAAATTATGCGCAGGCTAGGAGGAGAAAGTGGCTCACTTCTGTTTGCTAAATTAATCGCTTCCTAAATGGCTCCAGGCCAGGCAAAGTTAACATTTGCAGTTTCAAAGGTTTTCAGCGCTTGCAATGAGCCATGAAATTACTGCATGCCGTCGAAAATGGCAGCTGATGAAAAGCCCAAGGAGCAGGTCCCACAGGCAGAGAGAGCTTGGAAGTGAAATCTTAAACACAAAGTCTCATTTCTGATTCGGATCATGGTGAAATTCAGAACCAAAACTTGAGAACGTACGGGCCCATGTCCGAAAAAGCAGGACAGGTTGTGACAAGACAGATGAGGAACAGCTGTTTGCGGCCCGGCAGGCTCGTCCATGCTCTGAGGAAGGCAAGGTGAGCACAGAGGTTGGGTTGAAGGAGCGTAATGATGATGTTGAGGTGCTCAGCTGCCGCCAAAATGGACTGACCCAAATTAGGTTTGATTAAATCACAGGGGTGATGCTGCAGTTCTGCAGACATCATTAACATCAAAATGATTATGGCGGAGTGGTTTGGCTCAGCTGAACCCAACCAATTCAACAGTCTGACGCTGGAAAACATTTGCATATTGACTGAATTAAGCTGTAGGCAGGCCCAAATACATGTGCAACATAAAGGAATTAATTTAAGATTCACTGCTGCTCTGCTTTAACTTCCTTAGAAATGAAGGATTTGCACCTACAGCAATGCAGTCCAAAAAGAGGTCCTTTATTCCAAACAACCAAATGAACACTGTTATTTCCCTCCAATTTAGACATAGGTTTGACAAGAAACAAATATCATCCTTCATCATCAAAATGTTAAGATCACTTTTGCCAATTTCTTGACTTTTGATTCCACATTCCTCTTTAGTTGGGTAAAATCATACCTACCTCCTTAGAGATGAACAGTTCCTGAAAGCTCCCACTGTGCTTGGGATCTCTAGCTCCTGCCTTGCCAGGAAAAAAACTCCCCCACATATCAATCTGCAATCATAGAGCCTAGCGGACACTTTGGATTGCAGAAACTTTGACCTATTTTTCAATGTTGGAGTGACCAACCAATTTGGGAGCCAATTTGATTTTTTAAATTTTTTTTATTGAGCATGTGTGACATGAAATTAGATCTTCAGTTAGTTGATATCTGGAAGAGTTGGAAGATAATCATTTGATGTTGCATGTGTATCTGCCAAAAGAGTGATAATCTACCTACTCGCAGGCTAAAAATACTTGTATTCACATCTGAATATTTCTTATTTAAGTTAAATTCAAGCACTGGCATGTCAGCTGTGATATAAAATTAATTTTGAATTATTTGGTTAAAAACAGGGGGACACTCTTTGCAGAGAAACCACCTATTACTGCTAATAGAATTTTTGAGTATGTTTATCTTGCTGTTCATGTATTAATGACATTTAAATATGTTATGCCTCCACCATAAAACATTAAGTACTCTATTGTTAGGTCAAATTTGGAGTGAGAGAGAAGTGGTGGGTGTTTATAAATGAGAGCTTAATTAATTAAAGAATGCATTACATTTTAATGGCGAATTGTTAACTCTCGCTGTAGCCTCATTAATATGTGCCCCATGGGGATTTCAGTGCCATCATTTCACCAAGCAACCTGCTGGCTGCAGGTCCTGTGGCTATTTTATGGTGCTGGAGATTGATAGTTGACAAAGCAATTAATCACATGGAGGAATGACCACCTACACAGTGCGTGTAGCAGGTGGAGGAATGATTGTTTAAATTTCAACAGTGATGAGCTAATGCTGTATTTTAAACAATTTCAATCAACCAAGGAAAGTCTGGAATTGATTTTATTTTATTTATTTATTATTTTTGCAAAGTAACAAAACAAAACAAAATAAAATAATAAAAAATAGATTTTCTTACTCTCTTACTTCTTACTTACAGCTAGTGTTATTGGGTCATGCAGATCTTTTTGGTATTATTTGTCCAGGTTTTGAGTTCTCATTTTGAGGTGAATCAAGTTTCATTTGTGCTGCACACAGCATTGAAAATAACATCTCTTTGCAGAAACAATGTCTAGGTTAGAACTGCTTTCTCTAGACATGGCTCTATAAAACTACTTACAGAGAGGTCGGTGCATTAGCCAGACTAACCAAGAGATTGTTTCTGAACAGAGATGTTGCTCTTGTCTTATTTAAAAGTGGTTTTCAGATTAAAATGTCATTTATCTTTATTATATTGGAGATATATATAAGAATCAAGACAAATATGTCATAACCAGCCAAATGAATCCATAAATATCTGTTTCACAGTATCTAACAGTAATGTAAGTAAGTAGGACTTCATTTGTACCTTGCTTCTTTTAAGAAATATCTTCCTTTAATATAACACTGATACTGCAGGTGAAAAACATGTTCACATGAGCACAGAGGGAGCATACAAATCACTGAGGAAAGTGTGGCAATGTTGCCCTAAATCATAAAGTAGCAAAAAGGTGTTTTTGTAAAAGGTCAGTTCACCTAAATTAGAAAATAACATATTTTGTCACGCAGTTTCAGTCATTATATGTATTTATTTATTCGTCAGTTTTGACACTCTGCCTATCCCCCACTACCTATATGAAAAAACAACAACCATCTCAAATCTTAGATTTTGGTGAACTGATCTTTTAATAGATTTAGATATGTATCTGTACCGCTGGAGAACACCTCACAACATGAAAACATGTGAACATGTCATGTTCCATGTTGACTGGCCAAAGGGAATATATACTGAGGAAAGTATGTCCACAGTATGAGGCTACAGCTCAAGTTTTTCTCAACATCCTTTTTTCAGTTGTTAGTAATCAGGGTTGTGTTTGTTATTTTCAAACACCTCTATAACAACAGGGTAGGAATTTCAGATCTTCATAACTTTTGCAACCTTGTATTTTCATTACATACATTTTCTGGATTGTTAGAATATAGATTCAAATAGAATCAATATTAATATACTGCTTTTTCTTGGTTCAGTATTGTCATGGTTGAAACCTAAGAGATTTTCTTATGATGTATCCCTATGGGATAAAATGACGCTAGACTAATGACTAAATATATCATGCTACAGGCCAGGGTATCTCAAAAGTTATATGAGTAATATCAAATGTCTGGTACCATTAGTTTTACAACAACTTCAGTTTTAATAATATGAATTTTGATTCAGTTTAAATCTGATATTTAACGTGTCAAATATATATATATATATATTTGAATTTTTTTTTTTTTTGCATTTTTAAAAGAAAGAACTTTGTCTACCAATTGAAAAACATGAGGGAATCACAAAATGTGATTTTGTCACTTCTAGCCATGTGTCTTGAGAGTTTCCACAGCAGATTTTGTGTTTACACCTCAAACTGAAAAAAATCTGTAGGGCTTTTCCTCAACATATAGTTGTTAGTCATTAATGGGTTAATCATAAAGTAGCAATAAAATGTTATTTCTTACCTCTAGTGGCACTGAGCCATTGTTATTTTTACCCCAGGTTGTGAGATATCCATGTCAGCCTCCACCCAGCATTAGTATAACCACACAGCTCACTGAAGAAATAATGGTATATGTTTTACATTTGTGTTTTTCATTTTGTTGTTTGGGTGAGCTGAGCCTTTAATAGATGTTTGAAAGTCCAATTATTTGCACTGTTTATTAAAAGGGAACAGATTTCTATATACCGTAAATAGTTTTGTATTACAACACTGATACTGTGGGGAGAACCTCACAGCATGTGAAAACATGTTAACATGAACATAACAATGCCATGTTGACTGGCCAAAGGGCATACAAATCCCTGCACCACTTGAATAGTGTTGTTTAAAGCTTCTCCCTGAACCCAGTTGCTCTGAAGCCGCCATTTTCTCTCCTTTCACTCCTAATTACCATAGCCTCTCCAGAAAGTCCTCTGTTGCTCCATCTGTCCCCTCAGCCACTGACAGAGATGCTCTAATCACCTCGCATAGCAGGGCTCACATGGGAAAAGACTACACAACCACCATACTGTCTCAGATATAGAGCCGCTACTGGATGCCAATACCTCACAGGGGGTAAGCTATAAACACTGGCCGCAGCCTTGTATGGGATATGTTCAGTGATGTGCACTGAAATGGATCCATTTCATGTTACAGATCTCCCACACAGCCCGACAACGTTAATGCCAAATGAGGTTTTGTATGAAGTGTATGTGACATATGCCGAGTGTGCCGGCAGTCCATCAGTAGCTAACATCAAAATGACACTCAAGAGATGAAGCAGTGTTTTTGGAAGGATACTGCAGGTTTACATTAAGCTACATAGTGTATGTGGCCGTGAAATATCACAGCAGGAAGCCTTAGAAGGAAGAATATTTTCAATGTTCAAGAAGAGCAGAGAAATTGATCTAATTGAGAGAGGGTGAGAGAAAAGAGCAGCTTGTGATGACAAAAAAACTTTATTTTAAAACCCTGCATGTGTTCTAAAGCCATGCCTCCACAGATCCATGCATTATTTAATCTTATTCTGTATGCCCTGCAGACTGATATCTCACCCTCCTTGTATTTGATTCTGTTATTCTCACCCAGGTTGACACCTCCTGACTTCACATTTTTACTTTGCCCCCTTCTCAACGACTTTCATGTGTTCCTTTGTGGGGCGCTGCAAGTTTCCTCTAAAACTTTTCCTGAAGCAGAAAAGAGAAACTTTCCGGTTCTGCCAGAAAGCCTTCTCATCTTGGCGGAGGAGCAGCCGAGGGAACTCTCAAATGATGACAGCCATCGTGAAAGGGCAGATAAGCCCGTGTGGCTTTGCCTCTGATTGTATGTTCATCTCATTCTGATCCGGCCGTGATTCTAAGCCCCTGTCTTGCAGTCCTCACTCTCCCAACAGTTGATCTTCTGCATGTCATTGAAATCGTCTTATAGCTGATCCAGGAGACAGGGGGAAAGTGGCTGTTTGTCACCGAACTTCAGTCTTGGCAAGGAAGATGATTTCTGCTGTGATTTTTTTTCCTTTACAATGTGACTGACTGACCAGTTCGGTTTTATAGTTTGTTCTACTATACTGTAGTTGATAGAACAATTGAAAAATGCTTCCTAATGAAAAGGTCCATCCTAAAACATTTTATTGCCTGGAATCCCAGGGACTATTTTGTTATTTGCAGGTATTACTTTTTTAATACCCCCAGATAAGTGTCATATTAGACAATTCAATGTCATGTCATGTTGTTTTCAGCATGTCATACATGGAAAAATCCATTATCAAATAAGATACCAATCACTCCATGCAGCCTCAATAGCCCAGAATGCAACTCAGTAGCAAGACTCATTGCGTTGTGAGTAAAGGTCATGGCACTCTGCTTTTCTGCTCTGCCAATACTACAAAAATTGCTCTCTGCAACAAGAAAATAGTTATAAACCTCTTTGGGTTAGATAATCATATTGACTGTTGATTATGGATTGATTGAGGGTCTTACAAGATGTCTACCAAAATAAACACATTACAAATCATAATATATAGATCCTAATAAAAAGTAAATAAAAAAAGAAAAATTCAAAAAATGTACATAACAGAAGTATTTATGAAAGACACAGTGTTCTCTCTCTTAGCTGCCATGTATCTTCTAGAAATCGAACAAAAACATAAATGTCCTCATTAAAAAGTCAACACATTACCCTCAGACAACCAAGATCAGATTTTTCTCCAGCTCCTTAGGTCGCTGCATGTGGGGTAAAGAGACACTAAATTAAATGAATCCAACACCAAGATCACAAAAAGCACATAAATGCTGCCTTTTAGGAATGCCTTTATATCTGCCTACTTCAATTGTCAGTTGTATGGTTACATTAATTGCACACACAAGGACCTCTACCTTTATATTTAATATATGGTTCATTGAGTAAATGTTATTTCTAGGCTTTGGCTTATTCCAGATATGCTCTTTCTATTGTTCTTTGACTGTACAAATTGTTCCTGAAAACAAAATACTTAAAGATTTACCACTCTTTATTTATCCTTCTGTCGTTAAAGGTCCAGTGTTTGTGATCTATTTGTAGGATATAGCAGAAATAGAATATAATATTCATAAGTATGTTTTCATTAGTGTATTATTACCTGAAAATAAGAACTGTTGTGTTTTTGTCACCTTAGAATGAGCTGTTTTGATCTACAGAGGAGTACCTTATGTTGAACCGTTATGACACGAGAGTATTCAGTTGGTTGCAATCTGCAATTTCACCACTAGATGCCACTAAAATCCTAGCACATGGGTCCTTTTACAGTTCACCAAGTGTTGATGCTTTTGAGTTGTAAAAACGTCAAGTCACACAAAATTGTCCAAGTTATATGTTAATAATTTGTGAATGCAGAATTGAACACATTGAAACAAGAAAGTTAACATTTTGTTCTGCTGTTGGCAGAAGAAAGCAAATTAGTGGACAAATAAGGAATCAGTGGTGCAAGAATGGTAAGGGGAAAAGTATCCGAAATAAATGAACCCAAAATCATTTTAGTCACAACAGCAATATCTACCCAGAGCTGGCTAATATTAAGGCTCACATTAGGCCATCCAGTCAAGCTACTGGTCAATACCAGAACCAAAGTAAGATAAAGATAAGATAAAGAATATTCCTTTAATAGTCCCACAAATGGGGAAATTCGCAATCCCTTAGCAGCAGCAAAAGTGGATAGAGAAAAAAAACAGTATAGAGACAGTATAAGAACAGTATGAAAAAATAATATAATATAATATAATAAACACTGTACAAGAGAGAAAAAAATAGTAAAAAAAAAACACAACAAAGTAACAAAGTAAGTAAGGTTAGCTAAAGTTGTGTTTTACTGCTTATAACTTCAACTTTCTGCTGAGGTGGATGAGGCAATTTGACACAAATTGGGTACAAAATTATATCAATTAACAAGAATTAGAGCTTTGTTGAACCACATAGATTGATGAAATCTAACAGTGCAAGAGTATCCAAGGGTTGAGTTTATCTTTAAGGCAAGTAGAGCAAACAGGAGTCTGGAAGCAACTTGAAGCTCCTGAGTTGGTGTAAAGCGATTCAGTATAAAGAAAGCTGAAAGGTTTTTTCCACTTCAAAAGGCACTGCTCCTCCACCATGGTTATCAAAGCTTAATATTTGATTTTAGTTGACCATTTTCCATTAAAAACATGATAGCCACTGTAAGAGTGACAGACCCAGGCGGAGGGAGCACCACACTCACACATAACCCCCACCCACCCCACAGCGAGGTACGTACCCTGCTTACTAGAGTGTGCAGGCCGAACAGTTCCCTTCACTTAACTTGACATTTCCAGCTGCACTGTCTGCGGCGGGTCCTGTGTGGTGTCACATCTATAGCCCCTGCAGTATGCACTGCTGAACGCTGCGGGTCTTAAATGAGATCCCAAAGGGAAAGCAGAGCTGAACGTGGGGGTGTGTGTGGGTGGGTGGCTGGGTGCGGGGGGGCATTATCTTAGCCACTAATGAACAATTGTATAATTTCTATCAAAAGCAGTCGTAAGGCCTGCTCAGTCTTACGGTATCTGCTCTAAATACTGTCACGATAAAGGGACTGTTAAAAGAAGAGGGCTGGTGGTGGAGGAGGAGGGGGAGGAGGGGCTTGGAGCTGTCAAGAGGGGCCACTGTGGTCAGGAGGAGCGCTAGAAAGGAAAGTCTCTCTGCCTTTATCTGCCATTTCCTGCTCCCTTCCTGGCTACATTAATAATCTGTAAGAGCAGACAATCACGCACGGCCGTGAGAGATAAAACACGGATGACAAAATATCAACTTCCTGCTACAAAACTCAAAGCCGTTATTAGAATATCAGGCACAGACGGTAATTAATTTCAACTTTAATTACTTCCACTGTTCCTGTAGATTAGATCACAGGTTTGAGATGGGTTATTAAAACAACTGGGGAAATCTGCAATGTAAAAAAAAAATGTTAATTTCTCCAACCCCGTCTCTTAACCTGCTTGTTGAGTGATGCAATTACATCTTTGTGGTGCAGACAAGGGTTGATACAGTGTAGATGAAAAAAGACACCCGATCACTTTAGGTGGAAGCTAGAAGGTTTCTTACAGGTATCTAAATGGTGATGGTATCGTCTGATCATGAGGTTATGATGACCTTGCGTTTTCTTTCTATATCAAAGACAGACAATGAAACGGGCGTAATTCACAAAAATCTTCAGTGGAGATACAGCAGTGACCTCAAGATAACAGCAATGTTTCAGTAATGCAATATGTGATGATTTTAACAGAGCTTACAATAGAAGGACCAAATTCTATTATCCTATTGCTTCATCTGTCATGGCAGGACTAGGAAAAGGTCAATCATCATTTAAAGGTTGGATGTCTCCAAATATTTATTTTTATCAATTAATTAATCCCTTCTTCCAGGGGGTTTTGCTTTTGTTCTCTTATTTATTGAAGCAATGAATTCAATTGTACTTTCACGTATGACATGATGTCAGGGTACCATGAAACATACATACACTCACTTGTCAACCATCTCATGTTAAGAGTGTAATAAAAATAAAAAATAAATTGTATTTTTTTAACACTCAATTATTTTTTACAGTTTTGCATTTCTAACTACAGGGACTGGCAGCTTTTCCTCTTCCAATTTCCTTAGTCACTATTCTCGCTCAGACCCCTCGTCGTCTGATCAGTTACTCTGCAAGATTCCACTTTACCAGTTGAAGTCCCAAGATGACCAAGCACAACCCTGTCTCCTAGAAATTACATTTACATAGTATGTAATTATCTTCCCAATTACATTGTGGTGACAAACATAATCACTGCCTGGATTATGTTCAGAGGCAACTTTTTTGGATTGGAGTGGATGAAGCGCTATATTTATCTACCGCACCGGAGTCACAGGGATGTTGGGGCGGTTTGTTGGCACACAAAGCGCCTGGACTTCGACCCCAGAGTCCTGGGTTTGGTTCAGGTAACAAAAGTACTTTAGTTGAGGTTAGGGAAATTCTTCGACTAGTTGAATGTTAATAAACAGACTCTTTCTGTTAAACCAAGACCATGATCTCTCCCTAACCCATAATGCTGTAGTCACTATGAGCAGAATGTTGAATTGCAAGATTGGAGACCTTGGAGGAAAACAAATAAAAAACATTGTCAATGAACATTTTTCTGATACATTCAGAAGCAACACTTTGGAACTTTCCTGATACGTTAATTAACAACATTTCCTCATTATGTTAAAGTTAGGGTAGGTAATGTTGGATAAAGTAGCAATAAATGGCTAACTCTGGTTTGACCTCTCTTTGTCTGTAGCCTTTTTTACTTGTTCACTTGTGTACTTATTTTCTTGCTTTGTTAACCAATGTAAACTGTGGAACTGTAAATTTGGGCTGTACTTTCTCTGCCATTTTTGTGCCACTATACCTCTGTAGCTTTAGCAAAATAACGGCCTTGTGGAAGACTCCAGTCATGCGCAATGAGTGGACGGGCAGAGTGAGAAACCATTTCAGTTGGTCCTAATAACATGATTGGTGGACTTGTTAGAGACCTGCGACAACCACAGATACATATATTCTTTTTAGGAGCATGTCATTTTTTGATTGCAGTCGGGACGTAAAGAGAATTTCAACAAATATAACAAAAAATGCTTCTGAAATACACTACCTACTCTAGATTTCATCTGGTGGGCACTATGTTTCCTTCAAGATGTATTTGCCGTTGCGACACAGTTGTACATAAACATAATTTCCAGGAGACAGGGTGTCAAGGTGATCCCAGTCTACAGCAGCCTACAGTTGGTATACAATTTATTCATGCAATAAAATATGACAATATTGTTTTTTCTCTTGCCTTAAGAGAAGAGGGAAAGGGGCAGCAAACAGCGAGTGTGCAGCCAACAAGCAGTGATCTTGCAAAAGCTTCACAACTGCTTGGGTTACATCAAATCAAAGTGAAAGTAGAGTCTGAGAGCACCATATCCCACTTGTTTTTCTTCTTGCCTCGATACTCATGGATGCACTCAGTGATACGTTTAAATGTCCCTTTAATAGAGCATTCATGGTGTTATAAAGGGGCTATTCAGGACAACTGTATGACTTATGTGTACAGCAGATATGAGCATGATGAGGCCTTGATTTCTTTGCATTTAATAGGAAACTGCATTCATCCATGTGCCTTAAATCCCAACCAGAAAGCCTAGCCTTGTTTTAATAGGAAGACTCCATATCAGTTGATTCAATGCACAATTTTCTTCATCAATCAAAATAACATCAGACACCCTTTCATACTTTGCAACCTATATGCAAATAATCCGCTCCAAACAGTAATATCATATGAGCAGACAGCGTATTTGCTGTGGGATTATAGAATGAAAAAATGCAATGCAGATATGCCATTTCAAATTAAACGCACAGCCTTTCTCTGCTATCTTTCTTTAGATAGTCTAATTAATTTACTTCAACTACAAATAAATATTTAGCTCCTTCCTACTGCAGCACACAGGCCCATACTGGTTTGGTGCAAGTCCTCATTATACAGTAGTGTTAAGGGGTATGTGGGAACAGCTAATCTTAAAATCCCTGCCACACAATAAACAGAGTGACAGAAAGGAAGGATGTATGAGATAAGTCGCCAGTAATGAAACTGGATGCCAAAAGGAGAGGACAGTATGTAATGAAGAGAGAGCAGAGGGGAATGTTTAAAATAAGTTCAAGAACAAAGATAAAGCCCAAGGATGATGTTATCTGCAGGATTGAAGAAAGCATTTCAGTAACAGAATGGTCACAATCACTTAATCAGCCTGACTCCACCCAGCACCGTGCCTGTCTTCCATCATATGCTATTTCCCCTGCTCCAAACAGTCAATTTTCACTGTGTGTGTGCGTGTGTGTGGGCAATGTCTGAGTAAAAGGGTTACGGAGAGCGTTGATGGCTCTGTCATAGTGGAGGGTGGCCTTGCATTACCAAAGCATAGCGCTTCAGTATGTACAGCCTGTGAGTCTCGCTGAAAAAAGATGAGCAATCTGAAACATGAAACAATAGGTTGAGAGGGAGGGATTTATAAATGTTTGTCTGTAGTTAGGAGTGATTTTGTCCTTTTCATAATTAATAATTTACAAAACATAAGAGCAGCTTATACAATGCTATGCATTGTTATGAATTAGACAAACCAACAAACTATAAAGTAAAAAAAAAAAACAAAGTTAAAATGAGCTTCACTGTGACTAACTATGACAGTTACATACTGCTAATGAAGGCTTCCTGTTATTAGAATTTGAGTCCAACTCACCTGCACTTTTATTAACACAAAGCCATATTTTGTTTGTTGCACTCTCATCTCTTTTAATCAGTTTTCCTTACTTTTATTAGTAATGTTATGTTATGTTGATTACACTCCGGTATTTTTACTGTAGTAAAACTTTGCAGAACTTTTAACAGCTTAGTATTGCTAACTCAAGAAAAGGATCTGAGTAAATCTTCAGCCAACACAAATTCAGTTCAGAATGAAGTTTCTGAGAACTGAAGTCTTCATATATCACATGAACAGGACATACAATGAATGGTGTAATGGTATGGTGCTGATGTGGTCATGGTGTCACACATGCAGGAGCTAATGCTGATATACAGTTATATATATTCTCTATTCTGTGGCTGAGGCTCCCTCAAAACTTCCTCTCCCTTCACTGTGATCCACCGCTGTACTGTACAGCATCGTTTCCCCAACAAGCTTATTTCTAAAAGCTGCCGAAGCTCTACTCAAATCCTCTAGATCCCGGTCCCTGCTGGGGCTGGACCACTGGCCAAACTGAGATCCTCAGACAAAGACTGGGCCGAAACTCCTCATGATTTGGACAGGCACCCGGCTGCCGCGCTCTGCAAACACCATAACACCATCTCTGCACTCATTTGCGAGGCCTTTAGCTGTTCATGAGTTTGCGATTAGCAGCGCTTTGGTTTGATGGCAGCTCACCAGTTGTAAAAGTCGGCGTGGACAGTGGCCCTCCCTCTGAGAGCGGCTGGTAACTTGGCCTCTAATGCGCCGACCCCACATGTACCAGACAAGGCCCAACCATGCCTGCAGGAGCAGGCTCCAGCAATGCTGCTTAACAAGCACTTTGAAAGATAATGACAACACAGGCTGCACAAATGTTGAAAACCCATGTAAATATAGTGCCAGAATGGAAGATAAGAATACATCTGCAGTCATCTATCGCTGCTACCTGCATTGTTTTATGAAATCATGGCCTAAATCACTCTCACATGTTAGTTCAAAACTGTTTTCAGAGCTGTTCTCAAATAGCTTTTTCCTTTAGTGAAAATGTTTCCCTGTTTTAAGTTGACTGCTTAGTCTGCAAGGATTGTCTTAGTTTTAACTCATGGATTTCACAGAAGGTAATACACAGTGAGACTAAAAGGAAACTCAAATCAAAAGGGGAAATGCTTCATTATGCTTGTACCATTAAACTTTATTAGGTGATACATGGAGCACTTTAGGTTCATTACAAACAGGGTTCAAATGATTCAACATAGGATGTCAATGATGTACAATAACGTCATACTCCAAATTAGTGGTGCAGTACTGGTTGGTTTTTATGAATCATTATATAGAGTATAATTATATATGTATATATACCTATTATATGCTTAGTTGATGGTTTTTTTTTTTATTGTTTTCGGTTTGCTTACATAGGTCAAATCTAGAATACACTGAAATTGCATATTGATCATTCAAAGTACTTGAGTCATAAGACATTTTTATAATGCCTACCTTTAGCTGAAGACATGGCAGGGCCCAGTTTCAGGGAAAGAGAGAATTAAAGTATTTGAAAGAAAAGTGTAGGATAAACTTGCAGAATGATGATTGCAATAAGATGAACAGAGACAAAGAGAAGGAGATTGTAGAGTTCACTGGCTGGACAAACAGTTCATGTTTCTGTGCAGTGTGGGCCAGAGCAGAGCATAAGACGGTAGATCATGGTGTTTACAGCTAGTTAACAGCCCTGGACTCGGTCTGTCAGGCCACCACCATCCATGCAGACTGTGTGCCAGAGACTGGGTCCTCCAAAACATGAGCTCCAGTAGAGACACTGTCTGCAATAATGTCCACATACTTTGCACTGCTGGCCGTAAAGAATACATTCAACTGACTGAGGGCTGCACACCTGCAAGCTTAGCTTTTTAACACCACATATTGTGTAATTGTTCATCAAATATGTTAATGATGTCTTAATAGCAGCACAGTTTGACACAACATGTGCTGCTGTTAACAGAGAAAAAAATTTAAAAGTAACACAAAATATGTCTTTCCAACTTTACAGTCACAGATTTGTTGGAAAGGATGCACTGGTGCCCATATCTGATGCCTTCAGTACAGTAATATCACGTAGAAATACGGTGCACAGCATGCTATTAGGGATCCAAATTTCCTCATTTTCCTGCTGCTTGGAAAAGAGAGGCTGCTGATTATATGAATGCTGCTTGATAGATCTTCAGAGCTTGGCCTAGTGGAATGTCTCCCCTCCTCTGTTTAAACAAAGCCTGAGATAAGATTTAAGGAGAATCCTTAAGGTGATCCAGCTGCCCTCCTCCAAGCTGTAGCAGGCACAGAGCCATAATGAGGACTGAGGAAAAAGGCTCAGAGACCCACCTCCAGAAGGCAGGGCTGCAGATGAATACATTCCCCCCCTTGCATTTCCTTACAGCTCATCCCCTCTCCAGAAAAAGAGACAGCCAAAGAGAGATGAGAGGAAGAGGGATGACTCTGTTTTAGTTTTGTCACACTCCTTGCTATCGTTTTCCTGGGTTTGTTTCAGAGTAGCCGCTGCTGTTGTCCACCGTTAATCACAAGTTCCTGTCATTTCACTGGCATTTTCTGTTTTGGATTTACATGTGAATTACTTGGAGAGCAAATCATTTATGTGTCACATCCATTCCTTACAGCACATTTTAATGATTACTCTGTGTTTGAATTTTCTCAATTATTCCACATCCCCTTCTCGTCCCCCTCACTGTGGGCAGGAAAATGCATTTTGCCTTTTAATTGCATACAAAACTACAACTGAAATAAAAATATGTCAACTGCCCAACTGCATAAAAAGAGCAGAGCATGCATATAAATGCATTTTGGCATATGCATGATTATATTACATCAAAAGAATGTTTAACATTTTGTCATCAGGCTGTAATTAATGCAAAACATATTTGCAAGAACAACACATTTCAATAAAGAAAATATATTAAATCATCATTCAGCCTAATGCTGCATGTTGCTTAGGATAATCCAGAGAGAGGGAGAGAGAGAGAGAGGGAGAGAGAGAGGGGGAGAGAGAGGGAGGAAATAATTAGCAGAGAGAAGCGATTGCACTAATGAGAGGAGAATTTGACTAGGATACTTTACTTGACCCCCAGTGTTCCTTGGCTGTCCAAGAAAAAAAGGCTGATTTATAATTATACTCTGCAATGCACCATGAAATTGTTATTGTGGAATACCTTTTTGAAAATGTTATCAAACAATTACTTTAATTTTTCCCCCTGGAAACTGTTGCACATGTCTACCAAAATGAGATGGTGGAGCAGAGTCTCCTGCCTGTCATCCACTGCTGTTCATGCAGATGAGCTCGTTTTTTTTTTCCCTCCTTCCCTTCCCCAGAGTCTCTGTTCCGAGGGATGCTGTGGCAAATAAAATAATACTCTGATAAAACTGAAATATTTTATGACAGAATGATAATCATTGCAAGCATACGTGCCACTGATATGGGGCTGTTGCGGTTGGGGGAGGAGAGGAAATAATCCTTTTTGTGGGCTTTAAAAAATGAATCTCAGTTGAATCACATCAGAGAAAAAAAAAACTCAAAGACAGTTCCAAGATGAGCCAACTCCAGGAGAAAATGACCTCCTCGTTTTGGTGATAAAGTTCTAGCCAAAATATGATATCAGCCTGCGACGTGACTCATTAGAAATGTGTGTATGGCGTGGAGGCAGCTCTCCCTATCTGCCAGTGCCTGGCTTGCTGACTGATAAGAGGCAAATGCAAATGTCCTGATAAGAACTGAATGCAAATATTTATGATATGATATTCCCTGGGAATTATGTGCGGATAAAACAAAGTGTTATTTCCCTGTAATTCTTTCAGGTTTGCCAAAATGTCCTTTTTTTGCTTTCGGAATTTGCATTTCTTCAAAATTGATTGGGCCTGCGTATTATGTTAAGCTATTTGTTTGCTGAGGATGGTAATTAGTTACTGTAATTACAGCGATGACAGTTGCTAAATTGTTTTTAAAGCATTACAGTGTGTCTGTGCCAGAAGATTGCAGTACTTATTTTAGGATTTAAGCATTTGCTGGAAACACTCCAACTCTAAGGCCAAAGTGGGAATTTTTTGAACTACAAAGCAGCCATTTTCTAAGCAAAGACATTTTTGAAAATGTCTGTTAATTTGCACTAATTGCTGGTTTGACTGTGTTGTGCAGTTTCTTCTCCGATCAGGGACTTGTTACTGATAGGATGTCTTGGGGGATCAAAATGGGCTTGAAATAGTTTAAATACATGTGTTTGTTAGCTCTGTACGCTCATTTAAGTCAGACTTTTAATGTTCTCTGTCACCCAAGAAACAAATTGTTGTTGAAGGCACATTTGTAATTGTGGTTCCCAGTGTAGCCTATACAGGCTTTCAAGTTTAGTAAACATTAATTAGCATGGACACAGACAGTTGGGTGTTTTAGAGGGCGTTTCATGTACAGCATAAACAGCAAATGTCTGAATCACATGGATCAGGACTGCTAGAGCTGTGTGTGCATATTTCTATGGCAGAAATCCAAAAACATAAGCAAAGCAGGACATACTGTAGACCATAATGATAAATTATAACTGAAGACATGTTTTGGTTAAATCAGTGTCTATAGAAATGAAGACACAACAAGCTTGAAAGCATTAAAATTGTTCAAGGGCTGCAACTAATGATTATTTTCATTATCAATTCATCGGCCAATTAAATTCTTGATCAGGCTAATCATTTTGGTCACTAAATTGTCACAAAATAGCAAAGAAATGTCCATTACAGTTTCCCAGAGCCCAAGGTGACATCTTTGATTGTTTATTATGTCCAAACAACTGTCTGAAACCCAAAGATATTCAGTTTAATGTGATGGACGACTAAAACAACAAGCAAATATCCACATTTAGAAAATGAAATCAGTGGATTTTTGTTATAAAAAATGACTTAAACAACTTATTGACAATCAGATTTGTTGCAGATTAATTTTCTGTCGATTGACTAATTGTTTCAGCTCTAAATTGCTCTCGGGTATAGTGAAGCAGATTTTGCGACACAAATTATGATTCTCAACCTCTCTGACCATTCCTAATACTCTAATTGGCACTGATGCAACAAACACAGACATTGAGGTAATTCACGTGTGTGCACTCAGTGTCTCCTGAGCATGAAAAACGATATCGATTCCACCATTTTGCAAATGAAACATACACTGGTCCCCCTTCTCGAGGACCCCATGGGCAACAAGCCTGGTTTCCTTCTCAAGCATTATGCTATAAGTGCATAATTGGATTTACTATTAACATAATTGGACAGCGTGCATGTTGACTTGGATATTCCCTTATGAGCTGCGTTGCTCTTCTAAACCTTATAGAAGGAGATGGTGAACGTACATCCAGGTCCCATGAGCTGCTCTTTGTTTCTCCAACTTTAGCCTGACTATTAGAAGAGGTTGTACACTTACAGGGGCTTAAAGTGAAAGAAAAAAAGACATTTCTAAAGCAGGGTCAAAGACATGGTTTTGGTAATAATCACCTCTAGTAAAGAAAGCCTGACATACACAAACCTTTTGTATCTCTGTAATCATCTTTAGAATGGATGGATAGTCATTTTAAGCTGTACACTTGCCTATGATAGAGTAAACAAAGCAAACGTAATTCTACAAGTCTTTGTTAAAATAAATAGTTGCCTTACAATTTGTATCCTTGGCTGTTTGAAAGAAAAATCTATCACCTCATTGCAAAGGTAAGAAACACACAAAAAAAGCACTCAACCATGAACAAGGAGATTCAGTAACAACATCAGGACTCTGTTTCTTATTGCCTGAAGCAAAGTGGAAACTCTACCTCAAAGACACAGATTTAAGAGGAGTATATAGAATAAAGCAAGAGAGGGACGATGCAGATAGAAACATACAACTCAGGAAGCAGCATACACACAGCTCTATCATTGAAACAGCCTGCTATTGGAGGCAAAAATGTGGCCTCGGTGTGTGGGGGTGAATTCCCATATTGTGTTTCTGTTGCGTAAATACCCCCAGCACCCCACAAACCCAGCCTAAATCCACGCCTGCCCTGACACACACACACACACAACATCCATATTAGATGCACCCGCTAGTTACTTCTTAATTAACACCTACTGCAGCCATAATAATAGAATCACTTTCCCCCTTCTGAAATCCCTTTGAAATTACGCAGGATTAAGGAAAGTTGGTTGCTAAATTGGTGTGTGCATCTGTAATTTAATTGCATCTGAGGCCATTAATTAATAAGGTGCCTCCTTTAATAGTTAATGTATAATTGCTATTAATTAACAGCCAGCCTTGATAAAGTGTCACCAAAATCAAACAAAAACAATTAGCTTTTTGAGGTAAGTGTCTTTTAAAAGCCTCATTATTAGTACTGGAGGTAATATAGAGTAGTTAGAATGATAAAGAAGCCAGTGTAGATTTTAATTTGGATGGGGAAAGAGGGGGGAAAAAACACAGTTGACATCCATAAGGGAATTACCATGCCGTAATTATGGGATAAGCTCATTGTAACATGATAAATAATGCACTGAATCTGTCCCCTCCAGTTAGGTTGTCTTCTCTTTTTATTAGGGTGGACTTTAATTCCACGTCTTGTGTCTTACTGGAGCAAATGTAGTTGCATTTAGCTTCTCATCAGTGTGGTAAAGATTGAATACAAATACTACGTGACTACTAGCTTTTAAGGCAAGTGTGTATTTTTGTGACTTTGGGTTTGGGCATTTGAAGATATGTGTCTCCTCTAAATCTTCGTTGCTCTCACTTCTCGTTAAAGAGTTACATTCCTTGATAAAAGCAGTCGTGTGAAGTCCTTGTGTTTGAGTCTCCCTCGATCGCAGTGTCACATGGAGTAAATATAACAAGTAATAACTTACACAACAGGTACAAGCGTGACCGATATTTTACATACTTGGTGTGACTAGCTGCATTTGTGTTTGAACTAACGTCGCCCGAGGCATATTTGAGGAGAAATAGCACCAAAACAATATGTTAGCTTTGTTCTCCTTATCTGGTATAAATCAATAGGTTGTGGTTTTAGCTGAGATTTACAAGCAGAGTGGTCGTTGGTGCAAAATGAATTGGGTGCCAGGTTGAGAAGCATAAACATACATCTGGAGCATGGAACTTTAAACAAACCCGACTGTTATTTGCAGTGCCATATTACCATGAATACAAATGACAGCATGACCTCAATTTTCTGCACTGTGTGAGAGAGTGGAGGAAACCAATGGTTTAAGTGCTATTCCATCCCAAAGTGCTTGTTTGGTCTCAGTTTCACTCCTATCACAAAGTCAACAATCACGCTGTTTAGTATTGAATTGGTAGAAATAATATTCAGGGTCCCTGTCCACAGGCAACTAATAACAACCCATTTTACCCTGTAATATGGTTTGTTGATAGAAATACATCGCGAACATACACACCACAATGTGAGCCTGTTTCAGCCTTTATTTAATGAGGCTTCAGGAAGCAGAGAGAACCTGCAGTGTAACAAACACTTAGCCTAAGAAGTCATTTTCACCTTGGTTCACAGTAGAGAGAAGCTCCAATCCACTCACTAAACAATTACAGCATATTAGCTACTTGTCAGTCAGACCTTTTGGCGACGATACATCTCCATTTATTTCCTCTCTACATTTTCTCCCTGTGCTCATTCGCCTCCCCTGCTTTCCTCTCCCCAGACAGGCAGGGATGTGCGGGGAGTCCACAGGGAGCTGAGGAATATTTCACTCCGCCAGTGAGGCACCCGGTGGGAATAGGGGTTGAAACTGTGTGAGTATGTATCTCATTAGTTCAGTTATGTAATTTGGAGCACTGATAATCCTCCAGGACTGCCACGTTGCGCACCTCAGAAACAAGAGTCGGAGTCGTCAACATGCAGCCAAGTAAAGACTAAGCTGCTAATTGCTGGGTGTGGTAATGTGACTGGTAATGTAAGCTATAGTCCTCTATGGTATTAAGGGTAAACAGTGCGTTTATCAATATTTTTTGTCTTAACCGTGGATCAAACGACTATGTGTGAAAGGTGACACTAATATTGACAAACCCACAGAGAACGATATCTGAAGTTCCCATCAGCTCTTTCTTTAGCATCCTTCAGCTCAATGTTGCAGCCTTTCAAAGAGCTCTGATTAACCTGCTGGACATTACCTGCCCACTACCTAACAGCACACACACAACATTAGCAGCTAGCTGGTGAGCATACAGCAGTGGAGCAGTTAGCAGCTAAAGAGCCAGATCATTTTCTCAGGAGTTTGTGGAGAACAAAGCAGAGCTAAAAGGAGAATGAATATTGGACCTACAATCATCCAGAGGCCACAAACACAACAATTACATGTTGCTCTATGTCTGCTGTTTTAAACTAGGCAATTGTTTGCTAATACATTTACTATATCAACTTCATAGAGCAATAATATGCAATAATATGCTGCTTCAATCATAGCACATAAAAAGTGCATCCAATATGACAACATTACACATTCTCACTCCCAACTCACTCACACTCACACTGTAGGTTGCCCTTAGCATAATTTCTGGACACACAGGGCGCCACAGTCAAGTTAGCAATAATAAATATGCAACATCCAGTTAGACTTTCAAAATAAATCCTGCTTGGTTAACTTTGTGAAAAGTTTGCAAAAATTACTTTATTACGATTAAGAAAAGATTGTAAATTACTTTACGTAACTTACATAACGAGTATACGAATAAAACCTTACTTATGTAACGTACCTTATGTAACTTACATATTCTGCTTAACAACAAATTGTTTACTTTTCACACGGGACACAAACAGCGGTCTCCTGGATATCGATCCATCAAGCCCACCACCTCCATATTCGGACTTTGTTGCTCTTTATACTATGTCACCTGACGGCGACACATCCACAAATGACACCAGAGGGATACTTACAGCGTCATATCTTGAAGCGGAAGGCCACTGACCAAGCAGCAGTATTTGACAACTTGGGAGTGAGACAGGGTCAGACTGTGATTGCGACCTTGATGTTAAATTATCTTAACCGTTCACATTAGTGTCTCTGGATTTTTGAATATGAGTTGTAAAGTGACATGTTGAATTCCGTTGTTATGGAATGATGGCAGACATCTCCAAACCAAAACCTTCTGGATAGAGACGTACATGGAGATGAAGTACACCCACACTTATTTTAGCTGATTAGTCTTCCTCTCATGACTGTGTGGGTGTGTACAGACTTGATTGACATGTCCGTGGTGCTCTGTTGCACCTTGAGGTGGGACAGGTTACACTTTTATCATTCCTTTAAGTGTATATATTTTGGTGACCTCTTCAAACTCCCATCATAGCTCCACCCAACTTCCCCATGAGCAGAGGTCTAATCAGCCCAAATTGAAAACACCTGTGTGGGTGTGCAGGGCCTTTAAAAAAATAGTTTAGTTAGTCAACTTTAACCCTGTGCTACTTGATCCTGGTCTGCTGCACCCAGAGCTGCTGGTTTTCATTCTGGCCAGCTAATCAGTGAGTGATGTACAGCTGGAGCACCGGGTGAATTACAATTCACTAGCTGGTGGGATGGATGTGGAATTTGAGGAACCCTGAGCATATCGTAGTCCCAACATTTTACCCAAATCTTAACCCGGACCTCACAGCCACTGTGAGTAGAATTTATATGACTGTAGCTTCTTTTGAATCTTTCCACCATGTATACATACATACATTTGGTTTGTAGAAAATTTACACAATCCAGGTGAAAACTGGTACTGTAAGGCAACCTGGGGGTTGGGACCCCCACAAGGGGTTCCCAAAGCTTCATGGGGGGTTGCAGGGACTTCTTGATTTCAAGACAATCCAGAAAACATAATATAAAATACACAATAGGCCTATATCTCTACATTTGGTTTACTTCAGGGAGCAGAAAACACTGAATTTGTCAAAAAAAAAAAACCTATTAAGTTTGTTAAAAATTAAGTAATAATCTGCTCAAATTTCTTGGAGTTATTGGGTTAATGTACAGTTTTAAATATATAATCCATAAAATATGTCACTTAGGCAGGGGTCCTCAGTTAACTAAATGATAGAAAAGTGGTCCCTTAAGGAAAAAGGTTGGGAACCACTTCTGTAAGGTTTATGTGGTGCTGTCAGCATATTAATCTCAAGGAATGCATTGCTGTCTACCACTTGAAGCACCAATTCAAATTCAATTCATTCATTGAGCTTGCATTTCACATTGCATGCATGGCATTTGTATGTCCAATTTATTTGTTTTTTTTTTAAGCTATAAACCTTTTTCCCTGCAGCCTTTTTGGCATTAAATAGTAGAGATTTTCCGATACAATTTTTTCCCTCCCGATACCGATTCCGATACCAGTATGTTATAAAGAAAAATATCATACTACGCCTGCAT
>NW_023339807.1:4878845-4882266 GCF_004916995.1 Morone saxatilis
CTAACCAGTAAATAGATTACTAATTTAATAAATGACGTGGTATCGGATCGGTGCCTGGACTCCAGTACTCGCAGATACCGATGCCAGCATTTTCGGCAGTATCAGAGCAATTTCCGATACTGGTATACTCTATTAAATAGAAGGGTAAACAGAGGTGTTATCAGTACTAATTAAGGTTCCATTCTATACATTTTCAAAATACAGATACATACTAGTTAGTTAAAGTAAATAGGGCAATAACATTTGTTATAATATATCTAGAAGGCTAGAAAGAGAGACAGCCAGAAATGTATTTTAGTGTAGTGTAAGTCATTAATATTGACCAAATCGCCTAGGAACCCTTTCCAGATATATGATGGTCATTTCAACTGTGAGACAGTAAAAATTTTATTTATTGGACTTTTAAGCCGCAGGCAAGACAGATGACTGCGGTGAGCAACGGTTCACTGGCTGAGAAGGCAAAGGCTTCAACACTTGACCCTTTTCTTGGGATCATCACGGGGCCTTAACCTCAACCCAACCTGGAGCAGGGAAAGAGGAAGGGCAGAAAAAGGTGTCAGTATCATGTAGTGTGACATGCCATGTCCAATAACAACGAACAACATAACATCATTTAACCTTTACAACACATGTATTGATCCATCTGGTTGTTATCGCACTCCAATCACAGCTCAGGGCTCGACTCAGCTCAGCTTCAGGGGCTGTTTGAATCCACCCAGCAATATTACTGGGAGACAAAGGGGATTTTTTTAACGCCTGTCCTTGGATCATCCTTTTCCCCAAACCACTTTGTCTGAAGATGTGTCACTGGCTGTTTCCTTGCGATGGCTAAATATACAATGGGAGGTATGAGATATAATCTTGGCACAGTAGAGTTGGATGATTAAGAAAAAACGCCCACACAATCCCCTTGATGATTTTCCAGTGATGCAATGAGAGTCTCCATACTCATTCTGAACATGTAAAGATGTGTTTTTTATTTCTGGGGAAAATATGATTCACAATAACTTAATCAAGTGGTTTTTTTTTGTGTCTTTATTAACATATTCCCATAATAGATGGAGCTTCAAAGTGCATGTTAATGAACATGCTCATTGATATTCACTATATTTACCTGTTTAAAATAATCACAATGCATTCTGGATTTAGAATAGAGCAAGAAACATTGACTGCTTTGAGGAAGTATAAAATCATGATATAAGCTACAGTTGAGAGAAGTTGACTCCCTCCCTCAGGAGACATGCACCCAGATGGATTCACATACACCCAGATGGCCTGAGTTGTCAGTCTGTTCTTTCTAAAGCTGTTGCTCAACAGTTCACCTTATTGAATATATCTTTCACTTGTAGGCTAGAAAATCTGAGGTCTATACAACATAAATGAATGCTTTGTTGATTCTCATATACAGCATCTCATATTTATGACTGTAATTGTAAAAGACATAAAAGGATAATTGGTAATAAAGAACAATGACTGTAATTGTACTGACAGCAGCAACTATTACATGAAAAATAATATTGGCTTATGATATTTGACCCCTCCCCAAAACAGTGATTGTCCAATCATAGCTTAGCAACTGTAACTAGGCACAACAGGCCACAACAGACTGCTGTAAGAGTTTAAAGGGTGGTGTCTGTTTTAATAATCGCCTTTTTAAAACCAAAAACACATCATCAACAGTATAAGAAACTGATTAAGAAGTTTGTGTGTCTGCTCTAATATCTGCTGCAATCATTAGCTTGCCACTTCCAGTAGTAACCAATTTTTACTTCCAAGGACAAGGAGCTAAGCAATAACTAACTGCATATTATTATTATTATTATTATTATTATTATTATTATTCAGTCAGGGGTCATCAGTTTACTAAATGATAGGAAAAGGGTCCCTTAAGGAAAAAGGTTAGGAACCACTGGCTTAGAGAATGTTCAAATACAGTTGTGATATTGGTTGCAGTTGTGATTTTTAAGCTTTATTGATGACTTTATTCACAGGAACAAATACTAAAGGCAAGTGTTCACAGGCAAGAAAAATATGTCCAAGCATGCTAAGCTTGTAGACTAAAGTCAAACCTCTTCCAATTAATAAGAGAAAGAGCCCAATGAGCATAAAAAGAGCACAATGACAGAGCCAGAGCCAGAGTTATCAAATTTGCCGTAAACGCTGATAATAGATATGTATGCTAAGGAAAATGGTGCTTTAATAGAGTTTTTAACTGTAGATCTAGAATAGAAAATTGGACATACATTCTAATTGAATACCTGGTTGAAAATGCACCCAGCACACCGTTATAAATCATCTGGAATCAGTTTTCTCGAACTCCTCTCTCCCTCTCACCCACTTTACAAACACAGAGCAAGGCTTTTTCAGCCTCTGATAAGTGTTAATAAATTACCTGAATTTGAAAATTAATGGCTAGCCGCCTGCTTCAGGGAGATATCATTGTGTTTCATGAATATTTTGATTTCGTGATTAGATCAAAATGCTGTGAATTCCTAAACAGCCCCCATGCCCAAGCTCCACTGATCATAAACTCTTCCCTTCTTAAAAAAATCCATTCCATGCAAATGTGCTGATATGGAATAATTAGAATGAGTTTTGCCAGTATTTTTCTGCTGTAACATTTGCATGACTTTAGATCTCACCCGACTGATCTGCTCCAAGCTGAGGAAAAATGTATGTTTTTGTGCGGCTCCCCCAAAAATTTACCTTGCCAGGCAAGATAATGGCTTATATTGTGATGTTAAAGAGGCTTGTATTTACAAAAAGAAACAAAGGCGCTGCAGTTGCCAGTCCTGGAGGACATTGATTAGGCTCTTCCTGTCATTTCCTATTCACACACTGTATCAGTAGCATTCCAGCTCATCGGCTTTTGTGCGTGATAGGGATCAAATAGATTTCCACACATTGTCACAACATTTACAGGTACGGGAATGTGAGGAAGGGAAAGCATGAATAGCCGTGCAAACTTTGACTTAACATATTCTTGCACTGTCTCCATTTCTACACATGAAGTCTCTGCATGCATGGCTCTCCCTCACTCTCATACACACATCATTACTGTTCAGAATGATGAAAACACAGGCCCACAGTCATACACCGAGACACACATAGACAGAAGGTATAAAATTAAATAATTTATCTCACATCTCTGCAAAAACACACTCAACAGTTGTATTACGCTCCTGCCACAAATAAAGCATTATGTGCAGCATTCTTATTTTGTTTGGATACTTTTTTTTTTACTCCTCTTCTACTCTGGTGTTGGCACTTTTACGTTCTCTAGCTGGCACACAGGAATGTGTGGTGCAAGAAAATAACATATACTCTATGTGAAGTTCTGCGACTTCAGATCTTAGTTAGCCAAAGTGTGCTTTCAAACATAGAGGGAAGCTGGTGGCTGTATGTGTTTGTGTGTTTGTGT